>NC_143585.1:8036551-8349307 GCF_048544385.1 Mastigoproctus giganteus | reverse complement strand
AGCCACAATCGCTATAATATTTTCCCTTGATGTGAGAGTGAGCATAATATCTCGACTTTCAGTGGACGATTTTCATAAAGTTTTATGTTTAGGCTTTGTAGACAACATTGTCCACTCATTCTAAATTTAATTGAAATTCCACCAAATGAAATAGGACATTCCCCCTCCTCTTAATTATATTGGTTTATCTACAGAAATTAATGTCGAATATCCCAAAAATCTACAGAAACCCATGTCGAATATTCACGTATTTCAGGAAATACATACGAAGAAAGGTTTCCTTCAAAGAACAGAAGAAGGAATAAATGTACATGGGGAAAAAAGTCAGTTCAGTAAGTTTCGATGCACACGTAGTCGAACTTACGTGTCACCGCAATTACGATAATATTCTCTGATGTGGTTGCGTCGCGGAGTATAAACAGGAAATTTATTTATGTGCACGGCATAAATACAGTACAGTACTAAAGTAGTCTTAAGCCAGTCCGAATTTGATGGGTATCAGTATATGTGGCAAGTTCGGACTGGTTTAGTATTGGTATTGGCCAAATAGTGCAAAGAAACCACAGGCTTTTAAAAGCTGCGCCAGCAGAATAAAAAAACAAATTAGTTAATGTACACAGTGCGCTACATTGCAGGCTTAAGCATATAGTAATAATTCATGATTTATAACCAAAAAAAGAGCATAAAGCAAACGCTCTTTTATACGTGAACCTTGAAAATTTCGTTTCTGCGCATCCGCCACAATTACCTATTCATCCCTCCAACCAAAGTATGCAGAGCACGTAATGCCCACTGCTTCAGCTACAATCTTCGGTATATGGATAGCCTATAAGATATGTATTATATATATATATATATATATATATATAACACAAATATAAAATTTCAGGAAAATTCATCTAATGGAAATCGAGTTATTTGATGCGGACTGACAGACAAATTAACTGATTAGTATCAAATTTCTATTGGTGCGATTTTTTTAAAATGTGGAAAAAAAAAAAAAGTGGTAGGGCTTCACAAATATTTTTAATAGACCCAAATATAAAATTTTATAAAAATCTCTTCACTGAGAGTCGAGTTTTTATACGAGGACGAAAAAATTAGAAATATTAAATTTCGGATTGGTATTGCTCCGATTTTAATGAAATTTGGAATGGCTCGATATATCTTTTTAAAAGGCCTAAATATAAATTTTCGTGAAAATCCGTCAACTGAGAGTCCAGTCCTTACATGCGGACGGACGGACACGTTGAACACAATAGGCGCATTATTCATAAATGTTAACGTGCAAAAAAATAAAAAAATAAATTAAAAATAAATAAAAATCAACATAAAAATCATCGTAAAATTCCCCAATCTGTTTAACAATTCGCTGGATAAAAGGAAACTTTGCAATCTAGTCTAAACCTCTTCAGCCTAATTTGAATTTATGTGCACTATTTCCAAAATCATCTGTAACAGCAAAAATTTCACCTTCGTTCATGTTACTGTTCCCTCTAAAGTCTCATACATCTCAATCGGGTTCCCTCTCTGGTTGCCATGCTCTATTCAAGCTTGCATATTCGAAGTGTTTCCTCATATGGTTGTCCTTTTGCCAATTTGATCGAAGATAATAAATAAATAAATAAATTTTCTGTTTATACTCTGGGACGACCAAACGGTCAGGGGAGTTTACAAGATACACATAATACAAGAAACAGCACCGTATTCAGCAGTCACGGGCTTGAACCCCGGTCATTCAATGCACGTATACTTCTGCACTCGCGCGCCTGACCACTAGGCTATGATGCCCATCTTAGGACCCATTTAAGAAGCTGGATGCTTTTTCTAGGTACGGTCACCATAATTGGACACAGTTTTTCAAGTGCAATTTGAAAGCGGTTGGAGTACAGATGCTAATTCTGAAGAACACTCACTACCCATGCAAAATTTTTATGTCGGATTAATTGGAGGACTGGAGAGCAGGTCTGTACTTACTTCTCTTCAGACTCTACAAAGTCTGAAGAGAAGTATGGCAAAGAAAAAGTGTGAAATTTCCTAAAGGGGAAATTTCAAAGGGGAGATCGAAAGGCAATTCTCATTTGAAGGTCACTTACTTTCTAGCATATCTCGTAGAGCCTTGATACCCTCAGTGCGCGTCTCGCTGTCCTCATTCAATTCTTCTTTTGCCTGCAGAATGATGTCAGGAGTCAAGGTGGTGTCCGTTAGTGGCCGATAGATGGCGGTATCAACGCCATTGCTCTCCATGTTTAGTACACCTAAGGAAGAATACGTGTTTATGTTAATACGATGTTTATACAATCTGTATGTAAAAGAAGCTTCATTCAAATATTAATAAGCGTTCATTTTATATAAATGTCCACTGCTTCGCCAAATAAAGTGCCCCTTTTTCACTGTGACATTATGCCGTTTTTACATTATTTTTAAATTACTATTTCCAGTTATAATTTTATACTTTATGCTGAATATCAGTAGGCAGGCATAAATAATTTATCGCTATTAGTCATGGATACGTTATTAGTTATGTCAGGTCAACTCATGGATACTGTAAGGACCCAGCCTTACAATAATTTAATAAAGTTTGTTAAATATTGGAAGAATTAATTGTGGCGTATATAGTTAGTTTCAGACAAGTATCATTTGTTAAGAAACACTGAAATTCGAAGGTTATTCCAGACACACCCAGTTAGTTAAATCTCGGTTGTATGGAAAAATTCCTTAAGCGAGTCAGTAAAAGCAATCATAATGGACCGAAACAAATCCCACTTAAGACAGGAGCACATACTCTATAGAAAGGGCACTGAGTGCGGAAGTGGCCCTATTATAGATTTCACGGTTCGACCTCTAGCAGGTGTGGGCGACTAGAAATGGATATGGGGGTGAGGTCACAAAGAAAGCCTGAAACTCTTAGCTGACCGGAACTTACGTTTAATTTCGAGAAATTACCAGTATTTTCCAGATTATCGGAAGTTCGGTCACACTAGGAAAAAGAAAGCACGCCCACGGAAATGAAGGGAGACGAATAGGATCACGAATGAAAGGATGTGGAAGTCAACGATTGGCCAGTAAGAAAGCGGTGGGAAATTTGAGAGAAAGGAGAGAAGGGAAGAAAAAATTGATACTGATCATTCGGAGAGGAGTTTTTGTGGTGGAAGCAGTCCTGGGGAGATGGAAGCTGTAGTGGGAGAATTGATTATAAGAATTTATTTTGTGAAAGTCTAGAGTCGGAAGTATCGTTCCCTTGAAGAAGTAATGCAGTCTATGGAGGAAGAATGGTGAAACGCCCTAGAGGCAAAATTTCTCGATTGAGCAGTTGAGTGACTAGTCGACCCGGAAGGTATCCCAGTCCTCGGACGCAACGCAGATGGAGGAAGAAAGGAGATAAGATCCGGTATTATCTTCAGCCGTGCAGTACCCGGTAGAGAAACCCAGGATAGATTACTGTGTTCCCCGGATGAGCAACCTTTCGCTTTCCAGTCCTCACCCCGAACAGATAGGAAGAGAGACCGAGCAGGGAGGAATACCAGACCATTGCGTAAGTGTTAGAATAAGTACTGAGAATATAATTTGTAAAAAAAAGGGGAACTAATTTAATAATGAAAAGGACTCTAGGAGGACGCTATAAGTTTAAGAGAGAATGTCAAAGTACTAAATATATATACATATATATTTGAACGAGTGTAATACTTAAGGAGTGATAATTTAATTTAGTATAGAGATCAGAGTAATGCAATTTAAGAGTAAGTTAATCTGTAGTAGGAAGTAAAAATTTTGTCCTTGAATTATTGTGAATGTTAAATTGCTGTGAGTATGACTTATTTGGGGTAGAAAATGATTAAACAGGTAAACAATTAAATGAGCATCTAGCCCTAATTGTGAAATAGTGGATTAATTGAACGGAAAGGTAACTAAGTAAATTGGTTGGATATTGTTGACTGTTGACATGTTTGCAAGTAAGGATTCTGGAATGAATATACATGTATTTCCTAATAAGTTGGGAAACGAGCACTTATGAAATTATATTTTGTCTGTTCATTGGCTGATGGTGGTTTATTGACTTACATGGACTGTTAAGGAGCAAAGAGACAGATTGTGCATTGTGAGGGGTAATAAATGCCCGGACCTACTGAAATCTTTGTAGAGCAACATGAAGAGACACAGTGATATATATGTAGATATATATAAGTATTAGGATTTAGTAGTTCTTTTGATAACAAGGTTGACTGTAAATTACAAGATATATACACATTTAAAAATTAGTAAAATAACAAGTGTCAAACTAAATACTGTATTCTGTTAAAGGTTATTGTAATTTTCTTATATATAATATGACAATAAAAAACAAATTTGTATATTCTACATTCTTGTGTGTGTGTCTGTCATTTCTAAACTCAGCCAGTCCAGTGGAAGAATACCTTAATATATTAGGGGTCCCCGTGAGTCTGGGAATTTTCTGAAATCAATCAAGTCAGGTGTAAAAGTGGGAGGGGTTAAAATAAGGGGATATAAAAAAAATATAACATAATATAATATAATTGTAGGCCTCTTTGAGGAATAGGATTTTCAGAATAATAAAGATAACGAAATCCCCCCCCCCCACAATTGGCGAGCCAGAGCCAGGATAATTCTTCACGACGGAAGGCTGAGTTCAGAACGACAAAAAAAAAAATATATATATATATATGTATATGTAATCCAGTTGCTGAAACTGATAGAAAAAAATTCAGCTGGCGAGCCAGAAAGTGAAAAGTGAAAAAAAGTAAGTAGTTAAAGTGGGTACTGAATTAGAATTTGTGTTTTAGAATTAGGTGAATTAAGTTATAGAATAAGAAAGGTATTGACAACAAATAACGAGTTAATTAGATTAAACCCCAACCTCGAAAGATAAGTCATGGCTACAAGGAGAGCGAACAGCAGTAGGGATAGAGAAAGGGAGGAAAATATCAACGGGCAGGAGACATCAGGAGAAACAATTGTTAGTATAGGGAATGATAATAGGGGCCCAATTAAGTTAAGCAAATTTTTAAAAGTATTTAAAGGGGAACCATCAGAAAATGTGGAACATTTTCTGAGAAAACTAAAAATGATTAAGGAAAAGGAAGAATTAACGGAACTAGAAATAGTCATGATGGCGGAATTCAAACTGGAAGGCAGGGCCCAGACTAGGTATTTAAAGGAGACCCAAGGGATGGAAATAGAAACATTAGACAAATTTGAAAAGATATTAAGGAAGTTATTTTCCCCAAAGATCACGTTCCTAGAAGGAATCGGGATATTAAATAATTATAGTCAAAATAATCGCGAAAGCATTGAGGACTATTACAAAAGATTTTTAACAGTAAAATTAACAACAGAAGTATCGGAAAAAGAAAATAGTGCCTTTGACAAAATCCTGATGGGACAGTTTTTGATGGGGGTCAGGGATAAATATAAGCGAGAAATCCTTAGGAGAAAACCCAATTCATTAGCTGAGGCCATGAAACTAGCCACTGATGAGGAAAAGCTAGACCTCCAAGGTCGGGGGGCTATAAGGGGGGAAATAAATGTATTAGCGACAGAAGAAGAGACAAAACGGAAAGGTAATAAAGAAAGGGAAGGCGAAATTAAGTTAGAAGGGCTAGAAAAACAGATAGCGGGAATGGAAATAAAATTAAATAAATTATTAGAGCAATTAAACACAAAAAAGAATGCACTAGATGAAAATAATAGGCAGGGGGGCGAAAGACCACAAACAGGGCAGAGCACAAGAGGCAAGTACAACAACACAGAGGGGTGGAAGGGGGAAGTCAGAGAAGATAGGCGAAACGGACAGAGGAGGTGTTACATATGTGGGGGCAAGGAACATCTCGCTAGATATTGTCCACACAGGAATAGCCAAAGGGGATACCGCGGAGGTAGTAACTACAGCCAGGAGCAAAACCCTGGGAGGAGTGAACAAGCATTACACATAAACACAGCCAAAAGAAAAAACATATCTTTAGGCGCTGTAAGTGATAACGGAAGGGGGAACGACCTGTTATGTGTAAAGGGAAGCTTAGGAGGGGTACCAGGTAAATTTCTTGTAGACACAGGAGCCTCGAGGTCAATATTAATGTGGGATTACCTCATCAGATACTGCAAAGGGTCAAATAAGGGAGATGTGAGATGTTGCCGCGAATTTCTTGTGAAAGGGGTAGGTGCTGAAGAAATTCACACCAACTATATAGTCAGAGACAAGATAAGATTACAGGGATGTGAAAACATGGTGCCCCATTCATATTTAGTGGCAAATAGAGTAAACAGTCGTCGACATGACGCAATACTAGGCACGGACCTACTAAAGAAATTAAGAGCCAAGGTAGATGTGGGAAATGGCAGCATTAACTTTGGTAGTGATACCCAGGTGAGGCCTAAAGTAGACAGAAGGCAAAATGCTGGCAGCAGAGCCCAGTACGAGCCAGAGCGAGGGGAATCTTCAAAGGGAACGAGTGTGAAAGAATTAGAAGGGTATAAGGCAAACACTGTTAATAAAGTTCTGGTTGCACAAGAAGAATTAAGGGAATTGAAGAAGAACAACAAAACTAATAAGAATAATGAGAGAAAGTGTCGAGAAAGTGGAAGGATGTTACACGTGGGAGTTTTGGAAATGACAGAAAGGGTCAATGGAAATTCTGGAAAGAAAACGTCTCGAAGGGAAGAGACACATGAAGATAGCGAACTTTTAAATAAAGCGGAAGAAAGTGGCGGTGAAAAGAATGGGAATGACCACAAACTAAATGGAACAACAGAAATTAAAAGAATCGAAGGATTGGGGAAATGCAGATCTGAAGCTTCCAATAGGGAAAGGGTCCACAAACTGAAGGAGATAAACAGGATACAGCAGATGTATTTAGGAGCAGTATTCGATGAAAATATAGGATGGGAGTAGTTTAATGAAGCTTAATATACGTTAAGTAATGTCATGTATATAATTGTATATAGAAAATTTAGAAGGAGGGATAGATTGTAGTTAATAAGTAGGCCCTGGAAGAAGGCACATCCGCCTGAGGACCTGTATAAAATTTATATATATGGGATATAAATTTTAGGGGGAGAGAGATGCAATGTAAGGACCCAGCCTTACAATAATTTAATAAAGTTTGTTAAATATTGGAAGAATTAATTGTGGCGTATATAGTTAGTTTCAGACAAGTATCATTTGTTAAGAAACACTGAAATTCGAAGGTTATTCCAGACACACCCAGTTAGTTAAATCTCGGTTGTATGGAAAAATTCCTTAAGCGAGTCAGTAAAAGCAATCATAATGGACCGAAACAAATCCCACTTAAGACAGGAGCACATACTCTATAGAAAGGGCACTGAGTGCGGAAGTGGCCCTATTATAGATTTCACGGTTCGACCTCTAGCAGGTGTGGGCGACTAGAAATGGATATGGGGGTGAGGTCACAAAGAAAGCCTGAAACTCTTAGCTGACCGGAACTTACGTTTAATTTCGAGAAATTACCAGTATTTTCCAGATTATCGGAAGTTCGGTCACACTAGGAAAAAGAAAGCACGCCCACGGAAATGAAGGGAGACGAATAGGATCACGAATGAAAGGATGTGGAAGTCAACGATTGGCCAGTAAGAAAGCGGTGGGAAATTTGAGAGAAAGGAGAGAAGGGAAGAAAAAATTGATACTGATCATTCGGAGAGGAGTTTTTGTGGTGGAAGCAGTCCTGGGGAGATGGAAGCTGTAGTGGGAGAATTGATTATAAGAATTTATTTTGTGAAAGTCTAGAGTCGGAAGTATCGTTCCCTTGAAGAAGTAATGCAGTCTATGGAGGAAGAATGGTGAAACGCCCTAGAGGCAAAATTTCTCGATTGAGCAGTTGAGTGACTAGTCGACCCGGAAGGTATCCCAGTCCTCGGACGCAACGCAGATGGAGGAAGAAAGGAGATAAGATCCGGTATTATCTTCAGCCGTGCAGTACCCGGTAGAGAAACCCAGGATAGATTACTGTGTTCCCCGGATGAGCAACCTTTCGCTTTCCAGTCCTCACCCCGAACAGATAGGAAGAGAGACCGAGCAGGGAGGAATACCAGACCATTGCGTAAGTGTTAGAATAAGTACTGAGAATATAATTTGTAAAAAAAAGGGGAACTAATTTAATAATGAAAAGGACTCTAGGAGGACGCTATAAGTTTAAGAGAGAATGTCAAAGTACTAAATATATATACATATATATTTGAACGAGTGTAATACTTAAGGAGTGATAATTTAATTTAGTATAGAGATCAGAGTAATGCAATTTAAGAGTAAGTTAATCTGTAGTAGGAAGTAAAAATTTTGTCCTTGAATTATTGTGAATGTTAAATTGCTGTGAGTATGACTTATTTGGGGTAGAAAATGATTAAACAGGTAAACAATTAAATGAGCATCTAGCCCTAATTGTGAAATAGTGGATTAATTGAACGGAAAGGTAACTAAGTAAATTGGTTGGATATTGTTGACTGTTGACATGTTTGCAAGTAAGGATTCTGGAATGAATATACATGTATTTCCTAATAAGTTGGGAAACGAGCACTTATGAAATTATATTTTGTCTGTTCATTGGCTGATGGTGGTTTATTGACTTACATGGACTGTTAAGGAGCAAAGAGACAGATTGTGCATTGTGAGGGGTAATAAATGCCCGGACCTACTGAAATCTTTGTAGAGCAACATGAAGAGACACAGTGATATATATGTAGATATATATAAGTATTAGGATTTAGTAGTTCTTTTGATAACAAGGTTGACTGTAAATTACAAGATATATACACATTTAAAAATTAGTAAAATAACAAGTGTCAAACTAAATACTGTATTCTGTTAAAGGTTATTGTAATTTTCTTATATATAATATGACAATAAAAAACAAATTTGTATATTCTACATTCTTGTGTGTGTGTCTGTCATTTCTAAACTCAGCCAGTCCAGTGGAAGAATACCTTAATATATTAGGGGTCCCCGTGAGTCTGGGAATTTTCTGAAATCAATCAAGTCAGGTGTAAAAGTGGGAGGGGTTAAAATAAGGGGATATAAAAAAAATATAACATAATATAATATAATTGTAGGCCTCCTTTCAGCCTAGGATTTTCTACATATAATAAAAACAATAAATCCCCACCCCCACAATACAATGTGTTTCTCAAACTTTTTTTTTAATCATCGCCCCTAAAGGGCTTTTTTTAGAGAATTTTTTCCTAATGTCCTCCCCCCCATTGAAATTTTAAACAAGGAAATACTTTATACTCTTTTTATTCAATGGGATCTCTGAGCCTGATGCTTTGTAACTAAAAGTTAATGTTCGGTATGATGTTAGTAGGTTCAATTCTAATGTCTCCTCTTGAGCATATATCAATTCTCTTTGTTTCCTTTGTTAATATTTTATTTAGTGAACCAAAACCACTTTGAACCATATAAGACGTTGGAAAACAAAGAAGTATTTGGCCATTTCAGACCACATTGTTGGATAAAGAAGTTTATTGTTTTTGTTCCCCACAACTCAGCCATTCCACCTACAATATTTAGAATTTACATTTACATTCTTCGTTACATTTTAATTCAATGAGTTCCTCTTGAATTTCTTCACTACCAAACCCGGCATCGCATCCAATTCAATCTAACATTTACGGCTTCAGTTCAAAAGAAAATAAATCTTAAAATCTATTTCTCATTTCACCTTTTAAAGAACACAAATGACCTGAATAATTCCTCAGATCATTCTCGGTGAGAGATTCATTGATTTCAGCTAACTCTTGCATACTATGAAATTGTTATCTCTCATTAAATTGCTTTCAAATATGTTTTTTTTTTTTCAGTAAAGGTTTTTAATACGCGTTTACAGTCTTTAATTTCCCTTGAAGATGAAGTGATACTTCATTGTTTTCGAAAAATCAATCAAGCCATATAGAACATGTTGTTTTTGTGTTTGCTGATCTTTTGCTAAATTTCCTCCTTCCCTTTCTAAAAAACTAATCATCGTATAAAAAGGTTTACAAATCTTGTTAAATTTGTAAACCAATTTGTTTTAGAAAGCCATCTCATCTGACTTCTGTATGTAAAAGAAGCTTCAAATACTGTTCTTCATTATCAACACAAAATTCTCTGAAAAGGCAATCATATTTGCTGTGACTTTTTTATTGATGGTTTCAATAACTATACTGAGTGATTGATAAAGAACTGGACTGATATTTTTTGCATCCAGATGATGTCGGTGCATAATGCAGTGTATTGCGAGAACTTCGGGACATACTTCCTTTAGGTGGACCAAAAAAACCTTTATGTTTTCCAACCATGGAGGTAGCACCATCAGTGGTAGAGGATACCAAATTTTCCAATGGTACTTGTTTTAAATCAAACCTTATTTTTACAGCAATAAAAATGGTGCTCCAGTACAGTCAGTTTCTATAGAGTTTACAAACATCTCTTCTTGCAATTTACAATAATCCTTGAAATAACGAACGTATGCCATTAGAAGGGCCTTATTGTCAGTAATTGTGGATTCATCAATTTGAATACAAAATTTTTCTCGTTTTTAGTTTGTCAGTTAGCTGCTCTTCAATGTTAAAGTGTCAAGTATATTTAGTGTCTAACGGCACCAGGAGTTCCCTCATCTCTGCGTTGCTTTCATTGAACTGACATCTCATCGATTCTTTTTCGAATTGAATCGTTGCTCGATGGCAATGTGTTTAAAATACTGGAAGGATTTTGATGCATCGCTGTTGGAATTACAGTCTCTAATGCGGGTAGTCTAACAGTCCCAGAAACTGTATGAGCACTACGAGTTTTTGCAATGATTTCTGCAATTTTATAAGACGCAATCATTCCATCCTTCCATCCAACTTTATCAGGATGTTTCCTTTTTAAGTGATCTAAAAGTCTTAATGGTTTCATCAAGCCTCATTTGAAAAAGAACACATAAGACGCATTAGACTGTCTTGATCGAATGGGCTTTCAATAAAACCATAAGCTAGATATTCATCCAGATACTGTCGACACTTTTTTTTTTTCAGCACTTGACATGATTGATCATGGGTTGAATAACCGCAGAGAATTACATAATAAAATATAAAATACTTTTGTTTAATCATTGCCCGTGTCACTCACAAAAGCACTGTGGATCAAAAATAACCAACTTCCACAAGGAACAATAATTCAATAATTGTCGCTTAGCAAGTAGAAACAATAGACCGAAACATTTCCTCATCCCATCCATGCCTCATATATTGACCAATGAAACAAAAGAAAAAAAATAATAAACCACACCCATCACGCCGCCGCCAAGGTCGCAGCTGTGGAAAAGGCGCAAACGCCAAGGGTTGCGGAGACAATACCTCTGAAAGCACTTATGCCTGTGAAAAGTAAATGTGGTTTAATTAAATCACGCCCACTATCTTCCTTTTATCAAAATTTCTCACTCACGCCTAATATAATATACCAAAATATTAAAAATCAGTTGTCTTAGGAGAAAAGAAAACCCAGTGAGAAAAATCAAATGTTAAGGAATAAGATGCCGTCGGGTAGGGATGAACTCTGGAGGACAACAAACTGTTGTGATACCCATGATTCGTTTGCCCCCATTCGGAATCCCTGCTTTAGATTAACTCGTCCTATTTAAACAGTCCAAGTTGTATCACTGTCAGAGAAGGGACAATACGGCCCCCAGTAAACAAAGATAGTAAAAGCATAAGTAAAGTTTTTTGTTTTGTTTTTTTATGGAAAATAAATTTCCACATAAGAAGTGCATGGTTCAAAATCCATTTTAAGCATAATTGTTCAAAATCGGCCACATCTGATTATATAATTTCACGGTAGCTATTAAAACAGGAAAGAAATGCGTAAGATCGAGACAACACTTACCCTTTAGATGTGTTCGCCCGGGCAACCTGACTCACAGTGCACCTGGCGGGCCTCTGCCAACCTTTCTCTGTCTATGCGTTGCTAAACATTGTGGTTAACCTTGGAGAGAAATCACTGCCCAAGGCAAGTTCTGATTTCGTCATGGATTGAAAGTGTCAGCGAAAGATAGGTCGGCCGGTTCAAATGACGCTGTCAGAATCTTACTGATTTCCAGGCTGGAAGTAAAGGGGCGGGAGCGGTGTTATGTGTCTGCTGTAAAGGGAACATAAAATACTTTGGCGTGAGAACATTACGTCATAAAATCGCCATAAAAGAGAAGTTATTTCGCCGGTCATAAAATAACTTCGATGTTCGGGTAGGAATGCACTCCATGAATGAAGAATGCAACGAACTCTATGGTGTGTCGATTGGGTGGGTTAAATAACCCCCGCTCCCCCATCTTTTGATCTCGGCAATCGACTCCACTCTTTTGAAAGTAAAAGAAAACTGCAAACACGTAAAGTGCTTCAACTTGCTTTCCTGCAACCACCGCTTAATATGCTTTCTTAGAAAGAGTCGGGGGTGGGGGGAGAAGAAATCCACGAAACTGCAGTAGGGACACAGCGACCTGCTGTTACTGAGTTCCAGAAGGAACCAGTTTTCCAAGTCCAAGTCCATTCCTAGCAAAATTATCCGTTGATGAACCATTCTTTAAACCCCAAACTTCGATGGGCACGTTTGGGGTTCACTACCTTACTTTTACTGAAAGGTCCAAGCTCTCTCTCTCTCTCTCTCTCTCTCTCTCTCTCTCTCTCTCTCTCTCTCTCCCCACAAAAATTAAAAGTTGTTTGTTTTATGAAGAGTTATTTCTGGATATAGAATGGTGAAGTGGTCAGCATGCTGACTAGAAAACGTGTCCTTTTTAAGCGCGTTCGCATATAATATATGCATACGCGCCTATTGTCTTCTCCATATCAGTCCGTCCGCAAAGAAAAACTCGACTCCAGTATACAGATTTTCATGAAATTGTATATTTGGGCCTTTTAAAAATATTTGTCGAGCCATTCCAAATTTCATTAAAATCGGACAATTATTATTTCATTTTTCCATACAATTTTTATGAAAGAATAAATCAATATATTAAATGAGTTTTAATGCAATATTAGAGTACGATACGTGCACGCACGCGTATATTGCATGCAAGGCTTGTGAACGTCGCGCTGCTGTTGAAGAGATGCATGTGTACAAAGAGAGAGAGAGAGAGAGAAAAGAGACATAATCAGGTTATTATACATGTTATAATATAATATAAATCTGTAATTTTATTATTAAACATTTCATTCTGCAGAATTTACGAAGTCGAAATCAAACTTGAAACACAAATTTCACATTTTAAAATGTAAGAACTTTTCATTACATAACCGGAAATTCAGTATACACTGAGTTGACCTTGCATTTGCAACACCTACCTAACATCTCTTTGGCAGTATTATTATTATTATTGTTGTTGTTGTTGCTCTTCTATTATTTCTCCCTGATTGGGGGATTCCACTCCGTGACGGGTATTGCTACCAAGTACACAGGGTGGTTGTCTGGTGTTACTGTTGGTCGAGGAACTCTCTGACTACCCTACAGGTGTTCAGGATTGCGACTTTCTGGAGTTCCTTGTAGGTGTTCGCTGCGAGACCTACTGCTGCTACACTGTTATGTAGGTCTTTGGCACCATACCTGTGGTTGACACGATGATCGGAATCGGATTGGTCGTTACTTCTTGCATATGCCACATCTCCTTGACCTCATGTCTCATGAGGTCAAGGAGATGTGGCATATGCAAGATACTTCCTAATTTTTTCCTCATGGGTTTTCTGGACATTGCCAGTGTTGGGCACCGCTATGTCAATCAGGTAGGTAGCCTTTTCCATCTTGTCCACAAGGGTTATGTCCGGTCTGTTGTGCGGGATTGTCCTATCCGTTATTATGACGCGGTCCGAGTACAGCTTGTGGGTTCGGGTCTCTATTACTGCCTGGGGTTCGTACTTTTAGTATGGTACACTTTTTTTGGTCAACTGGTATTTCCTTGCTAGCTTCTGATTTATTATCCTGGCTTCGTAGTCGTGTCTATGAGTGTACTCAGTCTGGGTGATCACCTTGCACCCCGCGGTGATGTGTTGGATCGTTTCTGAGGCCAGGTGGCATCGTCGACATGTGTCATCTAACACTCCGGGCTCCTTGGCGATGTATTTTCTATAGTTCCAAAGCAGCATGTTAGTACTGGAGCTGCATAGGTGTTTATGGCTTTAACTGTGTTCCCTTCTTTCAATTTTGCTTTCAGCAGGCTTCTAAGTCTCTGATGATAGTTTTTGGTCAGGCACTTCTTGATTTCCTTCTGCTCTAACTGCTGAGCCTGCATCAACCCTATTTGTAGGTCTCCCCTTCTGCTTCGATCTCTTTACCAGTCATCAGCTAATAGTTTCGGCCGACTAATTTTTTCCCTGGTGCAGTGCGTGGGTCTTCCATTTGTCTAGACCAAATTTCATCCTAATGTCCTTGCTGAATTCTTTGGTGATCCAGAGAAGATGCTGGAGTTGATTCTCGGTTGCCGCGTAGAGCTTGATGTCATCCATGTACATCAGGTGGGTGAGGGCGTACAGGTGTTTTCTTCTTTCTTTGAGGTTATATCCATAGTTGCTGCCATTAAGCGTGGTGGATAACAGGTTGAATACTAGACAGAACCACAGTGGACTTAGTGGACTAATAATCAGCGAATTTTTACTTGTTCAACCATTTGATAATTTTTGATAATTTGATAATTTATTTATCCCTATTTTGTGTTACAATTGTTGGGAGATAACAGCAAGAAGGGAGAGAGAACACATAATCCAGAGGCTTTTTAGGGGGTGTTCCCTTTGAAAAAGATAACAATAAAACCAAATACACCATGAATCGGACATATTTCTACATTCCATTACAGAGACTTCGTATTTAAACAGTCACACATGTCGCGTGGTTAACAACAGTACTTATAATTACATTGCGAGTACTTTTACAATAACAAGTATGAAAGAAAAAAAAAAAAAAAGAAATAATTGCGTAGAGTGTTACAAGCTTTTTGACAGCTATTCCTTCAACTTGTTTACATAATTTCTAAACTGGTATGCATTGTGGAAAGTTCAGGAGTTGAGTGGAAGGTGATTTAGATCAGACATCCCTGGTGATGTGTTTAGTCAGGAGCTTCTTGAACCTGTTTAGTGAAATGGCATTTTTGATATTTTCAGGAAGATTATTCCAGGTTTTTGCGCCTCTGTATTTTATATTTTTCTGACCGATGTCTTTTCTAAAAAGTGGAACCTTCAGGTTCGCTTCATTTCTTAAATTATATCTTATTCCTTCTTCTTCTATCGTTATAAAAAAGGATCTGAAGAGAGGAGGAAAGTTTGGTGTTTTCAAAGCATTGTAGACAAAGACCGCCTCAGCTTTTTGTATCAGTTGGTAGATGCTTAAGAGTCTCGCTTCCTTATATCTCGAACTCACCGATGCATTCCAGGGAAGGCCCAAAATTAAACGAACACATCGATTGACAATTGAATTGATTCTCGTAAGGTTATCTTGACTGGTCGTACCCTATGAGATGATTCCATATGTGAAATGAGGCTGTATTAAAGAAAGGAATACTAGTCTGAGAAGGGAAGGAGGTACCCAGGCAGAGGCTCGGGAGAGTATTCCTGCTAGTGACGAAGTCTTCTTTCGTAAGGTGATCATTTGTTTATCCCAACTCAGCTTGTCATCTAGCCAGATTCCTAGAAACTTGGTATCATTCACCCTTTCGAGTTGTTTTCCTTTGTATGTTATTTCGAAATCGATATTTAATGGTTTATTTTTCGTCCTAAGCACCATATATTTGGATTTTTCTGGGTTTACTATAAGCTGATTCTTTTGAAGCCAACTATGCATTTCAGAGAGCATGGCAGAGATCTTGCATTGAAGTTGGTTAGGGTCTTTATCAGTGATTAGAATGGAGACATCATCGGCATACGCTACTAAGTGGGTAGATGGAATATGACAAAGAAATTCATTAATGTAAAGAACAAATAGGATAGGTCCGAGAAGTGAGCCTTGAGGTACTCCCCTGGAGAAATAAGAAATATCTGAAAAAGACTGGTTTCTTTTAACGACAAATGGCCTATCAGTAAGGTAGTCTTCAAGGAGAAGGTTAATTTTTCCTCTCAAGCCAAGATTGTTGAGCTTGTTGAGTAGGATATCATGATTTATGCAGTCGAAAGCTTTTGATAGGTCTAGAAACAGTGCTTATTGCATAGCGACCCTTTTCAAGCCAGTGTGATCCTAGAGCAGAAGTCAACAATTGCCAGGTCAGTGGATCTTTTTGAACGATAAGCGTACTGTTGTTGGTGGATGAGCTGATTGACTTACAGGAAGCCCATGAATCTGCCGTGAAGAATTTTTTCGAATAATTTTACAAAAAACTGAGAGTAGAGCTATTGGACGAAAAATTGTTGATAGAGTTACAATAATTTTTCCCCTTAGGAACAGGAACAATGACTGCTTTTTTGAATTGAGACGGGAATTTACCAGATTGAAAGGAAAGATTGTAAATATACTTCAGTGGTGTTAGAATTGAGTTAAGGACCTTTTTCAGCAGAGTAGGAGATATTTAATCAAAGCCAAGGGCTCCCTTTTCTTTTAATTGATGTCCTGCTTCTAAAATCTCTTGATCTGAGAGCGGAGCGAGGAAAAAAGAGCTCCTCATTGAGTGCTTGACAAATTCCTTCGTTGCATTATCTCTATAGTCAACTTCATCTTTAAAAAAGTTATTCACACTTGAGATAAAGTGATTACGGAAGGCTGCGGCCTTTTCCTGGTCATCCGAAATGAGTACCTCGTTCTCAACTACATCTCCAACGTAGCTCTGTGATTTCGTTTTTCTTCCAGGTAGTAGCTTATCCGAGACTGTCCACTTTGTTTTTGTACGTTGTGTATTTGTTTTTATCCGCCTCCTTTCCTGTTTCTCAAGCAATTCTTGCAAGTTTGTCCCTTTTCTTTAGCATGTTACAAATTTTGTTTGACATAAATGGGCATAATTTCCGCCTTGGCTTAGTGGTCTTTTTATTCCCAGGGATCCTGCTGTATGACGCGCATTTTTCGTAACTATTTAGGATATGCTGAAAGAAGAAGTTCGTCGCAATTTCAGGATCATCTGTAGCAATCAGCCCATCCCACGAAGACTGCTGGAGATCATAACAGAGCTGATTGAGAGAGCCTGGAGTCACAGATCTGTGAGTGTGCATGATCTCTTCCACAATTTCTTCATTTTCAATTACCATTAAGATGGGACCATTAAGAATTACCATTAAGATGGATGATCAGAAATGGTTGCATCCAGTACTACATAGGTTAGTGAGCATTCCCCAATTGCGAAGTCAAGAAGGGAATTGTGGGACTCTCCCATTCTTGTCGAGATGATTCCGTCAGCCAATCTGTGCAACATGTGCAATCAATCAATTTGTGCAACCAATCTAAATCATTTTAAAGCAAAGTGGTTTGTTAATGATTTCAAAATAGGAAAGGTGGTTAAACACCCTACCTATCTACAAATCATCAGGAAAATTGACAACTTTCCCTGCACTCACATCAATATCATTAAGAAAAATAAGAAAGATAAGTGGCCCTAATACTGATCCCTGACGGACTTCACTTACTACACTGATCCAATCTAAGGTATGTCCATTTATGACTACTCTCTCTGTCTCCTATCTTGTTCCAGTTTGTGCAATAGCCTTTTGTGGGAACCATATTAAAAGCGTTAATGAAGTCAATGTAAATAATGTCAAAGTTGTTTCTTCCATCCGGCTGTGTTATGATTCTTAATGACAATTAACTAAATTAGTCAGGCAAGGCTTCTCTTTCAGGAACCTATTCTGTGATCCATTAAGGATACTGTTACTATCGAGATGGTTCTGTATCCTTAAATAGACGCGCCATGATTTTACCCACCTCTGAAGTCAAACTCACCGTTTCCACAGTTGTCCTCTACATTTTTCTCAACTCCTTCATGGACTGGGGAGAGACATTAGCGCTTCTCCAATCTTGTGGGGAAGGATTTCCCCTGGACTAGAAAATCGGATTTTAATGATGATCTGGTTAACATTCTCAATGGAATGATGAACTCACATGCCGCTTTTTTTTTTTTTTTTTTTTTTTTTTTTTTTTTAGATTTTTTCAGTGTAACCTTTTTTTATGAATACCACCCAATGCTAGAACCTTGCCTTCTAGCATTGGATGGTATCATCATCAGCCATTTTCAATCCACTGCAGGATGAAGGCCTCTTCAACAACTTTCCAGTTCCTTCTGTTTTGAGCATTGGCCATCCATTTACTACCCACAAACTCATGAATTTCATCTGTTCATCTCCGTTGTTGTCTTCCAGGTTTTCTCTTAGCACTTCTTGGGTACCATTCTGTTATTTTCTTAGTCTATCTCTCATCATGTCTTCGAGCTATGTGTCCTGCCAAAGACGATTTGTTCTTTAGTTTTGATAAGACTATCCTTTACTTGAGTTTGCTGCCTAATCCATGTGTTTCTCTTCTTATTTGACAGTCTGATTCCCATTATAATTCGTTACGTTCTTCGCTGTGTAGTTCTCAGCTTCTCTTCCATTCTCTTGGTGAGTGATGGTTGGATGGTATATCCTTTACATAATTTACAGTACACTGACTCCTTGTCACTGATCTGTCGTGTTTCGAATGGTCTTTGAACTGTAAAGATCATTGCAAAGGACCTAATCAGTTCATATGTCACTTCTGCTGAGCTTTGCCAATTCCATCAAGTAAGGAATCTATTTAATTCACTCTGTTCCTTTTTGTACTCAGATAGGAAAAAAACTCTTTGTCTCCATTTTATAGCTCCCTTTGCTAGAGTTCTTGTACTCAGCTTCATTGCACGCGCAATTTGCAGACATATTATATACGACGCAATATGGACTAAGTCGATGCGCCAAACACCCTACAACAATAAAATCAACCCTATTTGTGGATGGTACCATATCTCCGTTGATCCTATTATATCTGTGTTGATTGATCTAATCAAGGGCTCGAATTGGTTTAATTTATTTACAGTTCTCCCAGCATTAATATATAAAACAAATTAAATTCTGTATCTTTTTGACTTTTTACAACCTTAACGCATCCGTTATAACTGCTTAAACGAAATTCCCAGTGGAATATGGCTGCTTTTTTTTTTTTTTTTTTATGGAAACCCCAAACACGAAATGTATGAAAACCTATAGTACTTAGTACCGTGCATGGGTTGAAAGTAAAGTATGGGGGGGATGCCGGAAACTTTGCTCTAGAGACTAAACATGGGTTTCACCACTTCAAGCCTCCAATAAGCAAAGTGGTGGTATTGCACCGGTCGATGAGAGTCATCTACCACCTCATGGTTTTTGAACTTATTTCAATATTTCTTTCTGTGTATAAGGCAATTTACGGGTGCAAGCAAGTACTAATAGGACCAAACTTTAATGAGGTTAGGTTCTACGAGTACTTGCTTAATTTAAGAAATATATGGCATGACCTTATATTTCTTAATAATTTCTTTTGTGTTTTAAGTCATTATTGCCCACATCCACCGCCGGACACCCTCTATTACTCTAATTTAAATAACAAAAATATTAAAGTAAGCGCCAGTGAATTACTTTTAAAAATTTTCCCCTCAAAAATTACCATAATATACTGAATAAAGCCTAAATTTAGTTTTAGTAACCTCTGTCAAAATGGGCTTATCAAGGTCAAATTGTCTTATTTTCTCAACCAGTTGAGCAGTTTACTATTCAACTTCAAACTCATAGAACAAACTTTCCTTGTATATTCTGGAAATTACAATCTACGGGAATTCAAGGCAAGTACTTCTGCATTCTCAACGGTCAGTTTGTATTACCTTTTTCGTGTTTGAAATTTTCCTACAAAAACAAACCGAAAAAAAAGTCATAATCTGTTATATTTCCTCCACTTTGAAAGCCTCATTGTTTATTAGGAAAAGTCACTCTTCAGCCCAAATGACATCGTTTTTAATGGGCCTGCAATGCAATTTCCTCATCCAGAGATATCCGGCTGGTGCCTTCAATAAAAGAAGAGATTCCCGGAAGAGAAGTGTAGAAAATTGTGCCAAAAATGTCTTCGCGTGCAAGGACTTAATTAGCTCCCATCTAATGAAGGCCGTGTGACATTCTGAAGGTCAGAAACTGCAGGTATCTTAGGATCTGCAAGTTTCTATACAGTACCGATTGCTATAAAGTAATCGTCAATTAAATTTAAAATATTTACACTTGGTTTATTCCAAGCAAGTTGAAGACAGCGTTACTAAATATCACAACTAATTCATTGCTAGTTTTCTGTAGTAGAGGAGAGAACAGAGAAACAGAGGGAAAGAACAGAGGGACAGTCGCATTTCAAATGTGCTTGCGCTACACCTGAGGTGGATAATTTTGTAAATCAAGTTGAAGTGCATCAATGTGTGAATATCTGCGAAAACATGTTTATTACTGCACATTTTTTACGCCCATAAGGAACAAACAGCCTCCGTTATGTACGCCGGGTGGTGCCTACTTTTTTTTATCAAAATTCCACACACAAAAGATATGACAACCTACAGTACTTAAGAACTCAAGTACAGTACTAAGTACCCTGCATGAGATCGCATTGAAAATTGACAAGACAGAAGATAATTATTGATATCACAGCTCAATTCCACTAGACTATAATTTTCGGAAAGTTTATACGAAGGAAAGTTTTCCAGAAGTAGAAGGAATAAATGAGCAACACGGAAAAGTCAATTCCGTGATTTTATATTAAAGATTATATATATATAGTATCTTGGTAAAACACCTCACACCATTCCCAGCACACTCCATTCGATGCCTCCTGTAGTTTTCCTTGAAAAGGATGTCAGAAGGATTTTGATGAACCTTGATGCTAAGAAAGCTCCAGGTCCTGATGGTATTTCTCCACTTGTTCTCAAAACCTGCGCTCCTGAACTTAATCCAGTTCTTTGCTTCCCCCCCCCTTTCTTTCTTATTCTAAAGGTGTTTTTCCAACTTCTTGGAAATTTGCTCATATCCAGCAAGTTTCTAAAAAGGATAACAAATTCCTCCCATCCAATTATCGTCCCATTGCAATTACTTCTACTCGTTCTACAGTAATGGAGAAATCAGTTAACCGCCAACTCTTAAACTATCTAGAAACCTTCCGTCTGATCAATGATCGCAAGTATGGATTCCGTCAGTGTCCATTCACTGGTGATATTTTGGCTTATGATACCCACATGTGGACAAATGCAATGGAAAAGTTCGCTGAAACATAAACAGCTGCTCTTGACATCTCAGAGGCTTTCGACCATGTTTGGCATAAAGGTCTTCTAAAGAAGTTCCATCTTATGGTTTACCAACTGTTTTTGTAATTGGTTATCCAGTTTTTCTCTCTGACTGCTCAAAAAAGACGATGGTAGATGTCTCTCTCTCTCTCTCTCTCTCTCTCTCTCTCTCTTCTAACTTCTTCACTAATGCTGGTGTCCTCCAAGGTTCAGTTCTTTCCCTCACTCTTTTCCTCTTGTATATTAATGACCTTCTTCCATTGACTGGAAATCCTATCCATAGTTTTGATGATGATAACACATTGCATTCCACTTTCCATTTTGCGAAACCTTGCCCTGCTCAAGCAGCTTCAACTTCTCGAATATCCGCTACGAATTCCTTAAATGCCAATCTCCATTGAGGCAAAGACAACTTAGTTGATTTCAACCCTTCTAAAACTCTGTTTTGTCTTATATCTCGCAAAAAGGATTCTTCTGCTCCTATGCTTATCTTTAGTGACACAATGATTGATCTCTTTTGGGTTTACCCTGACTTCAAATGTCTCTTGGCACAAGCCCATTACAAATATTGCTTCTTCTGCTTCTAAAAAACTTGCTTTTATCTTTCGCTCTCGGCGTTACGTTTCTTCCAAACAACTGCTCACTCTGTATAAATCGAAAATCCGCCCTGCTACGGAATATTGTTCCCACATCTGGGGTGGTGCTCCCAAAACCTCTTTCAGGCTTCTTGATTCCATTCAGAAGAGGGCAGTTAGGTTAATTAATGACTCATCTCTTACAGAGTCTCTCCACTCGCTGTCTCATAGACGTACTGTTTCTGCCTCTCCTACAGATACTTCCATGGGCACTGTTCTTCTGAATTGGATTCTATAATTCCCGCTGTCTCTTTCAAAACAGTCCAAACACCTACCGCCAACATCCATTTACTGTCCAACTTCAAACTCACAAAACCAACTTTTCATCTTCCTCATTTATTCATTCAACTGCCGTTTTCTGGAACAACCTTCCTTCGTACGTATTTCCTGAAAATTACAGTCTACAGAAGTCCAAGTCTAATTTCAACGAATATCTTCTTTCGTCCTCTCAACGTCCAACCCAAGCACGGTATTAAGTACTGTAGGTTCTAATACTTCTTGTGTTTGGAGTTTTCATAATAATAATAATAATAATCGTATAAAATTTAAACAAAAAGACAACAGGGTCGCCATTGGTCGAACGTTATTTGCTTATTGGAGCAATCTCGATACACCAGATATTTAGGACATTGTAGCCCCTCCTCTTTCAGACATAGTGGAATAAGTAGCAATAATGCAGTTTGTTCAAAACAATTGTTTCCATGTGCTGTATTACCGGTGGACTGTTCCATTTTAAAAAATGTAGGTTGAAGTCGACCATAATGAGACAATCGTACTGAGTAACCCGTTCAATTTGAAAGAGATTTTTCGAACAGCGTTCTGGAGGACTGAATAAAGTACATGTTCTTAGCTGTAAACAGAATTTAGAGTAATTTATATTTCCATTCAA
The DNA here is from genome assembly GCF_048544385.1 of Mastigoproctus giganteus. Taxonomy (NCBI): domain Eukaryota; kingdom Metazoa; phylum Arthropoda; class Arachnida; order Uropygi; family Thelyphonidae; genus Mastigoproctus; species Mastigoproctus giganteus. Next base: position 8,326,556 of record NC_143585.1, on the reverse strand, counting down.
TTACATAATTTGTTTAAAAATATTTTATTTTCTATGATATTTATGAAATTAACATCTCCAGGATATTTGCTGCCCTAACTGCATTTGACCCCTTCTGCCTGGACTTCAGTTTTGGATCCGGTTCATGGCCCCACGTTGACTACTTTTTGCTTGGAACTAGGTTTGAAATAATTCCAAAGACCGTAGGTATTGAGTTACTATAGTGCGGTGCAGAGCAGAGTTTTAACTGTTCAACTAATCTGTTCTGTTGTGATCAGACGAGTGGAGAGAACACAGTCCAGTCTGGTTTTGTGCAGTTTCACCGTACGTCAGTGTTTATGCGCTGTGGGCTACTGCAGTGGCTCACCTCATTTTAAAAGAAATGCTAATTAACTGAAGAGGACCTCTGCCAAAAATCGCCAGTTATCGGTCATACCAAATTATGGGCCTTACACTGCTGATTGATTTGTCGAGTCCTGGTAATCTAGAGGGTATTTCAGAAACATAGTTTTCGTATCTTGCCTTAATTCACTAAACAGTGGAGAATTAAATAAAACGGTGCATAGTCTAGCGAATCGCAATTCCTGCTCTTTCAAGAAGATGGTAAAAACTTAATATGGTGAAAACTGTACAAGTCTAAGGAATCATTCTGCCAGGCGTCAGCAATGCAAGTTGGTGGTGGTAGTGTACTGGAGTATAGGGCCCTTTCTTTATGCCCTCTGGGTCCATGATATTTGTGAATCTACTTCTAGATGCAACAGTTATCTGGAAATTATTTCTGACCAGGCGCATCCTTTCATGGCTGCAGTGTATCCATAGCAAAAGAGTTCTTTCAAGAAGATAATGTGCCATGTCACTACAATAGAATGGTAAAGAACTGATTCTAGGAACATTACTGTGAATTCAGCTTATTCTGATTGCCACCGCAGTCATCAGATCTCAATACAGTTGAGAATCAGTAGGATGAGATGGAATGCGCTATTCAGAGATGTACAATCATTCACTTTTTTCTTTCTTTTTTTTTTTTTTTGTGAAAGCCTCCAACAGGAAAGGTATAAGAACCTGTAGTACTTAGTACCATGCGTGGGTCGAAGATTGAGAAGATGAGAAGACGACTGTTGACATTATATTTGAATTTTTGAAGATTGTAATTTTTTATTTTCAAGAAATACGCCTGAAGAGAGATTGTTTCAGAAAACGGAAGCTACGTGAATAAATGAGGAAGACGAAATTTGATTCTGTGAGTTTGAAGTTGGAAGATAAAAGGATGCTACCTGGTTGCGACACGTGTTCGGACCGGTTGTTGACATTAGACTTCAATTTCTGTAGACAGTAATTTTTAGTTTTCCGGAAATACAAGTGAAGAGAGGTCGTTCCAGAAAATGAAAGTTGAAGGATTAAATGAGGAGGAAGCAAAGTTGGTTCTGTGAGTTTGAAGGTGGACAATAAAAGGATGCTGACTGGTTATGGCACGTGTTCACAGTGGTTTGGTAGAGAGAGAGAGAGAGAAAGAGAGAGCAGGAACTATAGAAACCAATTCAGAAGTACAGTGCTCATGGAAGTATCTGTAGGAAAGGCATGAAGCAGAAACATTACGTCTATGAAACAGTGAATGGAGAGACTCTGTTATAGATGTGTCATTAATTAACCTAACTGTCCTCCCTTGAACAGAGTATAGAAGTCTGAAAAGACTATGAGAGCGCCGCCACAAATGGGAGTAAAATGTTCTATAAAATTCCTGAAACCAGAAATCATCCCCAGACGTCTCAGAGAATTCAACTGGACACACCTGTTTACTGTCCCTCCTGACGTAGCCCTAAGCCACCTAGCCGAAGAGCTTTATGGAATAGCCAAAGAGGGAGCTGCAAAAGAAATACGCATCACCTCCAGAACCTCTGTATGGTTTAACCAAACAACCAAGCAAACTTTCCTCCAGAAGCAGAAGGCGATGGAGAAAATCTGCTGACGTCGAAGACTTTAGCGCCTATAAAAAGGCAAGAGCTCACTTCTTAAGACAAAAAACGACTTGTCTGCAACCAACTTGCCCTGAACAAGTTGAAAATATCTAAAAGACTCCAGAAACAGAGCCATAAGCAAATCATTATGAAGAAGAAATATTTAAAGAACGGACTGAGTTCACTTTTCAACAGACCGACCAGTCACATGCACAACCCTCTGTTCCACTTTTTGGCCCGCCTTGTAAACCTTCAATATCACTCATAACCATAACCCGAAACCATCTGATGGAGATCGTTAAAAAACTTCAACTGAAAGCTGTTGTGGGTCCCGACCGGTTAGCATTAGCATTAGCATTAGCATTAGTAGAGGCATTTGATGCAAGAAAGCAAGCTTATGCAGCATCAGCCAAAAAAAAAAAAAAAAAAAAAGTAACATAAATAAATAAAAATAACCACTTCCACTTCACCCCTCTGTTCGTTCGAAATACCTGTCCAGCTGAGCCTTAAACTTATTTAGGCTATCAACTTCCACGACAAGGGATGGAAGTCTGTTCCACCCACCAACCACCCGCTGGCTAAAGGCAAATTTCCGCACATCTATCCTACATCTGTCTTTCCTCAATTTGAATTTATGCCCTCTCAGGTGATTTTTCTGAGCTAGAGGAAGAATCCCATCAGCATTGAGCATGCTCAAACCATTCAAGGCTTTGTACACCTCTATCAGATCACCCCGCTGGTGCCTAGTTTCCAGACACTGTAATTTGCAAAACTTAAGCCTTTCTTCGTAAGAGAACCCCGTTGTCCCATTCACCAATCTAGTTGCCCTTCTCTGTACTCGTTCCAGCAGCTCTACATCCTTCCTGAAATGAGGCCTCCAGGCCTGTATACAGTACTCTAGGTGTGGCCTGACCATTGCCTTATACAAGGGAATAATCACCTCCTTATCCCTGCTAGAAAAATTTCTATATATCATTGACAATACACCATGAGCTACTCTTGCAGCTCGTCTGCACTGCTCAGAGAACTTCATATCTGCCTGCACCACCACCCCCAGGTCCCTTTCATTCTCTACCACTGTCAGTGTAGTACCACAGAGTTGATACGTTGCTCTGGGGTTGCTGTTTCCCATATGTAGTACTTTACATTTGTCAATGTTAAACTTCATTTGCCACCTCGAAGCCCATCTGCTCAACCTTTCCAAATCCTGTTGCAGCAGCATAGTGTCAGTAGTGTCCTTGACAACCCTGCCAACCTTTGTATCATCTGCAAACTTGGACATTAAGCCTGATATACCATCATCAATATCATTTATAAATACAGAAAACAATAAAGGCCCCAATACTGAACCCTGAGGGACTCCACTAATAACATTAGTCCACGATGAGCAGTGTCCATTGATTACCACTCTCTGTCTTCTCCCCCTCAACCACCCCTTTATCCATAGCAGCAACTTGCCTCCAATGCCACACTGCTCCAATTTGTGCAGCAGTCTTCCATGTGCAACAGTATCAAAAGCCTTTCTAAGATCCAAGTATATAATATCAAAGTTATTCCCTGCATCCAGTTCTTTTGTGACTGCATCATAGTATCCAATCAAATTGGTCAGGCAAGACTTCCCCTTAACAAAACCATGCTGTGTCCTAGCTATAACTGAAGTCTTGTCTAGATGATCCTGCAGTGCTTCTTTCACCAGTGCCTCCATTAATTTTCCGGGAACAGAAGTTAAACTCACAGGTCTATAATTACTTGTGTCAGCCTTTGATCCCCCTTTGTGAATTGGGGTCACATTTGCACATCTCCAGTCAATGGGTACCTCCCCTGAGTCCAAGGAAGCTCTCATAATTATGGCTAAGGGTTTGCTTACCTCCTTTGCTGCCTCCTTTAATATAACTGGATAGATCCCATCCACCCCAGGTGCCTTTCTTGTGTTTATCTTCAACAATTTCTCCTCCACTTTGCTCTCAGTTATTACAAGATTCTCTAGCTTACTGCTAGAGTTGAATACACCTCTGGCATTCCCCTCGCTGAATAACTCCTCATGTGTGAATGTCGATGCAAAATATTCATTTAGTTTGTTAGCTACCCGAGCAGGGTCATCAACAGTTGACCCATCGATCTCAAGTGGACCAATCTGATTCATCCCCTTCCTTCTAGAGTTTACATAAGTAAAGAACTCTTTGCTGTTTTTCTTCGCATCCCTTGCCAAGGATCTCTCGTAATCTGCCTTCGCCTGCCTAACCTCCTTTGTAACTTGGTTACAGATCAACTTGTATCTATCATAGGCATCCGTGTCACGTGTTAATTTGTATGTATCCCATGCATTTTTCTTCTCTGCCATATGCCTCATTAGTTCATCTGACAACCATTTAGGCCTAAACCTTGAACAATATTTCTTAGTTGGTATGTAAAGCCTAGTAGCTTCCACGATAAGTTCTTTGAATGCTTCCCATTTTGAATTTGCTGTTGGCAATATCATCAGTTGATCCCACTGTATAGAATTTAAATACTGTCTCAGTCCATTGTAGTCGCCTTTACGAAAGCAATACCCCTTCCCTTTACCCCTAATGGTAGTTACCTCTTTGAGTAACTCCCACTTCAGCACACTGTGATCACTGCCACCAAGTGGTTCATTTATCTGCAGATTCTGAATGCATGAAGAATCACTACTGATAATCAAATCAAGAGTATTACTCCCTCTAGTTGCCTCCCGAACATGCTGATGTAGAAAACAATCATCCAATAAATCCACAAAAGCCTTGCTACTGTGTGAGTGACCAGCCCCCAAATTCCAGTCAATATCTGGGAAATTAAAATCCCCCATTATAAGACTCTCTGATTTACTGGCCCACTCTATTTCTCCGAACAGTTTCTTATTATACTCATCAGAGTCATTAGGCCTATAGCACACTCCTACTCTCAATTTTGATCTCCCAATGCTTATGTCACACCAAACTGACTCGACACTGCACTGTCCAGCGATGTCGACTGGCTTCACTTCCTTGGATTTTATGTGTTTCTTAATTAATAGCATAACCCCTCCTCCCTTCCTATCCTGTCTATCCTTTCTGTACACATTGTACTCCCCAAATTCCAGTTCTGCATTTCTTATATCTGTGTGACACCACGTCTCTGAAATCCCCACAATATCTGCCTTTGATGTTTTGAGCAATACCTCAAATTCATCAAATTTATTTACTAAACTCCTAGCATTGGTGTACACACAAGTATACATGCACCTGTTCTTTTTCTTAGCTACCCTAACACAACCCATGTGTTTACTTGTACCCCAATGATTCCCAGCAGTCTCTGAAATATCCTGCATCTTATTTTCCAGGCTGCGGCTCATTCCAATAGAAGCAGTGCAAGAATCACTTTCACCTCTGCCAGTGGCTACTGTTAATCTATTAGTCCTTGTATCCCCCCAATCTAGCAGTTTTCCGACCCACCTAACATTGCCTCGATAGCATCAGCAAACATTCTTGCACCCTTTCTATTTAAGTGTATCCCATCCCTGTAGAAGCAGTCTCTCCTGTTAACAAGTACAGACCAGGCTGAAAAAAATTCTACCCGTTGAGCCCTGCACAATCTTTCCAGGGCCGAATTGATTGACAGGGCTCTCATCATATACTCCCTCCTATCGTGTCTGGGCAGAATTGCAGACACTTTCAATTTCAACCCTAATTCACGGCTTTTTTTCATCAGTGACCTGTACTTGTCAAGTAATTCCGCCGGTCTCCTACTCTTAATGTCATTAGTGCCAACGTGTACAACTATATCACCTTTTGTGCCCTTAAAAGATGATATCCGCTCTACAACGTCATCAACTTTTGCCCCTGGCAGACATACCCTGGTCCTATTCCACCTATCCTTTTTACAAAGCATGTTTCCCGTTTCCCTGACAATAGAGTCACCAACAACTACTAGTTCCTTTGGGACCAGCGCATTCTGCCTTGGGGGTTGCCGCTGTGTTGCGCGATGACCAAGTGCAAGCTCTGGCATTGGTGTGGGCAGCTGAGAGCTTGATGGGCCCCTCACTTGTAATCCTTCGAGGCATCCACCCTATCCTTCAAGCTCTCATATAGGCCCATAACAACGCTGAGTTTTCGCCTTATCTCCGTACACTCCTTGCATCGCACACACACAAAGACATCCCCCATGGCAGTATCATGTCCCATACTTGACTGCTCCGCAAACATCAAGCAAATAGTGCATCTTACAAGGCTGTGATTCAGAGGACAACTGCCCCCCTCAGTTCTCCCCTGGGCCACAGCATTCCCATTAGCTTGAGCCCTTTGCTTTGCTGCTCTGGTTTGAGTCATGATTTAGATTTACTTTCAATAAAATTTCAATTTCTGTACAAAATTAAATCCTAAACTTGTATCCAAACACAGTTATAACGCTATATTTATGTTTCAGTAACGAGTGTTATCTACGAAATATTTACGTTTCAGTAACGAGTGTTATCTGCGAAATCCCTTTATATAACTTTCGTATCAAGTTATGTATTAATTATTTGTTTTTACTAATTATTTATGTTACGTAACCTAAGTGGTTATATGTATAATTAATTATGTTAAATAAAATTAATTATATTACGTTTGTAATCTAAGTCGTTATATGTATTTATTTAAACGTACAATTTAACTGCTAACGAAGTTCAACTAACGCTATCTAGTACGGTATATCGTATCACAAAGGCGGGAAAATTACGAACGGTTAGCGGAGTTGAAACACGTGGAAACCTTTACCGATACTTTTATGCAATTACAAGGCCGAGTAAGGAATAAATACACCAAATTAATCAGAAAATCACAAAATAATGTTATACTACTAAATTTAAATCAAAAGTTTTAGAAAAACAATAATTAACAAAAATCCACTTAGCGGCTTTGAAAACGACCGTCTCTAGTAGCCTCGTCAGCAGACTTTTCCTCTGTTTCAAATCAAAATCTGTAGTTCATATATTATAGACCCCCTAGTCCATATTTTCAATAAAATCTTAGAAAGTGGAGAGATTCCAAATATCTGGAACACATACTTTGTTCGGCCAGTCCCTAAATGCAGAGACCCCAAGCGGCCTCAAGATTTCAGGCCTATTGTCATCGGCGTGGGTTCCTCAAGATATTTGAAAAAGCAATCAAGCTCACCATTGCAGACCACTGTTTCAATCACAGGCTTCCATACCTCCATACCGTGATTAAGGGGAGCTCTACTAGCAGCAACCTCCTGGACACCCTTACCAGAATCCAGAAAGCCCTCAACAACAGAACACAGTTTGATGTTATTTTCTTTGACATGAAAGTGGCCTATGATAAAATAGGCATAACAGCTCTAATCACCATTCTCCAGCAGTACTTCAACATCACTGAAGGACTCTCAGTATCATTAAATCAATCATGGAGCATAGACATCTCATCACATCACATCGCAGATTTCAGACAACTTGCATTACTAATAGGAGTGTCCCACAAGGGGGAGTCCTAACACCAACCCTATTTGCCGCAGCGCTGGAGCCCTTCCTGGCATCTCAAACTGACTTCCAATCATACGCTGATGACCTGAAATTTTATATCAAATCTTCTGACCAAACTCAGGTTCTTAGCACTACCTTGCAGGCAAGTAAAACCATACATAACCTCCAACAATATTTGGCTTCCATCGGACTACAGATTAATCAAATAAAGACAGCGCTCAAATGTCCTTCACCTGGAAGAAGTCACGCAATGACATTAATCTTACCATCAATGGATCACCCATTCAGAAAGTTAAAACATACAAGGATCTCGGATTAGTATGGGATGAGGGGCTGACATTCCAGGTTCACTTCCTGAACACAAAAACCAAAATGTACTCCGCTATGTGGGCGATCCGCCAGGAACTAACGGGAATTCATGACGCCGAACTGGTAAAGAAATATGTTGTCCGATGGATCTATCCCATACCTCTCTATGCAGAAACCATTTGGTCCACTGCTCCCACAATACACTTCAACAAGTTCCTTAGCCTGGAATACTGGCTCCTGAAATGACTCAACTGGTGGACTGGCAACCAATACATCAATTTCTAGGGTCCAGCTCTACATAAATCTGGAAGTCATCCCATGGAAACAACAGATTGTGGCAGAAAACCTTCTTACACTTACCAGGCTAATCACAAGAGGACTCGACGCCCCTGACATTACTAATCTAATAAAAACTCCTCGCATTGCCGGAAGGAATCAAATGGACCCAAGGCTCCCACTGACAATCAGTTTGAATAACCTGAAAGTATTGAGACGCATGTTCCCGGGAAACACGGAAGATTTCATGAACAATCTAGCCATCGTCCTGGATAGATTCTGCGAGCAGCATATATACAGACGTCAGAAGCTGACGGACACACATGCAAACGTACACTTATGAGACGCCACCAGAAGGAAAATTGTCACGGTGAACGGAGAGTCTATTCCATGGTGCATCCCATGAAAGATGAATGAAAAATAAAATAAAGTGAAGCCATCACTGGTCCTCTCTCTTAGAATCTACTACTCCAAAGTCGCCTGGCTGTGAGCACTAGGATAGGCAAGATTGAAGAGATACCACGGGCAACAACCGGTGAAGGACTGCCTCATTTCTCTATATTATGTACAAATTTCTCATGGTTTTGTAATTTACAGCACCTTTGAGAAAATAATATCCTTTAATTCGAGGCACTTCGGTATTGCACAACTTTCAAGTATGTAAAATAATAAACACTCTTAAGTTCTGTACCTTTCAGGTTAAGCATACATGTGCTCCATGTAACCGCCCGACACATGTCCCTGACTTAATCTCTGAATGTAAATATCACCCCTCTAGCTTACTATTGTCCATGCGGTGGATCTTCAGCAGAGCAATAAACAGATTTAATAAATAAATAAATATGTAAATGATAGAGCGGATTTGCAATTTGTACAGAGTTTGGAAGAAAACTAACGCCGAGAGAGAAAGAAGAAACCCAGTTTTTTAGATGAAGAGGAAGCAATATTTGTAATGTGCTTGTGCCAAGAGAGATTAGAAGTCAGGTAATCCCCAATAGAGATACACTGAGTGATCTCTGAATTATGACCACCTACCTAATACTTCGTAGATCCTCCTTTTGCCCTTAATACAGCAGCTATCCGAAGTGGCATAGATTCAACAAGATGTCAGAACCGTTCGGGGGGTATGGCCAACCAAGCTGTGTGTAATGGGTCAGCAATGCAGGTATGAAAGTGATTGGTGTATCCAGACGCCTGATATGTGGCGCCTCCGTAGCCAGGTGGGCAGGAGTTTCCATTCGAGTTTCCATCCTCCAAAGCTCGAATGGAAATTTCCACAGCATCCCAATGATGCGCCACAGAGTTCATGTCCGGTGAACGGAGAGTCTATTCCATGGTGGTAAAATCTGCGGAATGCTCTTCCAACTATGTTCTAGTCACCACGGCTTCTGTGGGGCGCATTGTACTGTTGGAATATTGCAATAGTGCAATAGTCCATTGCACTGTGGATGCACGATGACCATAAAGGGATTCAGATGGTCTGCAAGGATGTACACATAATCTGGACCGTTTACAAAACCATCTTCATCCCTGTAATTACATATGCCTCACCTATATGGTACCACAAATCCATAACTGCTGTAAACAGAAGAACCATTGATACCACTCAAACAACTGTATTCTTTGTTATCACCCAAGCTTTCCGAAAAGTCAGTACCCATGTTCTGCAGGTCCTCCATCCTATACCAGCTTGCAAAGGGAGTCCCCATCACCTTTGCTGGATACACCATAGATTCCACAAACAAACAGAAGATGGAGAAAGCCAACCTAATCCAATGCAGAACGCATGGCAGAACAGACTCGCGCATTAGACGAAAGAAGAAGTGACAAGAAAATTCCTATCAGATATTGACAGGGCGAACCCCGGCACCCTCCCTGTTTCATCCAGGACTGAATATGACCTTTCTAATCACAGGACATGACCCATACAACGCCAAATTGGCAGCCTTTTGCTTGGTTGATAGCCCACTATGTATATACCGGCAAGCGGAGGCATGGGACCATCTGATGTACCGATGTGAATACTATGAGGACCTGCGATGCCTCCTAATAACAACGACAAAATACACGCCGCTGAATCAGAGTCGTACTTACTCGAAACGGAGGACGACTACAGAGCGCTCTCAAGTTTCGCCCAGGACTTATTCTCCAGGAGAAGGATGTTGATTGTTGTTCACGGTACCAACTAAACACAACTCGAACGAGACGAAGAAGAGACAACACATAAGGAAAATTCGAAATATGGGACATTCCACTCCCTGGTTGGACACACGTATAACCCGACAAGCCACACAAACTGGATCTCGAGTGAACCAAAAACTGCCAACATCAAGACAACCTCACCGGACGGGGCTTCCCCATGAATGACTCACAGCGGAGCTCCGACAACTGAAACGGACTCTACCACTGACTGTGAAAACTACCAGCTATGCTGGCGCCATTGGCGATCTGTATCTCACTCTGGTGAGGTTCCCCTATCTTTCCCCTTCCTGGCGGGGGAGGAGACGGTGTGCTGTCACCTCCCCTCCCCTTCCCGCCTTAAGAAGGCTAAACTTCAGAATTAAAAAAGAAAATACCAACGAGGATACATGGCATAGAACAAAATCTCAATGCTGACCCCAAAGCCGAAAGGGCTCGCTGTTATAAGGAACTCATCAACATTCGGCAGTCTAGATGGAATACCTCACACATCGGCTCTGTTACCAGAAAATTCCTCCTTGATGTCACTTTCACAACTTCGAAAACGGTAAAGACCTGGCTTTCCCTCACCTTGAATCCTTCTACTTGCTTACCGGACACGGGTCCCTCAACAAAAAGTTACATCTGCTGGGTTTGCTACCAACAGATCGCTGTTTCTGGGGCAGGCCAGAAAATTGGAAACATCTTCTTTTCGAATGCAGGTTGTACGACGACTTAAGAAGGACCCTGTGCCAGGTATCTGGGAACAACAACCAGCAATCTAAAGGCATTCCAATCCTATGCATCCCAAATCTTTGAGCGCAGGAAGCAAGCAGAGATACGTTGTTGTAACTGCACTTAACAATACCTCTTCAGTGACTTAAGGGTTCCATATTCGCCGCCGCCTTTCTTCTTCTTCTTTTTTTTTTTTTTCTGCCTGCGGTTCCCACTTAGTGCAGCTAGTTTATTTATTTTAATTTCATTTTGTTTTATTTTTTCTTTATTTTAATATTTTATTTTATTAAATTATTATTTTTTTATTTATTTAATTTGTTGTTCACACGCTCTGCCTTGAGTTCCCACTCAAGGCAGCCAATTTATTTATTTATTTATTTTATTTTTATAATAATAATAATAATAATATTTATTATTATTATTATATTTTTTATTAAATTGGTTATTTTATTTTTTATTTATTTAAATTTTTGTTCTTCACGCGCTCTGCCTTGCGTTGCCACTCTAGTGCAGGCAATTTATTATTTTTTCCTCTATTTTTTTCTCCTCTTCTTTCTTTTTTCTCCTTCCTCTATGGGCCCCCAAAGGAATCTGGCCCACCTTCTGGGAACACTTGGTGGGTCAGAGTCTCTCTTGAGACAGTACTTGTTTTGCTCGGACTGGCCCACCTTCCCGTGGTGTGGACGAGTACCCAGAATCATCTGTCCAGGTGACTGTTGCTTCTGGGTAGCCAAGAGGCCAGACCAGAACAACAGAACACACACACACAAACCTACACCAGCACATTTTTGGCCCTGGCCCGTTACACTTGATTCTGTTCTTCACAGCGATAAGAGGCGGAGCTGAACTGACGTTCTAGGTGCCACCTTTACATATACACATGTCCATGTCCCCGCCACCCCACTCTTTGCCTAGTGAGGCATGGGTCTGCCTCACTGATATTCCGGGGCCGTCTTCCCTATTGTCCCCATACTTCTGTCTCTCACCCATCAGTCTTCAGTCTCCCTTCCCTCTCTAGCTATCTTACTACTAGGGTTTGACCCTTGTCAAAACTACGCAAGCCCCACACTCAAAATTTTTAACTCTACCCCTTATCCTGCATAACTTATATATCTTTCGGTCTGACCTAATATATAGTGCCTATTTTTTCTTTTTTTTTTTTAGCCACTGAAATCTCAATACTGGACTACCTGGTCTGCCTCCACCACGAGGCTTCGTGTGGGCAACGGTGGGTTTCATTAGGGGCCCAACGGCTAAAAGGCCAGATGAACAACAGTACAAAACATTGCACACCACAATATCCATACACTTTTAAACCTCTGGCCTCTACAGTGTTCTGTATCACACCACAATGTATATTATGCGGAGATGGGGGAAACCCCTGGTGCCATTAGACCCTAAACACATTAACCACTAAAAACCTGGACCGTTCAGAGATGCGTCTATACCTACCAGAGGTACCGACGTGTGCCAGTTTAACACACCCCAGACTATTACCGACCGTCCAATGCCTGAATAGTTCCTTGTTGACGTGACCGGTGCATAACTTCGTGCGGTTTCAGCCCGATACGCACCCACGCCACTAGCCGACCGGGCTAGCCGGGTGAGTAAAGTACCTGCCTAGCAACCCAAAGGTCGCGGGTTCGAATCCCGCTTCGGGCTTGGTGCAAAAACCTTGGGAGGTACATTATGGCCACAGATGCCGATGCGCCAACAATTACCAAAAAAAAAAAAACCCACACCATTGCTCGAAATAACTGGAAACGGGACTCATCGTACTAGGAGACCCGTCTCCAATCATCCAAAGTTGCCGATGTTCTTTCATGCAGTTGAGGAGTAGAGTCCTGTGTCGTGGTGTTATCAATGGGACTCTGGTGGGTTCCATAACCTATTGCGGCTAATGATTGCCTGATGGTCTTGGTGGAAACGTTTCTGGCACCTCCCTCGTTGAAGTCGGTGGAGATTTGGGCCACTGTGGGTTTCCAGTTGGCTGAAACAATGCGAAACAGACGGCAACGGCCACGTTCATCCACCACCTTTCTCCGCCCACAGAGCTGTCAATGATGAGATGTTATTCCAGAAATGGTGTATTCTCGAGACATTCTTGATACTGTCGAACGAGGATAGTGCAATTCAGTACCACATTCGCGGTATAGTGACCCATGCGTCGGGCACCCACTAACATCCCTCTTTCAAAGTCGGTTAACTCACGACGTTTATCCATACTGATATCGAATTACCGGCTATGTGAATGCAGTGATGTAATGTACCTATATACCTGCCAAGTGGTGGGTTCGTCCACTAGCGAGAGGGCTGACAGCGTGGCGTTGCCCAAGAACCAGGTATCCAATGAATTTTGTCGTGTCAGTGTATATACGAAGCAATATGACCTTAGTCGCAGTGTTCCTAAAAAGAAACAATAACAACACCCCATGACACCCTCGTGCCACTGGTCCTCTCCATATTTTATGTACTGAGGACATTGGAACTTATCCAATCCAAGGAGATTACCCCTGAGATGACCTCGTGATTAATCTAATAAATACATTTTTTTTCAGCTCCCTTCTGAGCTTGAATCGGCCTTACCGACTTTCAAGCTCAGAAGTTTTTCTGTTTACTCTCCTCTGTAATAATAACACTACTTATCCTACAGTGCACAGATGCCTTAGTGCAAGAGATCAGCCACATCAGCTAGATTATCTATGGTTATACAGTTTCCATTACGCAAATGGACTACATCGTTTACTCTTTCCCTCCTCGTTTGAAGCACGAGTAAACTCCTGCTCCCTATTATTGACTGTCTTAGCTAGTGATTTCTTGTACTCAAATTTAGCTTGCCTAATCCCGTTGTTGTTGTTGTTGTTGTTGTTGTTGTTGTTGTTGTTGTGTTCTTGTTGGGTTTTAGACACATTAGCAAGTCAGCAACCCATATTGCATCGTATACAACATCTTTGTAAATTGCATGTGTTCTGTGGTCCATTTGCTGCTTGCTGGATGAAAAATCCTAGTTTCTGGGAGAAAAAAACCATACTACCTTTGCCCGAGACCGACTAACTCGGCCAGATCAGTCTTAAAAAATCACGTCCATGTCCACTTGTTAATACAAAACAGGTTTCGCTTTCTTTTCTTTCAGTTCCAGTGGGTTTTCTGTGTGACATTTCAAATAGACGATACGTCCAAAAAGGATCAATATACAATGAATTAATTTTCATTGTGTATTGGGAGAGTTGCTGCTCAAAACCGCCGAATATTTGAATTAATAAAACAATAATGCATTGTCAGCCAAAACAATTTTATTTTTTAAAAAACCGTGTTATGCGTAGCTAATTTCTCAAGAACAAGTTAAGGGACAACCAACGAAAATTTCTTACCTGGTTTAAAAAATAAGACTCTTTAAGAACACGATCTTCGGTATTGAAGCCAAAGGTCAATAGAGAAGCGATACTCATTCAGCAACAATATATTTATACCATGGGGTCTTAAAAATTGACCTCCGTTTGTCGTTCGATTTACTTTAAAACTAGTGATACTTCTCAAAAGGCGAGGTCATTGTCGCTGCACTTACGTGACATCTCGTCCAAAGGACGCGTCACTACGATATTTGCATTCGAGTGGAGAGTCGTAACTCACTTTGCAGACCCCCCACTTTACACCATGCTTCAGTGAACGAAAATAACGAAAATTTCTCGCTTGGGGAGATAGCGGGAGATCTCAGCTAAGTTTCAGCATCCTTGGTTTCCACTGTAACTTCGTCACGTAGTACCATGCACATGGAACTGAGTGACCATGATGCATGGGAAGTTTTCGCCTTGAGATGAAAACTTCCCATACAACATGGTGAGAAAGTAAATATTATCGTTATACTGTCGCTTGTAATAAGAAGATTAATTTATCTTGAGAAATTTATAAAGATATCGTTATTTCCTTTATGCTTGACTGATGAATCTTATGATCTCAAACGTCACCGTGTTCTATTGATACCCCCCAGTGTTTTGATACATTGAAATATTCAAGCGATCTCCCCACACCCTAACAGTAAACAAGCCGCTAAGCAACCCAAAAAACAGTCGTTATCCTTGTTCCATGTATTTTAGGTCCATCGTAGGTTCGATAAAGTTATTTAACGCTCGAAATGTCACGAAAAAAAAAGTTGAAATTTTATAGAACCTTTTGTTTCTTGCACCATACGGCCGTATGGTGCAAGAAAGCCTATGGCTTATGCTACACCAGCCAAAAAAAAAAAAAAAAATCCGAATAAAACAATGATAAAAACAAAAATAAAATAAAATAAATAAAATAAATAACTAAATAATAATAATTAATAAATAAAAAAATAAAATAAAATAAAATATAAATAAAAAGGAAATTAATCCTATCATCCTATGCGTTTCCCTTACCCGAAAGTACTATCCAGATGACCTTTGAATTTCCCCAAACTGTCGGCCTCTACCACCCATGAAGGCAACTTATTCCAGTAATTTATAACTCACTGGCTAAAATAAAACTTCCTGCAGTCCAATCTAAACATTTCCTCCCGTAACTTGAATTTACGTCACGTAGTTCTAGCATCATTTATAATCTTGAAAATTTTGTCCTCATTCATTTTACTGATGCCTCTCAGAGCCTTAAACACCTCAATCAAATCTCCTCTAAGGTGTCTAGTTTCCAAACTCTGCAACCCACATATTCCAGATATACACAGATGCCAGATGAAACAAACATGTGCTAGGAGTCGATTGAATGGACACTTTCTTTGGCATCTGCAAGATGCCAAAGAATGTTCTGCCGCGCAGGACATTCTTTCCGAGATATTGTTTGGAATGTCCTTCATTATGGAACTGATATGTTTGATTAATGAATCACATAGCCAGCAAGATTACGGAAAGTATTGGAGAATATTAAATTTGGCTTTGGTATTTTGTACTTATTTTATCAATTTATTTATTTTAATAAGACGATCAACGTCTAAGTAATTAGTTGTGTATCTGGAATGGATTCTACCAACCTACTGAAGCCCTTGCTGGTTGTTTTACTGAAGCATCTAATCCATTCTGAAGCTTGAAGAAACAGAAAATTCTTCAGTGGCTTTCTGGCCTATTTACATTTTGTGCGGGCTGAAAAACCTGGAATAACTCAAGGAGGAAAACCTTACTCCCTCTGCCTAAGATCGCTAATTACAACCTCTGTTGAAGCGGACTTTAGAAATTACTCCAATCACTAATGAGAATCGAAACTAGACCTCTCCGAACGCGTGACAGACGGAGATGTATCGTGCCGAATAGGCTGCCGTGCAGGACATTTCTTTCCAAGATATTGTTTGGAATATCCTTCATTATGAACTGATTAGGCAGGTGAACATTTTTAGCCTTTGCAGCCACCAGAGGCAAACCATCATGTGGTGATCAAACTTCAGTTCCATCTTGACCCCCCCCCCCTCCCCCCCCGCCAGAGGCAAACCATCATGTGGTGATCAAACTTCAGTTCCATCTTGAACCTCCCCCCCCCCCGTCTCATCCTACACACAAGCCTGATCTCTAAACTCGTTAAAGTTGGGGGAAGGGGGGATTTGTGTTCCCCATAAGGTTAAATTGATCCGGAACGTTCAAAAATCCTGATTTATGATCGAAATGACCTCATTCATAAACCCTGAATCTTGTTCTATTCACTTTCGATTAACCCACGAGCCATGAGGCGTCTCTATATTATGATTGTAAATTGTGTGTATTTTATGATCGGGTCGCTTCATTTTCAAGGATTAAAAACGCGAATTTCTGAAGAAAACAGTGAATCCTCTCCTGAGACCTACTAAAACCCATAATAGCCTCCCCCTTCTCCACTGGATTCGAACTCATCCCTTTTCCTCGAAGGACAGCAATCTTAATCATTGTACTAGCCGTATGGGACAGTATAAGGAAAACAGTCGTTGCCACTTCACTACCTGGAAGCAATGAATGTGAGAAAAAGGCTCCTGCGGCAATCGTGGAACTCCATTAATTACACACTGATTAACAGAACAACCAAAATAATTGGTCATTTCAAAGAATTCAGTTTCCCTCGAGTTTCCTATATGAGCTGTTCTGGAAGGCACTGATATTATCTGGAGCCCTGAATATTTATCTCACAGATGAACTGGAATCATCTGTGAGAATGCAAAAGTGACTTTTCTTTTACAGGAACAGCGTTGTTTATCGTTATTAGCGTTGTTTATTATTATGTTATCCAGTGTACTGCGAATTTAGGTTGAGGCCGCTTGATGAGAAAACTTCCTCTTGAGACATATGCACACGTAGTCTATTCTGCATAATATTTCTTAAGAATTAATACTACGGTACTAGTGGGCAAATTTTGTTATTCTGTTACTCACCAGGCCTTGTTCGAAGTTAAAAAATTTACTGTTCGTGTGAATTTAATCTTCTTAACCTGTCACTTAAACTCTGTAAGTTCCTAAACGAATAGAATTTAACGCTCTGCATAAATTGCTGTCTAAAGAGAATAAAAACACTTCGTGTGAGTTATGCACAATTTTATGGCAGGTTGAAGAGTAATGCCTAAGTCCTTTTTGTTGTTTCCTCTCCCCATAGCTTACACCCGACTCCAGGATTTCTGTTCCACAAATGCATAACGCCACATTTAGAAGCATTAAACTTCAGTTGTTTCTACAAAAATCAGCAGACAAATGGCATGCCATAAAAAGGATCCCCAAAACGTAATACCTCGTGAAAGTATTTTCTTGGTTGAAAAGGCTTTTAAGAATTCCTCCAGTTGGGAAGGGAATTTGAACCCAGTCCTGAGAAAGAAAGAAAAATTATGCAGACATTATAAACATAATTTATATTGTGCAAAATGCACGACAAAATTAATTTTATTTACAGGATATCGAGGTAAAAACAGAACTTGTATGTATGTTTACAATATCGAAACCCAAGTACACCCAGAAATAATTCTGTTACTGCTAATAAGTGTAATGTTCACATGCATCTGCCCCTTTGTCATCCACGTCGACCAAATAACGCATGGTCGACGTGGATGACAAATGGATTTTTAATTAAGGAGTTTTAAGAGGTTTGCTTCTCCTCTAAACAATTCTATTCTGATCAAAACCATATTTACTTCATTAGTGTTACCCTGTTTAGAATTCGCTTCTCCGGTTGGGTTCCCACACTCCCATAACAAACAAACCGAAAAAATACATCTCCGGCGAGTTGAATACCAGTTGTGATAGGTGGAATTCAGAAGTACAGTATAACTGTAATAGGAAGTGAACTGCCCTTATTTATCTAAATATAGTACGAAACCTCTACATCAGAAGATCCACACAAAGATTAAAATTAATTCATAAGATCGCAAAAAGTCAATGCTTAAATACTTCACTATTTTCCGATATAAAATCAAGAATCGACAGAAATCCAGTCATGTTTAAATAACTTACTGAACAGGTTTAGTGGAAATATAAACTCCTTCGTTCTTTACCAAACTTAGCAGATCAATAGAAGCTTTATCCATTTTATCATTTTCATTTAAAGGAAATGTGTTAAGCTCTAAATAACATTCCTTTTTATCATTTATATGTTAATAATTTATATTTTTAATTACCATTATTAAATTCATATTTCATACGTGTTTAAAAGTTATTACTCATTTTGTAACGATTCTGAGTACTTTTAATATACCGTGGTATATACGGTGGCTGACAGGAAAACTGCATCACCTTAAAAAATGTAACGTTGGTAGCGAAACGTATAAGATATTGTTTGATTACAGTCATTTTCTTTGTCGCAAAGAAAAGGTATTGCGTCAGATAACGCTCCTATTGCATCAGACAGTAATTGCGAGGTGTTGCATCAGCCGTTTCTACAAATACTGCTTTGGAAGGGTATACACGCTCATTAGTATCCTAATATCGACCAGAGAATCCACGCAATTTACAGACAAAATAAATATGGGTCGATGTAATCATTTACAGGGGACCCTAATTTCATAATTTGTTTTGACCCTATCCTTATGAATTGCGTTTGGTTAGTCCCTCTTTTCCAAATATTGATGCATTGCATTTCAGAAAAACATGGTGACTGATTTTGTTCATCTTTCCTCATTCGCACAACTTTGTTGACTTAGGGACC
The DNA here is from genome assembly GCF_048544385.1 of Mastigoproctus giganteus. NCBI lineage: Eukaryota > Metazoa > Arthropoda > Arachnida > Uropygi > Thelyphonidae > Mastigoproctus > Mastigoproctus giganteus. Next base: position 8,307,528 of record NC_143585.1, on the reverse strand, counting down.
AGTAATTGAAAAAAAAAAAGAAAAAAACGTTATCGAAGCTGTATGACTCTGGATGGGTTACTATTTGTACAAAAATCCTTAACACCGTATCACTATCGTTTCACAAGGGCAGATGACTGTCCTATGTGCGAGAACTGCGGCACCATTTTAACTATTTGTCACATTTTAACCACGTTTTAGACACGAACGTGATTTATATTTTACCGCTTTTAGTCATCTAGCTGAGCCTCATACACTCAATCAGATTTTATCCGACAATGACCACGTGTCTGCTGTTTTTAGCTTTTTAAAATCAATAAACGTATTTACTCGTATATAAAATCTACATTTTATTGTGATTTTTTATTGATTTATCTTTTATACCTTTTATACATTTTGAGATGGTGACCTAACTGATTAAGTCGCAGAAAGTTTAAAATTTTTTATATATGCCCTGGTGTTGGCGCATTATAGCCTTAGTTGCTAATGCGCCAATAAAATCTAAACCAACCAATCAACTATCGTTTCATATTCAGGGCACGAGGTTTACAAACGCCCTCTACACCACCTTTCTTCTAACAGGGCATGGCTCTTTTAATGCCAAGCTGTCAACCTTCGGCATCAGGGATTCCCCATTATGCCACTGCGGAGAAAACCAAACATGGTCACACCTAATGCACGATTGTCCCCTCTTTGAGGACATCAGATGTCATTTCATCACAAAGATACGCTTTAATCCGAAGGAACGGGAGCACCTTATATTACATGAGGAGGAGCACTACAAGGCCCTCTCGTGCTTTGCACATGAGCTGTTTACCCGGCTAAGGGCAATGACCCAACCTCCCCAGGCTTGATGCAGGACCTGACTACAACTACAACTCATCGGACGGGACTCTGCTCTCATGAGTGCCATTACTTTGTCAACTGTACCAAAAAGCTCAAAGTACCACGATATCGGACGGGACTTTGCTCCCACGAACATCACAATCAAACACGGACACCCTGTCAACTGGACCGACAGCGCATGTAATTTACCCAACGAACTACCCTAGAATGTGACAATCACCATATGCAGGAGTGACAACACTGCATCGACGCCCAGATAACAGAACAAACAGTGAAAGTGACCACATACCAAGAATGACCACCCAAAATGGAAATAGAAGGACCATGACCACGACCAAACTGGATGAGACCTTGATCCCATGACCAACGCCGGCATTCAACCGATCTCTGAACAAGTCGGTAGGGACCTTGTCCCTGTATGTACCTCCTGGTGGGGCCAGTGTTATGATGCTGTCCTGAACCTGCTGGCCTAGCCACCACTCTGCAGCCAGGCTGCACACACGCCATATTGGCGACCTGTGCCGGCTCCCTTGTCCGGCCCTTTCTATCCCATCCCGGCAGGGGGGAGGAGACGGTCATACTGTTTCCTCTCCTCCACGCCACCCCCATTCTTCCTTCTGGCAGGGCATGGGCATGCCCTGCTGACACCAAATTGAGGCCTCCTACTCTATTGGCCTTATCCTTCCTCCTTTAACCCCCCAGTCTTCATTCTCTCCCCCTTCTCTATCTTTACACAAGCGAATTCCCCCACACACATAAATTCAATGAATCCAAATTAACTGACGCCCATATTTCGGTCTATCCCTATTCAAGCGACATCACCCTACGCAATCGAGAGATATCACACATATATCTATACATATATGTGTAAAAAAAAAAAAAATTTTTTTTTTTTTTTTTTTTTTTTTTAAGGTCCTAGCCACTGAAATCTCAGGAAATTAGGTGGCAGGACCTGCCAGAGTGAACTAAAGACTATCGGGTACCTGGTCTGCCTCCACGGGGCGTAAGTGGGACAACGTTGGGCCTCAGAAGAGGTCCAGCGGCTAAATGGCCAGAGGAACAACGGTACAAAACACCACACTTCCATAATCCATACACTTTTAAATCTCTGGCCTTCCCAGTGAACTGGTACACCCACAATAAAAGCAACGCGGAGATGGGGGAAACCCCTGGTGCCGTTTGACACTGAAAACACTTACACTTACAAACTCCCTCTTTTGTATTGATAATAGATAATGTATTCTACAAAAGTATTATTATTATTATTATTGCTCTTATATTATTTCGATAGGTGGTTATCGATATTATCGATAGGTGGAACAGGACCAGGGTATGTCTGCCAGGGGCAAAGGTTGATGACGTTGTAGAGCGAATATCATCTTTTAAGGGCACAAAAGGTGATATAGTTGTACACGTTGGCACTAACGATATTAAGAGTAGGAGACCGGCAGAATTACTTAACAAGTACAGGTCACTGTTGAACAAAAGCCGAGAATTAGGGTTGAATTTGAAAGTGTCTGCAATTCTGCCCAGACACGATAGGAGGGAGTATATGATGAGAGCCTTGTCGATCAATTCGGCACTGGAAAGAATGTGCAAGGCTCAAGGGGTAGAATTTTTTTCAGCCTGGACTGTACTTGTTAACAGGAGAGATTGCTTCTACAGGGATGGGATACACTTAAACAGAAAGGGTGCAAGAATATTTGCTGATGCTGTTGAGGCAGTGTTAAGTGGGTCGGAAAACTGCTAGCTTGGGGGAGACAAAGACCAATAGATTGACAGTAGCCACTGGCAGAGGTGAAAGAGATTCTTGCACTGCTTCTATTGGAATGAGCAGAAGCCTGAAAAACAAGATGCATGGTATTTCAGAGACTGCTGGGAGCCATTGCGGTACAAGTAAACACATGGGTTGTGTTAGGGTAGCTAAGAATAGAAACAGGTGCAGGTATACTTGCGTGTACACCAATGCTAGGAGTTTAGTAAATAAATTTGATGAATTTGAGGTATTGCTCAAAACATCAAAGGCAGATATTGTTGGGATATCAGAGACGTGGTGTCACACAGATATAAGGGATGCGGCACTGCAATTTGGGGAGTACAACGTCTACAGAAAGGATAGACAGGATAGGAAGGGGGGAGGGGTTATGCTATTAGTTAAGAAACACATAAAAACCAAGGAAGTGAAGCCAGTCGACATCGCTGGACAGTGCACTGTTGAGTCAGTTTGGTGTGACATAGGCATTGGGAGATCAAAATTGAGAGTAGGAGTGTGCTATAGGCCTAATGACTCTGATGAGTATAATAAGGAACTGTACAGGGAAATAGAGTGGGCCAGTAAATCAGAGAGTCTTATAATGGGAGATTTTAATTTCCCAGATATTGACTGGAATTTGGGGGCTGGTTACTCACACACTAGCAGGACTTTTGTGGATTTATTGGATGATTGTTTTCTACATCAGCATGTTCGGAAGGCAACTAGAGGGAGTAATACTCTTGATTTGATTATCAGCAGTGATTCTTCATGCATTAAGAATCTGCAGATAAATGAACCACTAGGTGGCAGTGATCACAGTGTGCTGAAGTGGGATTTACTCAAGGAGGTAACTACCATTAGGGGTAAAGGGAAGGGTTATTGCTTCCGTAAAGGCGACTACGATGGACTGAGACAGTATTTAAATTCTATACAGTGGGACCAACTGATGATGTTACCAACAGCAAATTCAAAATGGGAAGCATTCAAAGAACTTATCTTGGAAGCTACTAGGCTTTACATACCAACTAAGAAATATTGTTCAAGGTTTAGGCCAAAATGGATGTCAGATGAACTAATGAGGCATATGGCAGAGAAGAAAAATGCATGGGATACATACAAATTAACACATGACACAGAAGCCCATGATAGATACAAGTTGATATGCAACCAAGTTACAAAGGAGGTTAGGCAGGCGAAGGCAGATTACGAGAAATCCTTGGCAAGGGATGCAAAGAAAAACAGCAAAGAGTTCTTTACTTATGTAAACTCTAGAAGGAAGGGGATGAATCAGATTGGTCCACTTGATATCGATGGGTGAACTGTTGATGATCCTGCTCAGGTAGCTAACAAACTAAATGAATATTTTGCATCGACATTCACACATGAGGAGTTATTCAGCAAGGGGAATGCCAGAGGTGTATTCAACTCTAGCAGTAAGCTACAGAATCTTGAAATAACTGGGAGTAAAGTGGAGGAGAAACTGTTGAAGATAAACATAAGAAAGGCACCCGGGGTGGATGGGATCTATCCAGTTATATTAAAGGAGGCAGCAAAGGAAGTAAGCAAACCCTTAGCCATAATTATGAGAGCTTCCTTGGACTCAGGGGAGGTACCCATAGACTGGAAATGTGCAAATGTGACCCCAATTCACAAAGGAGGATCAAAGGCTGACACAAGTAATTATAGACCTGTGAGTTTAACTTCTGTTCCAGGAAAATTAATGGAGGTACTGGTTAAAGAAGCACTGCAGGATCATTTAGACAAGACTTCAGTTATAGCTCAGACACAGCATGGTTTTGTTAAGGGGAAGTCTTGCCTGACCAACGTGATTGGATACTATGATGCAGTCACAAAAGAACTGGATGCAGGGAATAACTTTGATATTATATACTTGGATCTTAGAAAGTCTTTTGATACTGTTGCACATGGAAGACTGCTACACAAATTGGAGCAGTGTGACATTGGAGGCAAATTGCTGCTATGGATAAAGGGGTGGTTGAGGGGGAGAAGACAGAGAGTGGTAATCAATGGACACTGCTCATCGTGGACTAATGTTATTAGTGGAGTCCCTCAGGGCTCAGTGTTGGGTCCATTATTGTTTTCTGTATTTATAAATGATATTGATGATGGTATATCAAGCTTAATGTCCAAGTTTGCAGATGATACAAAGGTTGGCAGGGTTGTCAAGGACACTACTGACACTATGCTGCTGCAACAGGATCTGGAAAGGTTGAGCAGATGGGCTGAGAGGTGGCAAATGAAGTTTAACATTGACAAATGTAAAGTACTACACATGGGAAAAAGCAACTCCAGAGCAACGTATCAACTCTGTGGTACTACACTGACAGTGGTAGAGAATGAAAGGGACTTGGGGGTGATTGTGCAGGCAGATATGAAGTTCTCTGAGCAGTGCAGACGGGCTGCAAGAGTAGCTCATGGAGTATTGTCAATGATATACAGGAATTTTTCCAGCAGGGATAAGGAGGTGATTATTCCATTGTATAAGGCAATGGTCAGGCCACACCTAGAGTACTGTATACAGGTCTGGAGGCCTCATTTCAAGAAGGATGTAGAGCTGCTGGAACGAGTACAGAGAAGGGCAACAAGATTAGTGAATGGAACAAAGGGGTGCTCTTACGAAGAAAGGCTTAAGTTTTGCAAATTACAGTGTCTGGAGACTAGGCACCAGCGAGGTGATCTGATAGAGGTGTATAAAGCCTTGAATGGTTTGAGCATGCTCAATGCTGATGGGATTCTTCCTCTAGCTCAGAAAAATCACCTGAGAGGGCATAAATTCATATTGAGGAAAGACAGATGTAGGATAGACGTGCGGAAATTTGCCTTTAGCCAGCGGGTGGTTGGTTGGTGGAACAGACTGCCATCTCTTGTGGTGGAGGTTGATAGCCTAAATAAGTTTAAGGCTCAGCTGGACAGGTATTTTGAACGAACCGAGGGGTGAAGTGGAAGTGGGTTTTTTTTTTTTTTTTTTTTTTTTGGCTGATGCTGCATAAGCTTGCTTTCTTGCATCAAATGCCTCTACTAATGCTAATGCTAATGCTATTTCTCCCTGATTGGGGGATTCCACTCCGTGACGGGTACTGCTACCAAGTACACAGGGTGTTGGTCGAGGAACTCTCTGACTGTCCTACAGGTGTTCAGAATTACGACTTTCTGGAGTTCCTTGTAGGTGTTCGGTGGGAGACCTATTTCTGCTAGGCTGTTCTGTAGAGTCTTTGGCACCATACCTGTGATTGACACGATGATCGGGTTGGTCGTTACTTGTTACATATGCCACATCTCCTTGACCTCATGTCTCAGGTTCGTGTACTTTCTGATTTTTTTCCCATGGGTTTTCTGCAGGTGTTGGGTACCGCTATGTCAATCAGGTAGGTAGCCTTTTCCTTTTTGTCCACAAGGGTTATGTCCGGTCTGTTGTGCAGGATTGTCCTATCCGTTATTATAGCGCGGTCCCAGTACAGCTTATGGGTTCGGGTCTCTAGTACAGCCTGGGGTTCGTACTTGTAGCATGGTATATTTTCTTTGGTTAACTGGTATTTCCTCGCCAGCTTCTGATGTATTATTCTGGCTACGTAGTTGTGTCTATGAGAGTACTCAGTCTGGGTGATCACCTTGCATCTCGCGATGATATGTTGGATCGTTTCTGAGGCCAAGTGGCATCGTCGACATATGTCGATTCTGACATTCCGAGCTCCTTCACTATGCATTTTCTATAGTTCTGGTGTTGATTACCTGGTCTTGGATGGACAGCATGATTCCTTCAGTCTCGGGGAAGAGCGTCCCACTTGTGAGCCATGCATTTGAAGCAATGTTATCGATGTGATCTTGATGGAGGTTATTGTAGTGTCTGCCATGGAGTGTCTTCTTTGCCCATCTTTCTAGCTTCGTTTCTTGTGTCGTCTGGGCGGGAGGGGCTCCTCGCTTAGGTTGAGCTGGGTATACCACTTATCTATCTTCCTTATGGCCTGGTGGAGTGGTGCTGTGTTGTTCTCGAAGTAATCCTTCAGGTTAGCTATCGCTGTTTTTGTTGCTCTATCAGGTCTATCAGGCTCCTTCCTCCCTCTTTCCGAGCTATTGTTAGTCTCTCCACTGATGGCTTCGGTTGGCGTTGGCGGCTCTTGATCATCATTGTCCTTGTCTTTAGCATGATATCTTCTAGCTCGGTGTTAGTCCAATCTATTACCCCAAAGGAGTATGTTAGTACTGGAACTGCATAGGTGTTTATGGCTTTAACTGCGTTTCCTCCGTTCAATTTTGCTTTCAGCAGGCTTCTGAGTCTCTGATGATATTTTTCGGTCAGGCACTTTTTGATTTTCTTGTGCTCTAACTGCTGAGCCTGCATCATCCCTAGGTATTTGTAGGTTTCTCTTTCCGTCATAACTTCGATCTCTTTACCAGTCAGCAGCTGGTAGTTTCGGCCGACTAATTTCTCTGGGGCAGTGCGTGGGTCTTGCATTTGTTTAGGCAAAATTCCATCCTGATGTCCTTGCTGAATTCTTCGGGGATCCGGAGTAGTTGCTGGAGTTGCTTCTCGGTTGCCGCGTAGAGCTTGATGTCATCCTCATACACCAGGTGGGTGAGAGGAGAGTGTACAGGTTCTTTCTTCCTTCTTTGAGGTTATATCCATAATTGCTGCTGTTAAACCTGGTGGATAGTGGCTTGAATGCTAGACAGAACCACAGTGGGCTCAGCGTATCTCCATTAAAGATTCTTCTTCTAATGGGGATTGGTCTGGTTGTGATGTTCTCGAACTTAATGGTGGTACTCCATTTCGCCATTGTTGCTCCTAGGAAGTTTGTCACTATCGGATTGACCTTGTAGACCTTCAGGGTCTCTATTAGACAGCTATGAGGTACGGAGTCGAAGGCTCTGCGGTAATCAATGTAAGTCTTATATAGGTTGCGGTGCTGCTTGTAGACTTGCTCCATAACTTCGGCATCTATGGTTAATTGCTCCTTGCAGCCTTTGCTCCTCCGTTTGCATCCTTTCTGCTATTCGGCCTTTATGTTCTAGCTCTCCAAGTGGTCTGATATCTTCTTGGTTATGCAGCTGGTCAGGATCTTGTACATCGTTGGGAGACATATCATTAGCCTGTATTTTACTGAGTTTCTTGTATCTTCGTCTTTAGGCTTCAGATATGTGACTCCTTCAGTGAGAAACTTCGGGATTGTCTCTGTGTGCCTTATCATTCGAGTGAACTGCTCTGCTGTGTGTGTGCAAGTGAGCTTTTAGTACCAGTAGTTGTAGATGTTATCAATTCCTGGAGTTCGCCAGGTGAGAGTGTTCCTGATCAACTGTTTTACTTTTCTTCTCGAATCTCCCAATGTCATATCTTTTACGTCCTTTGTTTTCTTCCGTTCTACTTCTATCCAGGGGTCTTGGCTGTTATGTCTTACTTCATGGCCCCAGAACTCTTCGATCGTCTTTTTCTTGGGTGGTCCGTTTTCTGCTTTTTCATCTTCTCCCAGTTTCCTGTAGAAGGCTGTTTGGTCCTCATCGAAGATTCGGTTGTTTATTTTCCTCTGGGGGCTCTCTTTGTATCGGCGTAGTCTTTTGATGAGTGCAAAGAGGTTCTGTTTCAGTGTGTCCAAGTATTCTCCTATTATTTGATTTCTGGTTTCATATTTACTGTGGTGGATGCTGTCTCTTTTTTTTTTTTTTTTTTGGTAGTTGTTGGCGCATCGGTTTCTGTGGCCATAGTGCACCTCCCAAGGTTTTTGCAGTGCTTTGATCCAAAGCCCGAGGCGGGATTCGAACCCGCGACCTTTGGATTGCCAGGCAAGCACTTTACCCACCTGGCTAGCCCGGTCGGCATGCTGTCTCTCTTGAGGATGCTCTTCACTTTTCCAATCAATTTCTTACTTCCATTACCCTGTTAGTACTCTGTCAACTGATCTATCTTGACTCTTAATTCTTCTATCTTCTGCTAAAGTCTTCTTTCCCAAACTGGTGGTTCCTTCTGTTTTCGGTTCTTGTGCTGCCGATCTCTCCTTTCTTTTCCATTAATCCTAGTGGCTGCTATGGCAGCACTGTATACGGCTGTGTGGATAGACTCCTCCAGCACTGCACCATTGTTGTCAAGGTAATGTGGTATTATTTGCCGATTGAGATGGTCTGTTACTTTCCACAGGATTTTATTTGGCCTCTGATTAAGTATCACGTGAGTTCTTGTGGGGTCCATTCCTTCTAATGGACTTTTTCCAGTCGTCTTCTGTTCTGTATATCATGACCTCGTCTCTTTCCACTTCAGCTACCCTGGATTGTACTTCTTCTTGCTCTTCCTCCTTCCTTTGGTTCCGTAGTATGCTGTTCCTGCTCTGGGTCCATATTGACCATATTCTTTGTTCTTTGTAGTTGATCGCTCACATCCTGCTTGATTTTTCCAAGATGGCCGGAGATATTAGGTTCTTCGTGACGATGGTCCATCTTGGGTCTGCTAATCGCTGTTCGGTGACCTTGATATCCGGGAATCATCCCAACTATTTGGTATGTAGTCGCGACCTGTACATTGTCATATCGGTCTGGTTGTTTCATAGTATGCTCGCATGATGTACGTATTCATTTTGATGCTCCGCTTCATGCGTCGGCGTCTTCTTTCTTCCTGGGTGGTCATTAGCGCAGTTGCGCAGGAAGCAGTTCCAGTTGTTGGGACTGGATGGTCTTGCCCACGAGCTTTCCAAAGGCCCACCTTTATATTGATAATAGATAATGCTTCTAAATTATAATAATAATTATTATTATTAGCCATAGGGTACAAGGAGGCCTGAGGCTTTTGCTGCACCAGCCAAAAAAAATTTCTGAATAACCCTGAGAGAGAGAGAGAGAGAGAGAGAGAGAGAGAGAGAGAGTACAAGTTTCAGAATTAAAGGAAATCACCAAGAAAGAGAAGAATGATGATATCCAGCTCAGGACCCTGGGTGTGTGCCAAGCCCACCACATGTGAGCCCCTGGGGTCAATTTGTCACATGTGTTTTAATTTATTTAGTGTTTGATTATTTTACTTAATTTCGATTTTGCATTAAACAGTATTCGAGATCATAATTTGTGATCAGTTTTAATTAATATGATTACAATTATCACTGTTCTTATATCCAGCCCAGGACTCTGGATGTCCTGAGCTGGAGAAAAGGTTCTACTTTGGCTTTACCTCATTCACGCATTGTTATTCTGAAGCAACTTGCCTCGTCATATTTATAGTATCCATCACATACACTAGATGGCACCACCTACATTTATTTTTGTACTTTTATGTTTATGTTTTTGTTTTTTATTTCTTTTAACTGTATTACCATTGAACTTCCTCAACCGTACTCTGACTACATCAGCGCGTGTAGCACAGTGGAACCAGATTGGTCGAAGGAACAAATAAAATGCTTCAGTTCTGAAAATTGCGTTTGGAAACTGCGGTGAGATCTTATTGAGGTGTTTTGAGTGGATTGAACCAGCTGAGAGCCAATGGTCCTTGAGGTTGTCACAGATATGCCAGACAAGCTGTACTGGCTACCTGGGAGTCTAAAACGCTGATGGAACTGATATTCGGGTGACACTCAAGTAAAGTAGATCCAATTTCGGAGAAGTCCGGACGGTCTGTGACTGCCAAATCCTCTGCTTGCACCTTCACGATGGGGGGACTGTTAGTAATCCTGGGCATAACCTCTATGCACAAGCACACTGTAAGTGACCACCCAGGCATGAACCAACGTAAGCAGGGATCAAAGTGTGGCGCCCACAACACACGGAGGAAGGTTTACGGAAAAGTTGCCCTCGCATTTCGCCCCCCGCATTTCGCCTCGCACATTTCGCCCCCGGCACATTTTGCCCCAGTAGATAATGAGTAGATCCCTAAATTTAACTCTAAAGTCCAGCTACAGGACCAAAAAAAAATAATCGGTCCATATTTATTAAACAGTTTAGACCTTCAAAAATCTAATTTTATGCCAATCCACATAATGGTTTGGCTGCCAGAGGCATGGTGTTTGAAGACAGAAGTCTTCAGCGCTCAATGTTGAGACCGCACGGTCTGAACACTACGGTTCTGACAGTGGGGGAGATGTCCTACCTGCTTTACAAAATAGATATCGCCATCCTCAAGAATTATTAGCGAGATGGACTAGGAGAGTTGGAAAACAAGCTTCCTATATCTAAAATAAAGGTAATCCTTGTTGATTTATAATATAATAGAATATAGGAATTATCGAGCACTTAATAGCTCTGAATTATCAAATCCATTAAACAGTTTTTAATGTATGATTCTGAGGACGAACTGCTTCCGGGTCGCATGCTTATTTTTTCCACTAGTAACAATCTTCAGTTATTGGTGCGTAGCCAGGAGTGGTTTTCTGATGGAACAAGAAGTATCTTCAATTTCTGCTAGAATCAAAAGAATAGTCCAAGATTTTCAAAATCGTAATGTGATTGATTACCTTAGAGGCATTGCATACAACTTCGAGTTTTAAACAATAATAATGTGTATTTATTCTATGATTGATTACGTTTGATTTGATTACCTTTACCTTTGATTGATTGATTACCTTTGATTCATTCATTCTATTAAAACAAAATAAATTAGAATTAATAAAAAATTAGGTGTACTGTATTATTTACTTTTGAATAGCCTATTCATTATCTACTGGGGTCGAAATGTGTCGGGGGCGAATTGTGGGAGACAAAATGCGGGAGAGGGGGCGAAATGTGAGAGACGAAATGCGTGGGGGGGCGAAATGCGGAAGGGAAACTTTTCCGGAACCCACGGAGGAATGCCGCCCCTCTGTGTTACCAGGCAATACTAGGTGGTAGATGACCCTCATCAACCGGTGCAATACCACCACTTTGCTTATTGGAGCCTTGAAGTGGTGGAACCCATGTTTAGTCTCTAGAGCTAAGTTCCAGTCAAACCTTCCCCATCTCTTCCATCATGCAGTATGACTGATATCTTTTGAGTTTATACTGAACATTAGTGTGAGATCCAATCATCCCTACATTTCGAGGATACAGCTCTAAAACGGTGTTCACAGGCCGTCCGCTACTTTGTACACAGGACCGAACCTATTTGTAACTCTCTAGGAGGCTTCCGGATCACCTATTGTATAATCTTCCTACCTCTACTCTGACAGATAGTGACTGGAGGGAGTCCGAGTAGTGTGTATGCGGGGGGCACTGTCAAGGTGGCGGTACATGTTTAGACCGTTTTGAAAGAGAGAGCGGGAATTATAGAAGACAATTCAGAAGAACAGTGTCCATGGAAGTATCTGTAGAAGAGGCACGCAACAGAAACAGTACGTCTATGAGACAGGGAGTGGAGAGACTCTGTTAGAGATGAATCATTAATTAACCTAATTAATTAAACTGCCCTCTTCTGAATGGAATCAAGAAGCCTGAGAGACGTTTTGGGGGAACCACCCGAGTTGTGGGAACAATATTCCGTTGTAGGGCGGATTTGCGATTTATACGGAGTGAGCAGCTGTTTGGAAGAAAAGTAACACCGAGAGCGAAAGAGAAAACCAAGTTTTTTAGATGCAGAGGAAGCAATGTTTGTAATGTGCTTGTGCCAAGAGAGATTAGAAGTCAGGGTAATCCCCAAAAGAGATATATCATTTTGCCTAAAAATCGGAGTATCACTAAAGATAAGCATAGGAGCAGAAGAATCCTTTTTGCGAGATATAAGACAAGACTGAGTTTTAGAAGGGTTGAAATCAACTAAGTTGTCTTTGCCCCACTGGAGAATTACCTGAATATCGGCATTTAAGGAATTGGTAGCAGAGTTTCCAGAAGATGAAGCTGATTGAGCAGGGCAAGGTTTCTCAAAATGGAAAGTTGAATGCTATGTGCTATCATCGGCAAAACTATGGATAGTATTTCCAGTCAATGGAAGAAGGTCATTGATATACAAGAGGAAAAGAGTGGGGGAAAGAACTGAACCTTGGGGGACACCGGCATTAGTGGAGAAGTTAGAAGACAGAGAGCCATCTACCATCACCCTCAGTGAGCGATCAGAGAGAAAACTGGATAACCAATTACTAAAAACAGTTGGCAAACCATAAGATGGAAGCTTGTTTAGAAGACCTTTACGCCAAACACGATCGAAAGCCTTTCAGATGTCAAGAGCAACTATTTGTGTTCCACCGAATTAGTACATAAATGTACTAATTCGGTGGAACACGGTGTTTCCATTGAATTAGTACATAAATGTGTAACATAAGCCAGAATATCACTAGTGGATCGACACTGACGGAATCCATACTGGTGATCGTTGATCAGACGGAAGGTTTCTATGTAGTTTAAGAGTTGGCGGTTAATTGAGTTCTCCATTACTTTAGAAAGAGTAGAAGTAATTACAATGGGACGATGATTGGATGGGAGGGATTTGTCACCCTTTTTAGGAACTGGCTGGATATGAGCAAATTTCCAAGCAGAAGGAAAAACACCTTTGGAATAAGAAAGTGAAAAAAGGCGGAAAAGAATAGGAGTAATTTCAGGAGCACAGGTTTTGAGAACAAGTGGAGAAATACCATCGGGACCTGGAGCTTTCTTACCATCAAGATTCATCAAAATCCTTCTGATATCCTTTTGACGGAAGCCCACAGGAGGCATTGAATGGAGCGTGTTGGGAATGGTGGGAGGTGTTTTACCAAGATCATTAATTCATGAGTTGGAAGAAAAATGGGATGCTAGCAGGTCAGCTTTATCCATGGCTGAAGTGACAACAGAATCATCTTGTTTGGACAGAGTTGGGAGCAGAGATGGGCAAAAGGTGTGGCCAATAGCTTTGGCAAGAGATCAGAATGCTCGGCTACCATTAGGGCAAGAAGCAAGTTTTATACTCTTAGCCTGTTCAAACTCTAGTTTGGACTGATTAATAACTGCTTTACAATTGTTGCGAGCTTTGGTGTAGGCAGAAAATGAAACTGGAGAATTAGAAACAAGCCAATTACAATACCCAACATTCTTCTCTTGAACAGCCTTAGCACATTTATTGGAAAACCAAGGTTTAGTTAAAGGACGCCATTTTAAAGTGGAGTGTGGGATAAAGGATTCCATTCCTGCAAGAATAATTTCACTGACACGATCTGAGCAAACGTTGACATCAGAACTTTTGAAACAGTAATCCGACCAAGGAAAAGAAGAAAAGAAGTCTCGCAGGTCATACCATTTTGCATTCTTGTAATGCCAAACAACACGAAGTTGCGAATAGCCATGAGATGAAGGTTCCATTGGAGAAGAGACAATCACCAAGTTGTGATCTGAAGTGCCTAAAGGACCTCTCACTTCGACCGTGTACTTAGAAGGGTTGTTTGTGAGAAAAAGATCAAGCGTATTGGCTGTATGATTAGCATTATCAGGTATTCTTGTAGGTAAATGAACAATCTGTGCAAGGTCTTTAGTAACTGCAAAAGCCTCAGCATCTCGGCCAGCTGGGAAAAACACCTTTGGAATAAAGAGACTAGAAAACGGAAGCCAGCTGGAGTTGTGAGCATTAAAATCACCAAGGAAAATTACCTCACTCTTAGGAAAGTTGGACTGGAGAAAGTCAAGTTGCAAAGAGAGGAAGTCAAAGAGCTCCAAGTGATTTGTGGAATTGGAAGAACGGTAGAGAAGATCAAAGAGAGGAGATTCTAAATTGCCAAGTCTCTGACAGGGAATATCAGAACGGAGATATGCACAAGTACCACCTTTGAGGCGAAAGGAATCATACAGCGAATAATTTGGGTATCTGAGATGAGCAATAGTTGAATCAACCGATAACTGAGATTCTGTCAGAAAAAGTACATGGGGTTTGGCAGGCTGCAAGTGGGAATGGACATCGTTGAGATTAGAATTGAGACCACGTATATTTGTGAAATGAATTAGGAAGTGCTTTCGAGGTTTCGATCTTTTCGCAATAAGCCTGCTCTATTAGTTTGAAAATTCACGGTGTATTCAATAGTAAGAAAAAGTGGGTGGGACATGCTGTATGAAGTAATGAAATTTTTGGATATGGCGTACATAGGGTAAGAATATACCCAGATCCTTGACATATCGTGGCCTTGACAATGCTCCCCCTATACACACTACTCGGACTCCCTCCAGTCACTATCTGGCAGAGTAGAGGTAGCAAGATTATACACTAGCTGATCCGGAAGCCTCCTAGAGAGTTACCAATAGGTAAAGTGTAAAGTGTAAAGTGTATTGATGTCTAACGGCACCAGGAGTTTCCCCCATCTCCCCGTTGCTTTCATTGTAGGTGTACCAGTTCACTGGGAAGGCCAGAGATTTAAAAGTGTGTGGATTTTGTATATGTGTAGTGTTGTGTATCGTTGTTCATCTGGCCGTTTAGCCGCTGGACCCCTACTGAGGCCCAACCTTGTCCACACTTGGCCTCGTGGAGGCAGACCAGGTACACAGAATGAAGTTTTACTCTGGCAGGCCCTGCCACCTAGTTTCCTGAGATTTCAGTGACTAGGGCCTAAAAAAAAAAAAAAAAAAAAAAAAAAAAAAGACTCGGTAGGGGTGAGCGCTGAAATTAGAAAAGCCAGTTGAGGTGTATGCGGTTTAATTTGGACGAAGTTAAGTTTTGGAGTTTGTGTGGGGTTATACGCTGGCGTATTAGGCAGAGTAGGGGGGGAGACTGAAGGCTGGGGGGAAAAGACAGAAGTATGGGGACGATAGAGAAGGCAACCCCAGGATTTTCAGTGAGGCAGGCCCAAGCCCCACCAGGAGAAGAATCAGGGATGGAGAGGAGACAAGACTGTCTCCTCCTCCCCACCAGGGGAAAGGGAGTAAAGGTACCAGGCAAGGGAGCCCGGTACAGATCGCCATCAGGCATTGACAGTTGTGAGCACGTGGGTGTCCAAGCGATCTGAACTGGATCTTCTTTGGTGTTCTTTTTCAATGTAGGAGTCAGATCCCAGTCGCAGGGTCATACATGAATCAAGTCCTGTGTCAGGTTGTCTCTGGTTCAGACGTAGGTCTTCCTGGTTGTCAGTTCCCTCGTGAACAAGGCTAAATGTTCGTAGTTGTGGGTACAGTTTTCTTGTGTGTATTCTGGTTTTCTCTAGTCCTGGTTTTGGGATTCATCATTAGCTTCTGGGTGCTGTGCATGGTGGTTTGCTATAAGTGCTCGCCTTCTAGCAAAGAGTTTCTGTGCAAAAATGGTAAGGGCTTTGTATGCTTGTTCCGAGTCGAGAAGATGCTGTTCCATGTTCTGGGGGAAGTAGGTGATAGCAGTGGTGAGCCTGCATCGCAGGTCCTCATACTGGTCGCAGTCATACATGAGATGTTGCCATGTTTCCTCGTGGCCACAGAGGCAACGGGGATCCTCAGTGATTCGCAAGCTAGATAGTTTTGCATTAAATGGCCCGTGCCCTGTGAGCAGAAAGGTGACGTGGAGCCCTGGTTGGAACCAACTCGTGAGTTTTGGAAAGACTCTGTTTACGCTAGGGAGGAACATTTTGGTGATTTCCCCTTTAGTGGATTCTGTCCACCGATCCTGCCATTCCTGTCGGAGGTGGTCGAGAAGTCTGGTTTTTTCAAGCTTCCTGTTGTTGGTGAGATCCAACGTGAAGTTTAGGATAGTGCACGGTATTTCTTTTGCCATATTATATGTCAGGGCGCATCTGATGATTTCCAAGTCCAGCGGGAGGACTCCGGCCAGAACCTGGAGTGCGTGCGTGCTGACTGTAGAGACAGCTCGTGTAATTGTCAGAATTATTGACCGCTGGATGCTGTCCAAGGTTCTTCTATTTACCACTGTGGTTACCTTTTTGTACCAAACTGGTGAAGCATATGTGATGATCGGGATGAAGGTAGATTTGTAGTAGAGGGACAGGGTCCGCTTGTTTAGCCCCCAGTCCCTCCTGGTCACTCTTGCAACCAATGCAGAATATTTCCGTATCTTTTGTTTAATGTACTTTAGATGGGACTGAAAAGACAGATTTTTGTCAATGATGATTCCGAGGTATTTTATTTCTGTAGCAAGTTTTATTGTGGTGCCTTGGATTTTCACTTGCGGTGGTCTGGGAAGGTCGAGTCTGCCCTTCAGGAGTACCGAGCAGGTCTTACTTGGAGAAATCCGCAGGCAATGGATTGTAGCCCAGTTTTGCAAAATTCGAATCGCGTGGTTGGCTTTTTCTTCGATCTGCGCTCGTGAGTTAGCAGCAACAGTTATTATCAAATCATCGGCGAAAGCCTGGGCGCCGACTTCGCCAATATCAAGGGCCAGGAATTCATCTAAAATCCTGGGCTCTGTCCAGGGTTCCTAGGACAGAGCCCTGCGGGCACCCCCTGTGGATTTGTCTAGTTAGCTTCCTATACGGTGCATGTACTTCGATCGCTCTCTGTGTTAGGTAACTCCTGATTGTGTTATACAGGTTTAGGGGCACTCCAGCCCGCCTAAGTCTCGCGAGGACGCTCGGCCACCAGATAGCGTCAAACGCCCCCGCGAAGTCAATACTGATAACAAGAAAATATTTGGTAGTACAGGCTTCTACTTTATCCAGCAGTGTCTTGAGAGCTTCGATCGGGGATAGGCCAGGTTTGAATCCAAATTGCATTGTGTTTGTTAGGTTTTCCCCTTCGTAATAGTGGAGTAGCCTCTTGTGCAGCATTCTCTCGAATAGTTTACTTACAACTGGGAGTAAGGCGATCGGACGGCAGGACTCTGGTTTTTCTGGCTACTTTGATGGATTTTTCAATTTAAGTTTGATGTTGGCAATTTTCCAGTCGTTAGGAAAGGTTCCTTCTTGGAGGCAGGTGATATATAGCGTCAGTAACAGATCCAGAGTGTATTCCACCGTTTTCTTCACAATTTCCGGTTTAATTAGGTCTGAGCTAGGGCATTTTTTGCTTCTGATTTGCATGGCGGCCGCATGCAGCTCATCCACATTGAAAGGCGTTTCTTGTTGGTCAGTGAAGTATGAGTCATTTTCTTGACAGATCCGCAGTTGTTCTGGGAGGGTAGGAGTTACCTGTTCCAGGAAGATGGTGTTTAGAATATTGGTCACCGAGTCATCCCACGTAGTGGTCAGGGTACCCAGCGGGGTTATTGTTGCTTCTGCGACTTCTCCTCTGGAGTGTCTGTTAGTGGCTACTTTATAGACCACTCCCCAGGGGTTAGCGTTCCCTGCTGTGGAAACAAGATTTTCCCACGTTTTGCGCTTGGTGTCCTTTATTAATTTTGTGTATCGATTCCTTGCGTCTTTATACCTATCCCTCATGGCCGCGACCTCAGCGACCAGCCAAGATCGCCAGGCCCGTTGGATGTCCTTTCGTCGTCTCATTACTTACCAATAGGTTCGGTCCGGTGTACTAACTAGCGGCCGGCCTGCGAACACCGTTTTAGAGCTGTACCCTCGAAATGTAAGGAATATTGGATCTCGCCACGATGTTCATCATAACCTCAAAAGTCATCAATCATACTACATGATGGAAGAGATAGGGAAGGGTTGGCCGGAACTTAGCTCTACAGACTAAACATGGGTTCCACCACTTCAAGCCTCAAATAAGCAAAGTGGTGGTATTGTACCGGTTGATGAGAGTCATCTACCACCTAGTACTGCCTGGTAACATAGAGAGGCGGCGTTCCTCCATGTGATGGAAGGCCGCCCACGCCGGTGGAACGCAGGTGGTCGAGGCGCCACACCTCGACCCCTGCTTACGTTAGTTCAACCCTGGGTGGTCACCCACCATGTACTTGTGCATGGAGGTTATACCCAGGATTACTAACAGTCCCACCATCGTGAAAGTGCAAGCAAAGGGTTTGGCTGTCACAGACCGTCCGGACTTTGCCTAAATTGGGTCCACTTGACTTGAGTGTCACCCGAATATCAGTTCCATCAGCGTTTTAGACTCCCAGGCAGCAAGTGCAGATTGTCTGGCAAATCTGAGAGAATATCTGTGACAACCTCAAGGACCAAATTGGCTGTTCCGTGAGTTTCAAAGACTTTTTCGAGGTAGTAGTAGTAGTAGTAGTAGTGGCATGTGATGCAAGAAAGCAAATGTATGAGCTTATGCAGCATCAGCCAAAAAAAAAAAAAAAAAATCATACCATTCCCTCCAAATGCCTGTCCAGTTCCTCCTTAAATTTATTCAACTTATCAACTTCCACAACGACAGATGGAAGTTTGTTCCAGCAATTAACCACCATCTGGCTAAAGGCAAATTTCCGCACATCTATTCTACATCTGTCTTTTCTTAATTTGAATTTATGCCCCCTTAGGTTCGTAATCTGAACAAGTGGAAGGATCCCATCAGAATTCAGTGTGCTCAACCCATTCAAGGCCTTGTATACCTCAATCAGATCACCGCGCAGGTGCCTAGTCTCCAGCCTCTGCAATTTGCAGAACTTAAGCCTCTCTTGGTAAGAGGATCCCTTCATTCCCCTCACCAATCTTGTTGCCCTTCTCTGTACACGCTCAAGTAAATCTACATCCTTCCTAAAATGAGGTCTCCAGACCTGTACGCAGTACTCAAGGCGTGACCTGACCATTGCCTTATACAGAGGGATAATCACCTCCTTTTCCCTGCTAGCAAAATTCCTATATATCATTGACAAAACCCCATGACCTGCCCTGGCAGCCTGTCTACACTGCTCAGAGAACTTCATATCTGACTGCACAATTACTCCCAGGTTGCCGACCGGGCTAGCCACGTGGGTAAAGTGCCTGCCTGGCAGCCCAAAGGTCGCGGGTTCGAATCCCGCCTCGGGCTTGGATCAAAGTACTGCAAAAACCTTAGGAGGTGCACTATGGCCACAGAAGCTGATGCGCCAACAACTACCAAAAAAAAAAAAAAAAACTGCCAGGTCTTTTTCATTTTCTACCACCTTAAGTGTAGTACCACACAGTTGGTACGTTTCTCTGGGGTTACTTCTACCCATATGCAGTACTTTGCATTTGTCAAGGTTAAACTTCAGTTGCCACTTCTTAGCCCATCTGCCCAAATTATCTAGATCCTGTTGCAGTAGCACATTACCATTACTGTCATTAACAACCCTGCCAACCTTTGTATCATCTGCAAACTTCGACATTAAGCCTGATATACCTTCATCAATATCACTGATAAATATACAAAACAACAGTGGACCTAACACCGAACCCTGTGGGACTCCACTAATAACATTAGTCCAAGAAGAGCAGCACGCATTGATTACCACCCTCTGTCTTCTCCCACTTAACCATCCTTTTGTCCATTGTAGCAACTTACCCTTAATACCATTCTGCTCCAATTTGTACAATAGTCTTCCATGCGCAACAGTGTCAAAAGCTTTCCTGAAATCCAAATATATGATATCAAAATTATTTTTTGCAGCCAGTTCCTTTGTGACCACATCATAATAACCAATCAAATTTGTCAGACAAGACTTTCCCTTAACAAACCCATGCTGTGTCTGAATTATTGCTGCGGTCTTGTCTAGATGATCCTGCAATGCATCTTTAACCACCGACTCCATTATTTTACCCGGAACGGAAGTTAAACTAACTGGTCTGTAATTACTCGTGTCACCCTTCGATACCCCTTTGTGAATTGGGGATACATTTGCACATCTCCAGTCAGTGGGAACCTCCTCTGAGTCCAAGGATGCTCTCATAACTATGGCTAAGGGTTTGCTTAGTTGCTTTGCCGCCTCCTTTAATATAACTGGATAGATCCCATCCACCCCAGGTGCTTTTCTTACGTTTAACTTCAACAATTTCTCTTCCACTTTGCTCTCAGTTATTACAAGATCATTAAGCACCCTGTAACAATTTGATAACCTTCTGCCATTTTCAAACCTTAATAACTCCTCATGTGTGAATGTAGATGCAAAATACTCATTCAGTTTGTTTGCTATCTGAGCAGGATCATCAACAGTCGAACCATCGATGTCAAGTGGACCAATCAGATTCATCCCATTCTTTTAGAGTTTATGTAAGTAAAGAAATCCTTGTTGTTTGTCTTAGCATTCTTTGCCAAAGATTTCTCGTAATCCGCCTTTGCCTGCCGAACCTCCTTTGTGACCTGATTACAGACTAGCTTATATCTGCCATAGGCTTCTGAGTCGCTTGATAATTTATATGCATCCCATGCATTTTTCTTTTCTGTTACGAGTCTCATTAGTTCATTTGACAACCATTTAGGCCTAAACCTTGAATAATGTTTCTTAATAGGTATGAAACTTTTAGTAGCATCCACGATTAATTCCTTGAATGCTTCCCACTTAGAATTTACTGTTGGTAACATCGTCAGTTGATCCCACTGTACAGAATTTAAAAACTGTCGGAGACCACTGTATTCCCCTTTACGGAAGCAATAACCCTTCCCTTTACCCCTAATGGTAGTTACCTCTTTGAGTAAATCCCACTTCAGCACACTGTGATCACTGCCACCTAGTGGTTCCTTTATCTGCAAATTCCTAATACATGAATGATCACTGCTGATAACCAGATCAAGTGTATTACTTTCTCTGGTTGCCTCTCGAACATGCTGCTGCAGAAAACAATCATCCAATAAATCCACAAATGTCTGACTAGAGTGTGAGTGACAAACCCACAAGTTCCAGTCAATATCTGGGAAGTTAAAATCCCCCATTATAAGACATTCCAAATTACTAGCCCACTCTATTTCTCTGTACTGCCATTCTTTGTACTCATTCGCGTCATTAGGTCTATAACACACTCCTACTCTTATTTTTGCTTTCGCAGTGCTTATGTCACACCAAACTGACTCAACAGTGCACTGTTCATCTATATCAACTGGATGCACTCCTTTTGATTTTATGTTTTTCTTTATTAACAGCATAACACTTCCTCCCTTCCTATCCTGTCTATCCTTTCTGTACACATTGCACTCCCTAAATTCCAGTTCGGCATTCCTTATATAATGTAGAAAGAAAAAGACGATACGGTTACAAGAATACTGTATTTTATAGTATTCTTGTACACTATTACAAGTAGAATATTAATCACACAGACTTGAGATGACTGTAATATCTAGTTTCTTGTTTAATCTGACAATGCCGATTTAGGATCAGGGACTTGAGTATGTACAACACGAGAGGCCAAAGAGAATCCCGTAACTTTTGAATATCCGCCATATGACTGTTTTGAGAAATAATGCTCCTGTATTCATATTAAGTCTAGATGGTGTTCTTCACTGACAATTCTTAATTCATCTGTGACACTTCGAGATCTGTGTGCATTTTTTTGTAGTAATTCAATTGGATTTATTACTGTATTGCTGTTTATATCCGTAAGGTTGCCATTGGAAATAGTCGTATTATTCATTTATTAGTTTCGTACGAGCTATCTTAAGAGCGCGTAAGTATTCAGGGCACTGAGTATCTCTGACCGACTGAGTATCTTTTTCTTCTTTTGCAGTTGATGCATTTGGGTGGTTCAGCCTTGTGCGGGCAATCTGCAAAAATGTGTCCACCATTGGCACAGTAACCGCAGGATGTTGAGTTATGGGTGCAGTGATGAGAAGAGGGTCAGTATCCCAAGCATTTAAAGCATTTGGTTGTAACAGTAAACCGCCGATCTTTGTGTGCATTATGCCCTAAGTATATTCTATGATTACTCTGCAAGAGCTTGAAAATTCTCGGAGAGAAGCCAATTACCCAATTCACAGTTGACTTTGATTTTGAAGCTGTATTAAAACGGAAAGATGTTTCTTGTGCAACTTCTTCATGAGAAAAGCTATAGTCTCTGAGGTTCTTGTAGAAAAGGTCACTCCCTCTATCTTCTTTGGACGTTTCTTTTGGAATCTCATAAATGAGCAGAGTTGGATTTGAAAGTTTGGGTTTATCGGTATAAATTCCTATATTAGAGAAGGAAGAAGAAGAAGCAATCTTTTCAAGATCTTTTTGGGATGCAGTTTCTATCAGTACTCCTTTGTTGTGAATGAGACGAAGAGTTTTAATTCGTACGCAGAGAAGAGCAACCAGATTAAGGAAGAACACAAAGGGGTAGTCTTTCCATAAAAGGTACTACAAATTTCAGCGCTTATAAACTAGGCGCCGCCTGCGAGCACACCTGATTGAAGTGTTAAAGTTTACTCAATGCATTTACAGTGAGCTGTAAATGGATTGAGTAAACTTAATGATGATGCTATTCCAACTCTTTCTCAGATAACACCCAGAAAGGGGCATAAACTGAAATTGAAAAAGGATTGGTGCATGATAGATTTGCCTTCAGCTAGGTAGTAATTGACTGTTGGAAAAACTACCACCTGGTATTGTGGAAGTCGGTAGTTTCAATAAATTTAAGGGAGAATTAGATCAGATGAGAGGGCCAGTGTTTTTTTTTTTTTTTGGCTAATGCATAGTTGTATAAGCTTGGTTCCTTGCATAATTTTCCAGTACCACTACTATTACTAATAATAATAACAGTAGTGACAGTTACAATGCAATGAATTTCAGTTGCAAAACACCATCCACCAGATTTGATAATTTAAAAGAATTATTTTTAAAAACAGGGGATGGTTCTTCGAGAATCTCTTTACAGGCTTGTTTCAGGAAGAAATGTATTATTTATGCAGAGAGCTGTGCTTTTAAATAGAAATCCTGAGGCGTTCTTTAGTGTTCATAGGTCTTCCGCCCCAAAAATTATTTCACCCCTGAAGGTGCCAAAACGTTATGGAAAATAAAAAATAAAAAACCGGAAAACTCGATTTCCTCATTTAGAAAGTACAAAATACTTTCCTAATACGCTTCGATAGTCCTATTATAAATATTTTAAATATATACGTTTCTACTATTTTAGCGCTGCAATAACTGGAATAAAATCATAATATTGGGGGTTTTTTTCATTGTGTTTATATAAGCTTTTAGAGTTGAATTAATTACTAGAACACACTCAGTGAGTTGTAAATATAGTTCAGTGGTTTTTAATTAAACTAAATAAAGGACTAAATGCACAAATCGAAAACAGGAATCAATTTTCGCACTGTATGAAATTATATTATCAAATACCATCGCTGTGTTTTATTTTGTCTCCACAAGATGGTGCTGCAGAACAAAAACGAATTTCCCACTAGCTGTAGAAAAATTTATGATACAGCTTTAGCGCTTGACAAACCAGTCTTCTTTTAAGTGAGTGTTGTTAATGGAAAGTAAAGTTCAAACTAAGATTAACTCACCAATCATTGATACCAAATAACCACCTGGAAAGCAAATTAGCAAAACGTTCATAATAATCAGCAGGGCCGGATTTAAACTTGTTGTAACTCTAAGCTATAACATGTATGAGACCTTTCTCTCTTACGGTTCACCTGTGACAATATTAAAAAAAGGATTTTTTTAAGATGGAGCGAGGCCCCTTATAATGTGAAGCCATAAACTGTAGCTTGTTTAGCTTATATGTAAATTCGGTCCTGATAATCAGTGCCGGCCCTATCATATAGACATATATTTGTTTTTCGACGCCTATGACATCGAAAAACAAACTCATTGCACATTTGCCATTAGATTTGGGGGTGGAGGGAAGTAACGCCGATTGCGTGATGAGCCTAGGGCGCCACTTACTGACGGCTGGGATAGTACCGCTTCTGATAATAATCTATATGTTAGGATTAGTAAAACAAGGTGGTTTTTTTTTTTTTTTTTGTTTGTTTCATTCTCCTACTAGACCCCAATGACTGATTCTAGTAAGCTTCATTCGTTTTATTCGCCTCACGCTGTAAGCCTGTGCCCCAGGTGTGTTAACAGAACATGACCTCCCCTCTAACGTTCTACTGGCACACTGATACAGTTGAGACCACTTCCCCGTAGTACAGTTCTTGAAAATGGATTCACTGTTTTATTTGTGTGTGTGTGTGTGTGTGTTATATTTTTGATATCTTATCATCTCAGTCTTGAATCGAAATGCATTTAATACTGCGCATATTCGGATATCCGGTGCGCTAATGGAAGGGATGAAAAGAGGGTTTTAGTTGAATCATTCTAGCATATAGGCATTGTCATATCAAGGTCAGTGCGAAACCCGAGGCTACAACTAAACGATAGTAGATCTCTCTCTCTCTCTCTCTCTCTCTCTCTAGGACTAGGAATTAATGAAGACATTTCTAGATCACAGTACTTTCGAAAGTGGGAGAAAAAAGATCAAGGCTGTAATCCAAGATTATATCCGCCGTGGTTTCTTTGGACCTAATAGTACGTTATGTAAAAGGAACGTGTGCGATAACCTTTTATTTTACGAAACTCAGACTGAAAATGCAGCCACTTAAAGTAATGCAGACAGCACTCATCAAGCATGCAGACAGGCTTTCGAGTAAAAATCTCTTATTAATCAAGCTAAAAGCCTCCAAATAGCCACTGTTGTCACGTACCTCAGTTTGCTCTTGTAGTAAATAAATTAATAGCTTTCGAAGAGGAACGTGAAAATCAGCAAAATTTACATAAAAAGTATGGTATTTTCTTGTTTATCTTCGATACCACCCAGGTTTGAGGCGTTTACACTAAATCATGAATGCAATCGTTAATCGTATGATTCTGTTTACAACGAGCATTCCAAAAGTAATGAGACCGCTCTCCTCCCCAAGGGGTTGCCTCCAGAAACTTGTTTTTACCACATAACTCGTATCTGATTCAAGTTACGAACATGTTTGGGAACTCAAATCTCAATTCATTTCTGGCTGAGTATTTGCTAGGTGCTAAGCTCCAGTGCAACTAAGAGACGTCACTATACTATGTCTAGACTAGTATTCTTTGGTCGGTTTGCTGGACGAAAAAACCCCAGCATGGGAAAAATAATCTAGAAACCCTCGCCTGAGAAAGACTCATTTTGTCACATGGAAAAAGTCCATAAAAATTGTTCGCGCCATTAACAGGATTCAAATTCATGTCTTTTCAGCCTTGTGCGATGTACCATATCTGAGGAAGCGATCTTCGAAAGTATAAGTGTGTGTGTATTAATAATTATTTTCACTTGGAAGTAAACAGATGCTGTAACTCATGCAAGAAACTTAAAAACAAAAAACTCTATCGCAGAATGAAATCTGTAGGTAGCATAAATGGTTTCCTGGAAAAATGAAAGTCGAAGAAAGCTTCGAGATACACGATAAAAAGAAGAAAAAAAAATCATAGTTAATATCATAGAAACTGGGACCTACGTCGGTAGTGCATATAAATGCAATTACTCTCCTCTCACACCAGGTGGAAACGCCTGGTTTCGAATCCCGACCCAAAGAATTTTTATTGAGTTAGTCTGTCTCAGTCGAGGATTAGATGGATTTTCCCTCCCGGAAACTCGGGTTTTTAGTCCAGCAAACAACAAACCGACGACGAATAAATGCAATTACAGACACGATATACTGATGCCTCATTGCCTTAGTCACTTTGACACTTGATGAAGTAACTTCGTTAAATTTTGAAGTTCAGCAGAAATGAAAACTTTGTGCATAAATTCTTCTATATGTCCTTTTCTTTTTATTTTTACTAGACCGGCATTAGAATAAAATTGTTGTCATAAATCAAACCAGAATTTAAAAAATTAAAAAAATCGCAAAACATAGTTAAAAATAAACTTCAGTTTTTAAGTAATAATATCCTCTCTGTGTATGACTTAATTCGATTACATAAACTTTTATGTCTGAATTACAAGACATTGGTATCAGCAATAGAGGAGGCAACAGACTTTTCTGCACCAGCCAAGTGAAAAAAATAATAATAAATAAACAACAAAAATAAAAAGAATAAACTACTTGTGTGTTCCTTCTCCACGTACTTAACTATCCACTTTAAATGTGTAATTTTTGAAGCTGTCGACATCAAACTACCCATGGGCGCAACCTCCAGTAATTAACAACTCGCTGGCTAATAGAAAACTTCCTGCAATCGAATCTAAATCTCTTTCCCCATGATTTTAATTTATTGTCACCAGGTATGGAATATTTATAACCGTGAAAGTTTTATCTTAATTAATATTACTGTCCCCCCTCTTCTTCTTCTTCTTTTTCAAGAGGAGTGTTTCCATTTACAATGGGTTTTCCTCAGCCTACAAGTTATTTTTTGGTAGGAATTTTTTCCCACCACAAAGTGCGGTTCAAGATGTCTTGGTCGGTTAAGCCTCGGGCTGTCATGCACTCCCGTACTCCATCCATCCATGTCCTCCTAGGTCTTCCTCTTCTCCTTCTTCCAGGAGGTATCCATTACAGGATAGCCTTTGGATATCTGGTTTCTTGCATCCGTTTGACATGACCATACCATGTTAAAAACTTTTCTTTGATAGTGTCAACAATATTCTTTTCACTTCCATTTTCTTTCTTATGCCTTCATTCCGTTTTCTGTCTCTTCTAGAAGTTCTTGCTGAGCGTCTTCAAAAATCCATTTCTGTGGAGAGCAATTTGTTTTCCACTCACTCGCCTATCCAACGTCCAGGTTTCCGCTCCATACAATAGAAGACTTTGTACAATCGTTTAAAATATAAGTTTCGTTGTTTTAGGATATTTTTGCTCCACAGAACAGAATTTAACGTGCCGATAGCCTTTCTGCCATCTGCAATTTTCTTATTCATCTCCCTATCCACCCCCCCCCCTCTCAAAGTCTTAAACAGGTCTTCTCTAAGATGCCTGGTTTCCAAGATCTGTTGACCATATTTTCGAAGTCTTTCCTCGTGGTGTCCCTTTACAGCCCTCACTAAGCGGGTTGCCGTCTCTGTATCCTTTCAAGAAGCTCAAAGCATTGTCTTTTTTTAGATGGACCCATTTCTGGACCCAGTGTTTCGAGCGCGTCTTAGATGTGACTTGTACAGTGGGATTATAACCTTTCTAATGATCCATAAATCATCGATGGGGCACCGTGGGCCACTCTTTTCGCCTGTGTGCACTGCCGGGAGAACTTCATGTCCGCCAGTGTTGTAATTCTCAAATGTCTTCCCTCATCTACTTTTAATTCAGCTCCTCCAAGTGTATAAGTTATTTAAGGGTTGCTACTTCCCAAGTGTAAAAAGACCTTGCATTATCCATTATGAACTCATGTTATGGTACTTTAATGTTGAAGAGATAATAAAAGCTGTGGCAGAGCTGGGACGGAGCGGACGAAAAATGTAGGAGTGAAGAATAAAAAGAGACGTCAACTCAGTTTGACACCTTAATTTCTTTGCTGATAATCATTGCATTCTATGCTGAGCAACCTGTGTGGCCAGAGGAGATAAAACACTTTCCAAGCACTTAACAACTTCATCCCAAAAATTAGAATATTCCAGAAACATTTGATGTCCTTGGTTAATTAACGGTGTATGTTTCCATGAAATACTGGAATGATTTAGATATTATTATGCAGATCTTCTTTGCATGAGTTTTACGAATGGTACGTTAATAAATTTGTTGATTTTAATTCATTTTTAAGCACATTCATGAATAAAATATTGGGTCATAAAATTAGAATTTTAAAAAAATGTTTTATAAATTTCGAATATTAAAAAAAATCAAAAAATTAGGATGTGAATACATTTTATTTATTTTTGAATTAATAGGCGTACCAGTAATTAATACCTGATAGGATTTCCATTAATCCTAATAACAAAACTGCGCTTTCTTTTTATTCACTGAACGAAAATTTTGGTTCTCCATACATTCTCAATGGTGTTTAGGTTGGGAAAGGGGAACTGGGCGGGCGTCCATGTGAAGTATTTATTTCATTTGCTCGAAGTTACTCTTTAGAGCTTTTTGAACTCTAGACGATGACAAAATCGTATTATGAAAGGCACTTCTAGATAATATTCTAGCAGAACAAAAAAAATAATTCCTTAATGACAAAAGCTTGAATGCGCGTGAATTAACAGGATTACCTATAATATGTAAGGGTTTTATTCTTTCTGGAACCCAATTAGTCCCAAATCATTTGAATGTTTAACACTGCACTGTACAGAAATCGTGAACCGATTTCTGTACAGTGCAGTGAATCTGCTGTTGTCTCTTGTTGTTGGGTGACGACCACAACATAAATTTATACCTTACTCTCGTTAAGGGAATGAGGTGTTTTAGTGATTCTTAGGTCAAGGTCAGAAACATAAAACGGATGACAAAGCTCAGAATGACTTTATACTGACGTAGTTTTCTGTTTAATCATCCAAATGGCTCTCTGTTTTTATTTATTATTATTTATTTATTATTATTATTTTTTTGACTAGTTAAGAATACTGCTCGTGAGGCGTTTCTGAAAAAAGATAATGCCCAAACCCATGTGCGAAGTAATTTCGGTATGGCCTTATCATGAATGAATACACTCAATGATCACTGAATTATGACCACTCCATCCACAATGGCCTATGATTGCATAGCTAGCAGTATAAAAAGCCAAACAGCTTCGTACTGTAAGATGTCAGTCTTACAAATATGGAGTTTTAGAAGTTATGGGAAAATTTGTAATTTGGAAATAATTTAATCTCTGATGTGGAAAGGAAATTTTTACACTTAAGAGAAGCATATATGGGAAGAATACTAGATTTAGAAAATAAGCGATTACAGAGGTGCAAACTGAATAGCAGTCAAATGGAGGAGAAAGTACCATATAAATGTAGATCCGGGGGAAAGGGGGGTGAACGGTGAGTAAACAAAAACAGCTGTCCCATACTAGGGAAAGAGTGGTCATTAGTGAACAAGCGGAAAGGGGTTACTGGAAAAAGAAAAGGTGAAATGCAGGTGATTAAGAAACGTCTGATCTATGCCGCATCTGGACATAAGTCCCGATGGGCTAGCGTTTGGGTCGAAAAAGACCAGGTCACTGTGGCGGCTTTTTGGTAAATTGTCAACATTTTCGCAAATGGGAAAAGCCGAAAATGGCTATCCTGGGAGACGACGGATGGCAGACATGAAAGGATTATGCTACCCTGAGAACTAAACAAGAAAATGGCTTGGTTTGCACACGGGGCAAATAGTTATGGTAAGTTTTTTTAACGAATAGAAAAGAGGGAACAATTAGGTGAATTCCTGGGATTGGTAGAGAGTCCTGGGGAAGGAGGGTCAAACGACAGAGAAAAGTTGGAGTCGTCAATGTGAGAGGGACAGAAGTGGCGAGAAGAGGAGTGTGGCTAAAGCGGTGATGGTGGAGACAGAGTGAGAGAAGTAAGTCGGGCAGTGCAGAAATGTAGGGAGTGCAAAAAGGGCCCTAGACTAGATAGTAAGGAGAAAAATAGTCAATAGTGGAAAGATAACGGGAAAGCTAAGGATGAGAAGCAAAAGGTTATGAAAGACAGTTAAGTGAACCAGGAAAGGTAACGACCTCTTGGAGAAAGATGCATCTGAATGATCCGTAGTAAGGGAGGAGTTGTGTATTTAAAGCAGGAGAAAGACGCCAGACACATGCAGCCAAGAGTTCCGGAAAATCATCTGAAGCAGATTCAGGAGAAAGCAGATGAAGGAAATCCTTCGAAGATAGCCTGGAGAGCCTAAGATGGAAGCTTGAAACCTTCCTGGAGAAGAAGAGAAAAAGATAGAAGTAGGTGAGCGATATAAAAAATACAAACACTAAGTTAACAAGGACTGTTAGTGAAATAGTAGAGTAATTAATGAAAAGGGGGTAGCACTAGAAAGTAAACTGAAGGTTATAAATTATCTCTGAGGTAGATATACTAACAGAGTTATTATGTGCCGACCGGGATAGGCGGGTGGGTAAAGCGCCTGCCTGGCAACCCAAAGGTCGCGGGTTCGAATCCCGCCTCGGGCTTGGATCAAAGTACTGCAAAAAACCTTGGGAGGTGCACTATGGCCACAGAAGCCGATGCGCCAATAACTACCAAAAAAAAAAAAAAAAAAAGTTATTATGTTAAAAAGGAGGGTTAATGTATAATGCAAGGGAAACGAAGGAATGAGTAACAGATGAAATTGATGTACAAATAGCTATAATGTGTTAGAAGGCTAGTAAAGTGTAGAAAGAAGGATTCTGAATACTGTATGTTTTAAATGATACAAATTTACGTTATATGAGCAACTCTGAATATAGTGTTTTAATTGATGAAGATTTGTTGGTTTCTCTGAGTGATTAATAACAAGTAGGGACTTTAGAATACTGAAGATTGGTCTACAAGTATATTGTAACAGAGTGGTGAGAACACAGAGCTGAATGATGAGTGTAGCATATTTGATTATTATTATATGAAATAGTGTTGTGTACAGGAGTAAGTGAAATAGGTATAGTGAATGTACAAGTGTTAAGAGTTAGTTGGGGAATAAGGAAAGTAGAACGAATCAGGTGGTTTTTTTTATATAATTGTAAAATCAGAATAACTAGTAAATGGAAACTGTAATTAGAATAATATATTCAAGATATCTCTGAGTCGGCTATGTATATTAGGACTGTTTGCTTTCTAATTCAACTGTATATTATGTTGTATATGTGTATGTAATAAATGTAATGTTTTGTTTTCCCTTTGAGTCCTGTTATCCTGAACGCTGATTAAGGGGAAACAAAAGAAATTGCCCTCATGATCCTCAGAATCTTCTGTGATATATACAGGGTATAGCAGTCAGGTGGCAAAAAAGTGGGGCCTTGATAGGTGTGAGGGCACCTAAGAAAAATCTAAATAAATATAAATATAAATAAGGGTAGTAATCTTGTGTGAGATATAAGGTAAATAAAAAAAACGATAATAACTAACATTAAAAATCCCCCCCCCCCACACATTACGTTAGAGCAGTGTAATTTGCAATCTGGTCGTACAATTCAAAGAGATAAGTTATGGAACGTAATAAAGATATCACGAAGTTCCAAAGTGGAATTGGCATCGATTAGCACCCCCACCAATGTATTTTCCCTTCTTCGAATGTTTTCTAGAAGCTCTATGTTTTTCTTGAAGTATGACTTCTTAAACACAATATTCTAAATGCAGTCTCACCATCATCTTATATAAAGGGCAATGACATCCTTTTCTCTGCTTGTGAAGGTCCTATATCTCATATACAGGACACCATGTGGCATCCCAACCACTTGTTTATTCTGCATTGAATGTTTCTTGCTTGACTGATTAATAACCCTTAAGTCTTTTTAGTCTTGAACCTCTTTTAGCTCCACTCCTCGTTAGCCTTTAAGAAATTTCTGTTCCCTTGGTGAAAAATCTTACATTTAGAAACATTAAACTTAAATTGTCCTTTTTTTTTTTTTTTTTTCAGATTATATGTGCGTCCGATCTGAGTCATTTTGAAGCAAAATGATTTGGTTCTGTTGTTAACCACCCTTAATAACTTAAAATTATCCAGCAAATTTTAACACTTTCCCTGCACTTTCTCATCAATATTAACTAAGGAAAATAATAATGACGTGACTCCACTTACTGTTCCCTGAGGGACTTCACTTGCTACACTGGTCCAAGTTGAAGAATACCCATTTACAACCAATCTCTTGATCCAACGAGGGATCTTGCCAGTAATTCCAATTTGTTCCAGCTTAAATGATAGTCAAAGTAAATAATCTGAAAGTTGTTTTTTGCATACAACTATTTTATAACTTCAACATATAATTAACTAGAATGATCAAGCAAGACTCTCTTCTAGAAGTTATGTTCTGATCCATTATGGATACTATTCCTGTGTCGATAGTACTGTATTGTGTCTTTAAGCAGAGACTCTGTGGGAGGGGGGGGGGGTTATTTATTTTCCTTTACTAATGATAATAATTCTATAACTTTATAAAATTCTTAATATCTCATATACCACCAGATTTTTTTCCTTTTTTATATACCCTAATTTTTACCCATCCTGCATTAACACCTGACTCGTTTAATTTTTCAGAAAATTTCAGATTCAAGGGGTCTAGTACTTCGTGTAGGCCTCCTCCGGTTTGGCTGGGTATTCAGAAAGATAGACACAACTCAGGTGCATCATATATAATATTGTTTATTCACACTATTTACAAGACAAATTAACTGAGCACATCATTAGTAGGTAAAATTGTTAAATTTCTAGCATTAAACATGTGCAATGGTGTAAAGACAATATAATAATACCAACACTTCACAACTATTTCTTCATGTCTCTGGACAATAGTTCCATTACGTCCAAGTTAACATCTCACAAAACACTATTCATTATCCTTACAGTAGACCCTTTTTTAAAGAATTTACAGTAGTGGACACGGCATACACTTCTGAATATATTTAACTTGGTGGCTTTGTACTGGCGTGCTCGTATCTGTTCTATTTTTAATTTTCGCTGCATCAGGACCACCGCTGTTCAATTCCCCTGCATTGGGGTTCGATCTGGGGATCGGGTGGCGGACTGATCTTTCGATCGATTCTCCTTTGCGGCGATTTGTCTTGGGTTCGAAATGCAGCGATTCCCTGACCATTATTGGCCTTGTGGTCCTCTGTTGAGATGGGACGTAATGGTCAGCCTATTTTTGGTTTATTTTTGTTTTGTTTTATTGTAGTGGTTTACATCTCTGTTGGTGATATTTCACATAAATTTGGACCTGGTGCCCGTCAGAGGGGGCACCGTTAAATTTCTATTTAATTGACTTTTAAAACTCAATGAATTATTATTCGTACATTTAGATTTTCTAAATTATTTTAGAGTTTCTGCTGCAATATTTCTACTCTTATTACCCTTCTCTTCCCTCCTTGCTTGGTTTGATTTAATTTAGGTTTATTTTGACTTTTGACTGTTGTCTTGCCATACTGCTGGCAATATTTATTTATTTTTTTATTTTATTTTAATCCTTATTCTAATTTATTTGTATGGTTATATATTTAACTATATATCTATATGTTCTTTCCAAAATTTCCCTTAATAACCCCTTCCAAAATAAGGTGTTTGACATTCAAGATAACGCGTCTCAAGATAACACATATCTCTTACGTGCACTTAGAACTAAGTTTACAGTCCTTATATCTTATCTTATATAGATATTATAAAAAAAATATATTATATATAAGTCTAATTTGTCTATCACACTCCCTTACTTCTCTTTATACTAGTGCATGTTCAAACTCTCTATTAATTTAAGGGTACTTCCTCTAAAGTCCTTTCCTTTCTTAACCTAGTATTGTGTACTTATCTAGTACTTACATATGCTGCTGAGTGGATCTCTCTGCAGGCCTTTTCTTTGTTTCTGCTCAGGCCGGCCATCATCTTCTATGTAGATATAGGGCATTGTCAGGATCCTCCTGGAAATCGTCGTCTGGCTAGTGGGCGGCGATTCTTCTATTGGAATCTGCTTTCCTTTGGAAACTCTCGCCTCTCTCTGTTCTATAACTGTTAAATCTCGTCAGGGCACTCATTGGCTTCCCCCCCCCCTCTGTCTGCTCTGTGGTGTCCGAATCGTTCCACGACTCTAGGACGCTTGACAGAATCGTCAGGTTTCGCTTCTCTGCTCTATCGGGAAACAGGACCTTTCAAAGTTCCCTTTTTCTTTTTTTTTTTCTCTCACTTTTCTTTCAATACAGAGACCTTCACTTTCTGCCATACTGCTCAGGTCGGTTCGGTTTTTTTTCATCTTTCCCCTGATTGGGTTATCCTTTTTTTCTGAAGTGACTATTCTCTTCCAGGACTCGCCTTTCGAACTGTTCCTAAAAACAGCGGCCCCAACTCCCACTACCACACTCCAACGATTCTCTCAATTCTGTCTCTCCTTTTTTTAATCCCCAACTCAAAAACAACAATCTCCCATTCTCTTCCCCGCATCGCCTTTTTGTTCCTTCCTACCCCCCTAATTTTTAGCCAATCATAGCCCGATCCCTATCTACCTCTTCATCCTCATTCGCTCGCCCTTACTATTTCCGTGACGAGGCCCTTATCCTTTCCAAGGGGACTTCCGACTTCTCGAATTTTCCAGAAGCTTCGCTGGAACTTCCGGGTGCTTAGAAGTTTCTCTATTCTTCCATATGTCCATCGCGGTCCACTTACTCCTTTAGTCATGCTTTGTTTCAAGCTACCGCTCCTTGAAATTATTAAAGTGCTCCCAGAGTCGGCCTGTTGCATCTAGTGGCAAGCTATCCCATCACGGCGTATGTTCAATCGCGGGTCTCCCCTTCCCTCTTAGTCTTAAAAGTTGGAACCTTCTTGGGTTAAAAGCGGTCCCTTTATTCCTTTCTATCAGAGAACTGCCCTCGTTTTGTTTATCGTAAACAAGGACTGCCCTTTACCGGTGCTCCTATTGTACTATTGTACTGTTGTGCTCCGAATGGCTCCCCTCCCCCGTTGCTACGTTAATCCTTCCTCTACCTAGCCTTACTGGAGATAGCGAGCGCACGCAAATCTGGAAACCGTCCGATTTACTTTACTAAGCTATCATTTTTTTTATTTTTTTCTACTTTATATTTTCTTTTCTCCGGGATATATCTATTATCATGGATACTTGTAAGAATAGGGTTCTTACAACTCTATGATCTTCCCTACCAGTGAAGTCAAACTCATTGGACTATAGTTGCTCATCACGTCATATTTGTACCTGCTTTGTCGTTTGGGGGACGTTACCACTTCTCCAGTTCAGAGGGATCGTCCCAGATCTAATGATGATCTCCTTAACATTTCCATGATGCATTCGTAGGCAACCTTTCTTAGTGTAACAGGATACAGTGTATACTGTCCTCTCTTGGAGTCTTACCTTTGCTCAGCTTTAGAAGTTTTTCCCCACAGACCCTTCTCTGAGATTAATACATTGCTTAATTTACAATAGTCTCACTCGGCACCTCTATGTACGTTATTTCCTCGTTTCTGTTTTGAGATTAATTTAATTTATTTTGATACTTCACTACTGCTCCTCTGAAATATCATTCAGCAAAATGTTTCGTTCTATCTTATGAAGAAAATATTGCAATAGGAGAACTATAAAAACTATTTCTAGATGAGGAAATCAAATGTTCACTTCAGTTCTGAATTACGGTGAACCCATGTCTGAGGAGTTATGTAAACATGAAAATTTACCATCTGTGAGGCGGCTCCAGAACGTTGCCCTCGTGGGCGGCACAGTTGGTAGAATCGCCGTCTTCCCCACACCAGGAGGAAAGACCTGCGTTGAGTCCCACGAGAGGAATTTTTATGGGTTCTTTTCACAACGTGTCTCAGTGAGTTGGCCTCAGGCTAGGATAGCAGGGTATTCTCTCCTGGAAATTTGGGTTTTTCGTACAGAAAAACTCTACTACTACTACTACTATTCCAGAACGTTACTTCAACTCAACTACGCCGAATTACTTTGTGATGGCACAGAACTCTGTAAAGTGGCCATAAATGTGTATAATGTTATATTTGTGCAGTGTGTGTGTGCCACACTGCAGGAAGGCGACTAAGTGACACACAGTGGAAAGCTCCTACCCCTTGGAGCAGACGGACACTGGGCAAGCTTTACAACTTAGTAAAAGTGAGTAAAAAAAAAAAAGTAAACTGCAGCCATTATCAACCCACTGTAGAAATGGACCATAATCTGCCACGCTGGTCCAGTGCGAGTTGACAGATCGACCGTATTTAGCAGTCAGGGGCTTGAACCCCGGTCTATTCAAAGAGAGTGTG
Source organism: Mastigoproctus giganteus (assembly GCF_048544385.1). NCBI lineage: Eukaryota > Metazoa > Arthropoda > Arachnida > Uropygi > Thelyphonidae > Mastigoproctus > Mastigoproctus giganteus. The sequence continues at coordinate 8,271,542 of NC_143585.1, read as the reverse complement.
CTACTGCACTCCCGCTGCTGACCACTCGGCTATGGAGGCCATCAAAAAAAAAAAAAAAAAATGAGTAACCTAACCAATAGGTGAGCCAATTTTTGCTATATGTACCATACACAGAATCACGACAGAATCACGCACCCACCTGAGGGAGTGCAATACCAGTGGGTGCTAGCACATCCCGTACTCTTGGGGGCCAATACAAGAGCATCAGCAAAAAAAAAAAAACTCCAGCGTCCACTGGAGGTAGTGCAGTACTAGTGTATGCCAGTAAAAATCCCGCACCCAAGCCGCCCAAACCTGGTACCAGCCAAAAAAAAAAAAAAAAAAAAAAAAATGTATACTACAGAGAGATCAATTACATCACACTTATGAAATAAATACCAAGAGCTTCGGAAAAGACTAAACTTAGATATATATACAAATGTTTATATATACTGTATATACAAATAAAGACAACACTGAAGTCCTAGTGAAGAAAATGATCTGTCCACACGAACTAAGCCACCAATGAGTTCCATAGCAATGACAGTCCTGGAACATGCATAATGTTATCTATTTGATATGTCTTTTCTACTATTGAAAAATTCATGGAGAAATGTTGAAAAAATGCTGAGCAGTTTATGGAGTTCAAATGGAATTGCTACATTACCCTCCTCGGAAAGTTGTGGGATAAGATTCAGTAGATAATTTTCAGTTTATCAAAAAGTGGACAGTGGTGAAAAACATGACTCTAGGTTTCTTCAGCTCCACATAGGCAGACAGGCAGGATTACTTTCCAGACCCAAGATATACTCATAGAAGGGTAAAACCATTTTTTTAAGAACTTGATGATGAAAATGAAACAGCAGGAATGAAAAATCGTGTGACATGACTTGTTTCACTAAAATTCCGGCGTGTCTGCCAGATATTATAAATCTCTTTCCAGTGTGGGGGTTAGGGTTAGGGTTAGGGACTTTATTATTCTTATTATTAGTTTGCCTTTAGTCTCCTAGACATGGGCTAATTGCTGCATTGATTTTTCCACTAGTGTTACGCCACTGTGTACATCTTTATACTTTAAATTTCCCTTCTGTATTTATATAGCCAAAAGACAAGCGAGTATAGCAAATTATGTTGTAGGCATTCATTTCCTTATTGCAGCCCTGTTTTGGTATTTTGGTTCTTTTAATCACGAAACAAGTTTAATATTTCAGTCATTTTTGTTTTCATTTCTCTTGCAGTATTAACAATGTTTGGTTGTTTCTGACCACAGGGAAGTAAATTTTAAGCAAGTTTAGACAAGATTTTTTTCAGGATGCGTTTTATCATGAAATCTGCAACGGCGCGCTTTCAACTTCCAAACAAGTAGCCTCAGACAGCACGCACGCAAAACGAAATCTCAAAATGGACGAATCACATTTCCCAAATGAACGAGAAAACAGAGAGTAGGGAGATGTTTACCGTTACACTCCCGTCAATTGCACCTACGGCTATGCAGCTGAACTCGGAAAAGCCCAACCTGTAAAGAAATCCCGCTTTCTGTCAGTAACCCAGGTACGCCTTACTGCTCTGGCATATTGGCCACGCGGATACGAGTTGTTGAACCGGTCGGTGGCAACTGTCTTATTTCCTTGTTGTTACGGCCAATGACTCAAGAAGAGTGCCACTATAATTCAGGTGCTACTGCTGCTAAGACGTGCTCCCGTTATTCTCTTTTGGGAACGATATAGACGTAGTTCAAGGCCACTGCGGCCACTTGCCCAGTAAACCTGGATGAAAAATTTCGATTTTTCTGTTGCTAATGTGAAGCGAAAAGTAAAGCGAAATTATATGGAATACAGCTATAGAATTATTTCTTCTGGAATTGTATTAATACTCTGAATGGATTTTTGAAGTGCGAATCATAAATATACTGATATTGGTTGGCACTAAACGGATATACTGCTGAAAGTGAGTAACAGTATGTTAGTTTATGCTATTCATTAAAATCTCAGAACCGTTATATTATCGTAAATATAAATTTTCTCCATATTTAAATATTTTAATTTTCTGTTTATACTGTGGTACGGCCTCATGGCCATACCAGAGTATAAACAGAAATTTTTTGTTTATTTCCTTGCTAGTAGTATAATGAATTACCCTCGCGCCATAGAGTGGATAATTAAAATTAAGAATGGTTGCAGTGGCTCTTCCATTAGACGGTGTTTTGTAAATAGGTTTATGACTTTATAATAAAATAAAACAGTACTGTAGAATAATACACAACGCAGTAATGGCAACCGTTGCATTCTATACTGTCCAACCTCTCCTGTCTAGAGAATTTCTTTCCAAACAACGCAGTCACCCTTTTTATTCGATGACATTAACCCTGTGAAATACTTTGAAAGCAAGCAGTACAGAGCGAAGAGCATCTCTGAAGCCTACAGCTTATTTCAACTATTGAACGGGAACACCCCTGATGAAACTTCTCAGATAAAGAAGATGGAACGAGATGTAATATTGTAATTAAGAAGTAATATCCTGTAACCAGTGAAAATGCAACATAAAATCACTGTTAAACCGTTACTTTTGTAAGGTACTGTTAATGATTGGCTCTTGTAATATTCCCAATAATTGCATTTTGTAAATAATAATAAACGGATTTAATAATAACAACTTACAGAATTTCACTTGAGTGGGATTTGCTAGAAAAAATAATATAATTAGTATTTATTAAGAAAGTGAGTTTAATTTCTAATTTCATTTAATTAAAATTCGAGTTTTTAATTCAAGTTTTAATTTTCGTTTTAGATTTCAGTTCAATGAGCATTTCAATACGAATGAATTTAAATTGTGTGTGTGTGTTATATTGAAATATGAATACATATTTATTATTCTTATTATTAGTTTCATATTGAAATATGAATACATATTTCAATATAACCCAATAACAAAAAAAAACCTAGCTATAATTGAATAAACAGAAATAGTTTTTAAATTTTATTTAATTTTTATTCAGTTTAATTTCAGTGCAAACAAATTAATATAACGCATGTTTATTTTATTTAATTATGTTCAATTTTTATTTGTTTAATTATTAATATATAATAGTTATTTAATTATTATATATTAATCATTATGTAATAATTGTAGTTGATTATACTAGTTATTTTGCTTGCGTACTTATGTTTATGTCCAGGAAATTTAGAAAATATTCAAAAGGGAAATTTTGTGATATCAATATCAATATACCTTTATTCCCAGGGGCTCACATCTCGTGAGTATGGGCTTGGCACACCCAGGGTCCTGTCCTCTGTCGAGATATGGGGCATAATGGTTAGTCTATTTTAATTTTAGTTCTTTTGGTCCAGTGTTGTAAATAGATGAAGTTTGCTTCTCCATCTTTTGTGATTCACATAATTCGGACCGGGCGCCGTTAGATTTTAATTAATTTTAGTTTTAATTAAAATTAATTAGAGTGGGAGACGGCAGAGAGTGGTAATAAATGAACACTACTCTACGTCGACTAAAGTTATTAGCGAGTCACCCAGGGTTCGGTGCTGGGCCCATAATTGTTTTGCGTATTTATCAATGATATCAATGATATCGAATCAAGGGGGGGCGTTAAATTTTAATTAATTGGCTTTTTCTAAATATATCTTCGGTTATTTGTTATATTTATGCTTTTCTAAATTATATTAGGCGCTTTTTTCTACAATACCGTTTCTTTATTACTTCCCCCTCCTTCTTTTGAGGTTACTGGATGAAGCACGACTTCGAGGAGAGACAAATATAGCGACAGCTCATCAGAGGAACTGACTAGTCACTAGCCTAAATTACTGATGATGATATATATATATATATATATGAATCGAAATATTTTAAAAGAAGGTTGAATAAAAGTAGTAAGGAACAAGCGAATCTATATACACAAAACAGGGAAAAAAATACATTGTCCTATAACACACAGCCTTGGTATCGTTATCATGAGTCAACCACCAAAATTACTGCAACATACAATCTTCTGTTTCTGACATAAACGTTGTGCAAACATATAATACTGTAATTAGATTTTGAAATTATAAATTAGCAAATAAAGAAGGTTAAGACGAAAGGACTTGCAAAAGATAATATTATTAAAAATTCTATAATAATATAATATTAAAAATATAATACTAACACCCTATTTTAATAGCATTAATTATAGTAATATTATTATTAATACTACTTAAAAAACATAACTCTGTAGAGTCAGTGTTCCCTATAATGTATTTTACACTTCGATAAATTATATTTTGAAACGCTGGCTGCACAGAGGTACATGTTTTTTTTTTTTTTTTTTTTTTTTTTTTTCGATTTACATTCTATTTATGATTAAGTTACGAAAGGTGTAATAAGTCATCCATTGGCGATCTAGATCTTGCCCTCTCAAAACCTGTTCTGGAATTAATCCAGTTTAGAAACCAGTAATTTTTTGCAATTAATTAAAATGCGAGCTAACAATATCAGACGAGTGAATAGCTACACTGCTGTGCAAAATTTAAAGACCAGTCAGGTTTTCACCTGTAGCTTCTCAAAGGAGTGGCCTAGATATGGGAAAAGCACACCAAAGGAACCTCGTGAGGTACAGAGATGATGAAGGAAACAACATCGACACAACCACAGGAACAAAACGGTACAGAGGAACTTTATTCAAAAATGGCAACATAGTACTGGCCGCCATGATACAGACGCATCACTGCCAAAGATGGAAAAAGGCAAGAGATGGTCATCAGTAGGAGATATAGATAGCCACCCCTAATGTCGATGCCGGCTTTGCACCGACTGTCCATACTTAAATCAATGCTATTGATAAGTTCTTGCGGTAACATCGTCCATTGTTCTGTCACCGCCATCTTCATCTGGGGAACATTTTCGGATAAGTTTGGACGTGCCGGTAGGCGTCTCCCCAGTGCGTCCTATATGTGTTCAATGGGATTTAGATCGTTCAATAGGATTTAGAAGCGGGCAGGCCAATCCATACGAACAATGTCCTCACTTTCCAAAAGCATATCACAGCTGCAGTGCGATGGGGTGTGGTGTTATCATCCATAAACACGAACTCGGGACCAATGGCACCTCGAAATAGACGCACATAGGGAAGGATTACCTCAATACAGTAGCGTGCACCGGTTACAGTACCGCCTTCCAGTATATACAGTTGTGTACGCCCATCCAAGATAACGCCTCCCCAGAGGAGAACACCTCGACCGCCATAACGAACCCTTTCAGTGAACTTTGCATGGTGATACCGTGTGCCAACCTCTCGCCAGAACCGCTGCTGAGACCGAACCGCTGCTGCTCTACTCTCTCAGTAAAGAGAAGCTTAAGTAAAGATTTTGTGGTTGTAACTTTTAGAAATAGTGTTGGTCCTTAAGTTTTGCACACCACCAGTGTAGTATTCACAGTAAAGAAGCATTTCTTGCCTGAAAAGTAAATTTTGAAATAAATGACTCAATTAAATGCAAAATTAAAATTGGAAATCAAAAATGCCGATTTTTTTTTTTTTTTTTTTTTTCATGAGAACCACAAACACGAGAGGTATTAGAACCTATAGTACTTGTTATCGTGCTTGGGTTGGAGGTTGAGAAGACAAAAGAAGATATTTGTTGACATTGGACTTGAACTTCTGTAGACTGTAATTTTCAGGAAATACGTATGAAGGAAGGTTGTTGCAGAAAATGGCAGATGAATGAATGAACGAGGAAGATGAAAAGTTGGTTCTGTGGGTTTGAAGTTGGACAGTAAATGAAAATTTGGTGGTGGCGGCACATGTTCGGACTATTTTGAAAGAGAGAGCGGGAATTATAGAACCCAATTCAGAAGAACAGTGCCCGTGGAAGTATCTGTAGAAGAGGCATGCAGCAGAAACAGTGCATCTATGAGAAAGCGAGTGGAGAGACTCTGTTAGAGATGAATCATTAATTAACCTAACTGCCCTCTTCTGAATGGAATGAAGAAGCCTGAGAGAGGTTTTGGGGGCACCACCCCAGATGTGGGAACAATATTCCATGACAGGGCGGATTTGCGATTTATACAGAGTGAGCAGCTGTTTGGAAGAAAAGTAACGCCGAGAGCGAAAGAGAAAACCAAGTTTTTTTAGATGCAGAAGAAGCAATATATTTGTAATGTGTTTGTACCAAGAGAGATTAGAAGTCAGGGTAATCCCCAAAAGAGATATATCATTTTGCCTAGAAATCAGAGTGTCACTAAAAATAAGCATAGGAGCAAAGGAATCCTTTTTGCGAGATATAAGACAGGACTGAATTTTAGAAGGGTTGAAATCAACTAAGTTGTCTTTGCCCCACTGGAGAATTACCTGAAGATCGGCATTTAAAGAATTGGTAACAGATTTTCGACAAGTTGAAGCTGATTGAGCAGGACAAGGTTTCTCAAAATGTAAAGTGGAATGCAATGTGCTATCATTGGCAAAGCTCTGAATAGGATTTCCAGTCAATGGAAGAAGGTCATTAATATATAAGAGGAAAAAAGTGGGGGAAAGAACTGAACCTTGTGGGACATCAGCATTAGTGGAGAAGTTAGAATACAGAGAGCCACCTGCCATCACCCTCAGTGAGTGATCAGAGAGAAAATTGGATAACCAATTAAAAAAAACAGTTGGAAAACCATAAGATGGAAGCTTGTTTAGTTGACCTTTCTGCCAAACACGATCGAAAAAGCCTTTGAGATGTCGAGCAACTGCTTGTGTGTCACCTAAATTTTCCGTTGAATTTGTCCATAAAAGGGTAACATAAACCAGAATATCACCAGTGGATCGACACTGACGGAATACACTAGCGATCGTTGATCAGACGGAAGGTTTTTAGGTAGTTTAAGAGTTGGCGGTTAATTGATTTTTCCATTACTTTAGAAAGAGTAGAAGTAATTGCAATGGGACGATAATTGAAAGGCACAATATGGTCTTTGCAGCCCTTGTGCCATTAAACAACATATCAACCATCAACGATAATTGGAGGGTGTGATTTGTCGCTCTTTTTAGGAACTGGCTGGATATGAGAAAATTTCCAACCAGAAGGAAAAAAACCTTTGAAATAGGAAAGTGAAAAAAGGCGGCAAAGAACAGGAGTAAGTTCAGGAGCACAGGTTTTGAGAACAAGTGGAGAAATACCATCCGGACCTGGAGCTTTCTTAGCATCAAGATTCATCAAAATCCTTCTGATATCCTTTTGACGGAAGACCACAGGAGGCATTGAATGGAGCGTGTTGGGAATGGTGGGAGGTGTTTTACCAAGATCGTTAATTCTTGAGCTGGAAAAAAAATGGGATGCTAGCAGGTCAGCTTTATCCTTGGCTGAAGTGACAACAGACCCATCTGGTTTGGACAGAGGTGGGAGCAGAGATGGGCAAAAGTTGCGGCCAATAGCTTTGGCAAGAGACCAGAATGCTCGGCTACCATTAGGGCAAGAAACAAGTTTTCTGCTCTTAGGCACAGGCCTCTTTAATCATACTCTTAGTCTGTTCAAAATCTAGCTTGGAATGATTAACAACTGCTTCGGAATTGTTGTGAGCTTTGGTGTAGGCAGAAAATGAAACTGCAGAATTGCAAACAAGCCAATTGTGATATGCAACGATCTTTTCTTGAACAGCCTTAGCACATTTATTGGAAAACCGAGGTTTAGATAAAAATTGGTCGTTCAAAACGACATTATTAGCGAAAAATTTTATTGCAGTCGGTATTAATCTGTAGGCGTTTAGAGAAATAAAGATTAATGATAGTTATTAATAAATGGAAATCGATGCAACTGTAGAAGCAGAAAACTCAGAATGCTACTGGTGTTATACTACTACTCATGTTTGTGATTAGAGTCGGTTGAGATTAGGGATAATCACACCAAATGTTGGGTTGGGGAAACTCTATCTGCTGGTGAACATTTTCACCTTGAAGCGCTTTTCGCATTTATTTGTTGTGAGAGATAAATTTTCCAAGAGCCCAATTCAGAAACCAGGATTCGAATGTGAATAATCTTGGGCGTTCACCTCCGAAGTACAAGACGCTACTGCCCAAATTTTGGCACCTTACGGGAACTTTGGAAATATTGTGGCGTTCATAAAATTACGAACCAAAATGGAACAGTGGGCATTCAGAAAAGCTAAATCACAATTGTATTGTACTAACTCATAATTATACCTGTGCATTAGGGTACGTTATATGCTTGTTTACTTAAAGGTATTCTTGAAACACATCGAAATATTTTTTTGAAAAATCATTTTTTTGTTTGAGAGGACCTTTCGAAAGAATTTAGAAATTTAGAAAAGAAAGTAGGAGTATGTTATAGACCTAATGACTCTGATGAGTACAATGAACAGTTGTGCAGAGAAATAGAATGGGCCAGTAAATCAGAATGTCCTGTAATGGGGGATTTTAACTTTCCAGATATTGACTGGAACTTGTGGTTGGTCACTCGTAATCTAGCATGACTTTTGGGGATTTATTGGAGGATTTTTTTCTACAGCAACATGTTCGAGGGGCAACCAGAGGGAGTAATACTCTTGATCTGATTATCAGCCGTGATTATTCATGCATTAAGAATTTGCAGATAAAGGAACCACTAGGTGACAGTGATCACAGTGTACTGATTTGGGATTTACTTAAAGATGTAATTACCATCAGGGGTAAAGGGAAGGGTTTTTGCTTTCGTATAGGTGACTACAGGGGTCTCAGACAGTTTTTAAATTCTATACAGTGGGATCAACTTATGTTACCAACGGTCAATTCTAAATGGGAAGCCTACAGGGACCTAATCTTGGAGGCTACTAGGCTTCTCATACCAACTAAAAATACTGTTCAAGGTTCAGGCCTAAATGGATGTCGGATGAATTAATGAGGCTCGTGGCAGAGAGGAAAAATGCATGGGATAGATTTAAATTATCAGGCAACACAGAAGCCTACGACAGATATAAGCTAGTCTGTAATCAAGTCACAAAAGAGGTTAGGCATGCGAAGGCAGATTACGAGAAATCTTTGGCAAAGGATGCAAAGAAAAACAGCAAAGACTTTTTACTTATATAAACTTTACAATGAAGGGGATGAATCAGATTGGTCCACTTGATATCGATGGTTCGAGTATTGATAATCCTGCTCAAGTAGCTGATAAACTGAATGAGTATTCTGCATCTACTTTCACACATGAGGAGTTATTCAAGAAGGGAATGCCATAAGTTTATCAAACTCTAACAGGGAAGGGAGCTACGTGATTTTGTAATAACTGAGAGCAAAGTGGACGAGAAATAGTTGAAGTTAAACTTAAAAAAATCACCTGGGGCAGATGGAAATCTATCCAGTTATAATGAAGGTGGCAGCAGGGAAGTAAGCAAACTAATAGCCATAATTACGAGAGCATCCTTAGAGTTAGGGGAGGTCCCCATGGACTGGAGATATGCAAATGTATCCCAAATTCACAAAGGGTAACACAAATAACTATAGACTTGTTAGTTTAACTTCTGTTCGGGGAAAATAATAGTCACTGGTTAAAGAGATGATACAGGATCACCTAGACAAGACAGCTGTTATTTGTTGTTGTTATTTGGTTTTTTTAGGAGCATTAGCCATAATTGCTCCGAGGATATGCGGTGGTCATTCCCTGACCTTTCCGCATCCTCCGTATTTGGTGGTCACGGGCTCGAACCCCGGTCTGATCAAGAAGCGTGTGCTAAGCACTGCTGCTCCTGTCCACCTGGCTACGGAGGCGCCGACAAGACAGCAGTAATAGCTCAGACACAGCATGGGTTTGTTAAGGGGAAGTCTTGTCTGACCAATTTGACTGGATACTACGATGAGGTCACAAAGGAACTGGATCCAAAAAAATAATTTTGATATTATATACTTGGATTTTTGGAAAGCTTTTGATACTGTTGCACATGGAAGACTGCTGTACAAATTGGAGCGGTATAGCTTTAAGGGCAAGTTACCGCAATGGGTAAAGGGATGGTTGAGTGCGAGACGGCAGAGAGTGGTAATAAATGGACACTGCTCTACGTGGGCTAAGGTTATTAGAGGAGTCCCCCAGGGTTCGGTGCTGGGCCCATTGTTGTTTTGTGTATTTATCAATGATATCGATGAAGGTATAACTCCTGGCATGGTGCCGTGAAGGGTATTGTAGAGTCGTAGTACCTGCGTGTACCGGCGAACTTTACAATAAAGATTCTATTTATTAATGTTCAAGTTTGCAGATGGTACAGAGGTTGGCACGGTTCTTAATGACAGTAAAGGCAGTATGCTACTGCAACAGGATCTAGAAATGTTAGGCCGATGGGCTGAGAAATGGGAACTGAAGTTTAACGTTGACAAATGCAAAGTACTCCTTATGGGTAGAAGTAACCCAAGTGAACGTACCGTGTGGTACTACACTCAGGCAGGTGGAGAATGAAAAAGACCTGAGGGTAATTGGGCAGTCAGATATGAAGTTGTCTGAGCAGTGCAGACGGGCTGCCAGAACAGGTCATGGAGTGTTGTCAATGATATATAGGAATTTTGCTAGCAGAGTCAAGGCGGTGATTATCCCTTTGTATAAGGCAATGGTCAGGCCACACCATGAGTACTGTATACAGGTCTAGAGGCCTCATTTTAAGAAGGATGTAGAGCTGTTGGAACGAGTACAGGGAAGGGCAAAAAGATTGGTGAGAGGAGCAAAGGGGTGCGCTTACGAAGGAGATTAGCTTATGATCTGGAGACTAGGCACCTGCGAAGTGATCTGATCGAGGTATATAAGGCCTTGAATGGTTTGAGTAGGCTCATTCTGACGGGGTACTTCCGCTTGCCCAGATTAAGAATCCGAGGGGGCATAAATTCAAATTGAGGAAAGACAGTTGTAGAATAGATGTGCGGAAGTTTGCTTTTAGCTAGCGGGTAGTTGCTTGTTGGAACAGACTTCCATTTGTTGTCGTGGAAGTTGAGAGCTTAAATAAATTTAAGGCTGAACTAGACAAGCATTTGGAATGATCGGATGGGTGAAATGGGAAGGGGTTTTTTTTTTTTTTGTTTTTTGGCTGATGCTGTATAAACTTGCTTTCTTACATCATATGCCTCAACTAATGACTAATGTTAATGATAATTTCCGAAAGGGTGTCTTACCCACTTCCATATTGCGTAATTATCCTACCGCGCTTTTGACAATACAAGTGAAGTGTCCAATTTGCATATCATCTGTCGTACTCTTAGTCATTAGCGAATCTCGTTTCTGTTACCGGTGTATTGAAATAATAGCGTTAAAATAACATTGACTTTTACTAGCTCAATATTGGATTCAGGTTCAGACCTCTTACTACGTTTTGTTCTTATTCTGTAATGGGTGTACACAACATTTAATTTAACCGCTATTGTTTAGTATATGGTAATAAAATGGAATATTGCATCAAATATAGTAGACTCCCGATTTTCCGGGATAGATGGTAAAAAAACAAATCCCGGATAATCGATTTCCCGGTTAATCCAAAAATACAAACATTCCAAGACTTCTTACTTCGTTGGCGCCTCCGCAGCCAGGTGGGAAGGAGCAGCAGTGCGTAGCACACGCTTCTTGATTTAGACCGGGGTTCGCGCCCGTCACCACCAAATACGGAGGATGCGGAAAGGTCAGGGAATGACCACCGCATATTCCCGGAGCAATATGGCCTTAGTTGCTAATGCTCCTAAAAACCAAATAACAACATCGTACTTCGTCGAGGTTTACGTAACTTGGGAATGAATATATTATTATTGACAAATCTGAATTCAGCGGGATACTTGTGAACATTTTCATACCTCCTTATAAGTTTAATTTTCTGATCCGAATCGATCGCTTTCCTTTTGTTGTAAGATGTACTGCTGTCACTTCTTCTCTTAGTGCACCGTGATAACGGTCAAAAGGAAATTTTCTGAAAAGAACTTCACAGGGTTAAGGCGAAAACTCACTATTATCACCAAGCGCGAGCTCACATTTTACTAAAGCACATTTCTGGAGGTTAACAAAAAAACAATAAAAACAATTTGCACTTTCGTTTTATTGGGCGTTTCTGTTAGCGCAATCTATTATAAACGGGTAGTAAACTCGATCTTATTGCATTTGCGATGATATCGATAGCTGGAATTTTGTGGGTTTTTACATTATTATAATGAAGTGTGTGTCCCCTTCACTAAAATCTTCAGTCATATAAAAAAAAAACCATAAATAATTGTAAGAATCTTCTCTTTTTTTCTTGCTACTCCGATCTCACTTGTCCAATTTGTGCGTGCCGTGATTGTCGTTATTGATTGCTTATTATTATTTTTTTTGTTGTTTTAAACTTTACAATTCTAAAAAAAAAAAAAAAAAAAAAATGAGTGGAAACAAATTTACGTAAATCCAAAGTTACGTAAGTCGGGGACTTACTGTATTGAAAAATATTCAGCAACCTACGTAAAAAAATATGACGATAGATAAAAAACGAAAAAACTTACGACGTACTACTCGTGTGTCCAATACGATGCTTCCCTTTATTTTTTGCGATGTCGATTTTAAATCGAATAGCTTCCCTTTATTTTTTGAAACGTTTGGTCACCAACTTTATAACGGTTAATCAAAGATTTAACTGACTCACCGTTTTCAAACTTTTGAATAATTTTAAGTTTTTGTTTAACTGAAAGCGCAACTCTTTTTGCGTTTATCTATCATTTTTGCGATTTTATACAAAAAAATTTCGATATCGTTGACATAAATAACGAAACAAAACTTATAACGCCACTTCTTGTCGCTTATCTACTTGCAAAATATCTGTTTATTTTTCCAGGTATTACTTGAATTTTATGATTTCTGTTTGATTTTTTTTTTAATTTGGAGTCTTGAAGTGTCCCAGTTAATCCGCTTCCCGGTTAATCCGATCCCGGTAAATCGAGAATCTGCTGTATATGCACAGCAGAGAAATTTTGCTCTCGAGGGAACTTGACTTTCATATTGAATCCAGTATCGCAAATAACAATGATTTTTGTATTCTCGTTCAGATATTTTTTTAAAATCCCTGCGCGGGATTTTTAAAAAATTCTGGATTGTAAGTGCTGGAGTTTTATACTATGACATTTTTATTTTTAAACTCTGACAAATATGGTCACTAAGTGGCAAGAGCACTTTTCAGCTTCATTATTCCACCTGTAATCACGTGTGCAGTCCCGAGTTTAGCTGGACTGCAAAGTAATATTATCGTTATTTTTTGAGCCAATTTGGTGTAAAAAGAAATCATTATATTGAATTTTTCCAAGAAAAACTACATTACCTCGTGTCTACATTACACGAGGTACTAGTTTTTACTTGAAAACCCATTTTTTTTTTACTAAGTCAATTATTTTATTTCGATTTCATAACTTTTTCCATTTAAATCACAGGGGCTCGCATCTGGTGAGTATGGGCTTGCACACCCAGGGTTCTGAACTGGATATCATCATTCTTCTCTTTCTTGGTGATTCCTTTCTACTCTCTCTCTCAGGGTAACTTGGAATTTTTTTTTGGCTGGTGCAGCATAAGCCTCAGGCTTCCTTGCACCATATGGCTAATAATAATAATAAAATTTTATACATCTGAAGTGAATGACAGCGCGGTTTCGAGACTTTGTGAACGGTGTCTTGGAGTGAAAGAAACTGTGTTATTATAAACAAAGATGAAATACTAAAATACGTTTGCGGTATCCGGATAGTCCACGTGTAAGCAAAAGAAAAAAGATAAGATTGAGTAAGCTGGGTTAAGTATAATGAATAATAATTAGCGGCCCCTAGCTTTTATTCTAATGCTACTGATTAAATTTATCATTTTAAATTATAAATCTCTAATGGAATCGCCAATTCCAAATCGCCAAAAGGACTCAATTTTTATATTAAGTAATTTGGCTTCTTTTACCATAAATTTCTGGTACTCGGGTCTACTTCTACTCCTGGGTGTTCTGTGCTGTTCTGTTTAATGATATACCAAGACCCCAGTGCATGGGAAAAGGCTTCAATGCTCTCTATGTCTGAGAATTACTGTTAGACACTGAAACTCTTCCCTTCATTCTTTTTTACTTTCTCTTTCTAACTTTTTATATCCAATACAATGAGACTGAAAAAAAAAAATTCGTCGCATTTTTTTTTTTTAACTTAAAAAATTCATGCAAGCTGCTTTGAATTGCAGCACTTCTTTTTACAGAATCAACTTGTTTGACGAAGTCAACATCTACATTATCATAAAATATTAAAAACTTGCAGATTTTCCTTTACGTTATTCTTTTCTCTGCTCATCCTATCTAGTTATTACAAACCCACAAAACGTTTTTGTGAACCCGTAATAACCAGATTTGCAACTTGCCTCCTGACTTATTTTCTGTTTTACCTATTTTCTTCTTTCTTCTCTCACTCTTGGTCACGCCCATTCTATATTTCCTTCTCAGTCTCCTAGACATTTTCCTTCTTCCCCATTTTTGGAGTTCGTCCCCATCTTTATTTCCTAGTTTATTTACGCCTCTTTGGCAAGAAACGTACAAATTTTCCAGAAATAATAAAATCCCTGCATTTGACAACTAATTTTCTGAATGACTGGAATAGATGAGATTTGTCAAAAACAGTTTTCAATTCCAAAATAGTTTACAATTTTAATCCCTTCCGAAATCTCGTGTTTTCCATCTCTCAAAATAAGCAAACCCATTGGAATGGACGCATATTCAGACATGGTGGCTGCTTAGGATTTCTTCAAAAAGAGACATGCCCAATTTTCCAAGGAAATTTCTTACCGTTGCTTAATCAAGTATTCTCAAGTCAGTGACCTCATTTGGCCTTCTTCTATCTCAGTGGTCGGTAACCTGACTAAGGATTTCCTATGCTTTTCAAATGTCAGTGCACCCTGATAAGCAACATTTCTTAATTCTGCATCCAGGAAATTGAAATTTCATGTTCGACTCCGTTCCTGCATACGTGCAGCCTACAGTCGAAAATATCGCAGCGTGAGGACTGCATCCTTCTAGCAGAATTCGAGTAATGCAATCAATACGCCACCTAGCGTTTTGAAGCCCTCGCTCCTTTATAATAAATAATAAATACTGGTTAGTTTTCCTCGTTAAAAAGAAAATAATTGGAAACAGGTCACCGTTCTCAAGTTATAATTGAAACCAGTAGATGGAAATAGCTCGTAATGCGAGGGCGTGTAGGGAAAATTACAGCAGTTAGAGGTAGCGTCCGTGCAGAGGTAGAGAAAAAAGCCAACAACAAGTTCCTCGCGTCATTGATGAGATTCGAAACAGGACCTTTTCCATCAGTTGTAGGGAGGGCGATGATTATAACCACTGTGTTAACTGCGAGGTCGTGTTTGACATTTTACATTATTCTGGAGGTGACTGATTGCCACCCGTCGGACTTTTGACATGATATAGTGGAGGAAAATCGGATGAGATGAACTCCTTCCATTTTAATCGAAAGAGGGATGTACCGTTTCGCCTAAAGTTAGCCAATTTCTGAAAAAATCCGTAGTGATTTTCAGAAACAAGAAATTACCCACAAGGAAATTTGTGATTCTTGCCAAGTTTTGTTTTTAATGTAATTAAGGGATACTTCAGATTGCATCGTAAAGATTTATTAAATCTATAATATGTAGAACTTGAGATATCAATATGCCCATTCTGCTGTCGATATTTAAAAGTGGTACTGCATTCATTCAATCGACTGTATTTCAGTTATTTTTTGTATGCCTCTAATAACATGGAGTTCATTTTCCGTTTGTTCGTGCCTCAGCAAGTTCACGAATACAATATTTTTATTTATTTCAGTTTAAAATATATACTCGTGGCTACAAGTTTGCAATTACATTTTCATTTTTCTTAATTTTCAAAATTTTTAACAGAACTAACTTGTTCGCCAAGTTTTATTAAAATATTTTCTATTAGGTTTAAAATTCAAAAAAACTTAAATAATAATTAAGAAATATGAGTATTAAAAAAGGTTTTAGAGTTACAGCCTCAGACTACAGGAAATGTATTAGACGAAGAAGTTAGTGCAAAGCATCATTTTAGTTCGTGGTAAATCACGGAAGTAGGTAAAATGGCATTGCTTTTGTTACATCTCATATTGTGAACACATCCACAACGAGTTGCCTCTTATTGCACTACCTTGAATAAGCAACGATTCCTCAGTAGGGAAGACTAACGTTACTTTTTCTAGGCGAATACAATGATTGACAACCCAGAATTGGATTGTCACTCATTGTATTCCCGGGTTTCCTACCTGCCCACCGATGAGAGGTCAACAAGCTTCCAGACGGTCTGGGTGGTGCTGGTATCAGCCGAGAATAAGTAACATTACTCTTCTCTACTGGGGAAGCGTTACTTATTCAAGGTAGTGCAATAAGAGGCAACTGATTGTGGAGGTGTTCACAATATGAGATGTAACAAAGGCAATGCCATTTCACCTACTTTCGTGATTTACTACGAACTAAAATGATGCTTTGCGCTAACTTGTTCGTCTAGTAAATGTTCTGTAGTGAAAATTTTCAGCGCTTAATAAAAAATCTTAAAATACTCTGCAGTGTGTTGTTTTTTATATTGAACCTTACATTGTGATATCTAATTTAAAAAAAAAAAACTAACGAAAAAATGACGCGTTGTAATTGCAACTTTTAGGAGTGTTTATATATACCCGTAGACAGAAACGTGTGCTAATAGTGCAAATCAGGTACAATCTCTTTTTTTGTTAACAAACGTTTCACTTTTAACTTAACACAAAAGTATAAGGCCATTCGAGATGTTAGAGACGAACATCAGTTCCAAAGTCATAAGGGAATATAAACAAATCCATATTTCTTTTGAGTGCGAGATATGAGTGGATCGAACTAAGGTCCTTAAATACTGTATATCTACATATTATGGTGGAAACATCGTGTTTATTTACCTGTAATTTTTCAGTTTTGCTTCTGATATTCGATCCTTTTCAAATCAGTCTTCTATTTCGATTGAAGAGGAGATCGATGAGGAGAGAGTGGAGATCGATGGGGGATCGATTCCATAGGAAAGAAGTTAGCACAGGATCTTGATGTTTATTGATATAATTATGACTTTACAAGTAAATCCTTGGAACCTCATATAACCCCTCTGCAATATCCAGAAGAGATCTGGGTATTGTGAAGGGGTTATTAGCTTTCAGGTTACCCTCGTCATTAGCCGGTAATCACAACCAGTGACACGTTTTTGATACGAAGGAGGTGAAGAAGACCAATGACCGATACATGGAATATCACAAAGTTAATGTGGCTAGTTGCATAATTCATAAGCAGGTTCTGATCTGAAAACCAGACAAGTTCTTCCTTCATGTTCCATATCAAAGAGAAGTACTTAGCCATAAGATGAGACATGAGTGACGTGATGCACAAAAGGTTAGTTTTGTGTCCCGAATGAGATCAAGATTCTGAGGTTGGTTAACTTTTGAAAACTGGAGATCCAAGAACTGAATATTGCGCTAACAGCTTTTTGTAACGAAAGCCACTTGAGCACATTTGTCCTTGATAATGGACAAACGTATGGTATTCTGCAACTGTGTCATGGGTATTTTGATATTCTGATTTAAGGGACTTTGGACTGAAGTGATTTGAACTGAATTCCTTACAAATCTGCATAATTCTGCAGATTTGTAAGGAGTTTATAATTTTGTTCCTTGTACTGAATTTTATATTTGTATTTATTTATTTATCAGCTTAAGTACATGGTTTTTACCGATGGAATCCAATTTTCCTAGGTGTTCGTACATATCAAGCAATCAAAAAAATAACTGTTAAAATATTATCCATAAACGATATCATTCATACATATACCCTGTGCTGCCACTTTATTAGGTACATCTAGTAGTGTCTTGAGCCTCCTTTAGCCTTCAAAACAGTCTGAATTCGTCTAGGCATGGATTGAACAAGATGCTGAAAACGTTGTGCAGGAATGGAGTACCAAGCAAACATGAGTGTGTCACGCAGTTCCTTGAGATTAGATTCGACAGAGGTGTAGGCCTACAGCGAACAGCCCTTTCCAGCTCATCCCAAAGATGTTCAATAGGATTGAGATCCGCGGACTCAGCGGGCCACTGCAGCAAAGAAAAGTCATTCTCATGTTCCTGGAACCATTCCATAGTGATTCGGGCTTTGTGCACGGCGCATTATCCTGCTGGAAGTAACCATCTGACTGATGATAAACTGTCAACATGACCCGATGCACTTGGTCAGCAACGATGTTTAGGTACGATGTGGCATTCAGACTTGAATCTATGGGTATCAATGGACCGAACGTGTGCCAAGAAAACATTCCCCACACCATAACACTGCCCTCACCACCTTGCACAGTAGTCGTCAGACATGACGGGTCCATGGATTCATGATGTTTTCGCCAAATTCTGAGCCTTCCGTCAACATGATGCACCAGGAACTTCGACTCGTCAGACCAAGCAACTGTTTTCCAATCTTCGATAGTCCAGTGCTGGTGTTGCTGTGCCCACAGGAGGCGTGCTCTGTTGTTCTTCATTGATAAAAAAAAGGTACGCGATGTGGCCGTCTGCTGTTGTAGCCCATTCGCGACAAAGTGCGACTAGTGGTCCGCTGCGATATTTTGTTCTGCGCACCAAAGTTGCATTCTGACGTGATGTGCAACATTATGGCCCATCTGTTTGCTTGCACAATTCTAGCCATCCTCCTCTGACCTCGCTCATCAACAAGCGATTTTCTTCCACAGGAGTGCCGATGAGAGGAGGATGTTTTCTGTTCGTTGCACCATTCTCGATACACCCTTGAAACTATGGTGCGTGAAAAGTTCAGGAGAACTGCCGTTTCAGAGATGCTTTGTACAGCATGTTTTGCACCTACTACTATGCCACGTTCGAAGTCCGTTAAATCACTCCTTTTCCCCATTCTTGCTACGGTTTGTACGCTTAACTGATACTAAAAAGGTTGTTCTGGTGCATTTATATCTACAACTGTGGTAATGTGACTTGCAAGGTTGTGGGACAAACCATTTGCATGCACAGCAGAGATGTACCTAATAAAGTGGCAGCGCGGTGTATATACTTATATACTTATACAAATTACAAAATTAATAGTTCCTTTCTCAGGGGCATTAATTTGGAGACACCGACGGATTAGAGAAAGTACTCAAGTCCATCAAACGAATTCCCAAGATTCAAATAACGAGTGATGCATTAAGCAAGTTGTAATTTTCCTTCATCAGTAGCCCAGAGTTGGAGAAGTGTATATATATTTTCTGCAGCATTGAGAACGCTCTTCCCCTCTCTCTTTCTTTCTCTCTCTCTCTCTGGGAAACATGACACAACTTCTGGCCTAGTTTATAGAGTCTGTTAAAACCTACAGTAATACGAAGCGGATTTGAACTGACGTTCTAGGAGCCGCCCTAATAATAATACATGTCCACATGTCTCTCTCTCTCTGGAAATTTCGGAAATTGTGGCAAAACCTACAGTTAAAACCTACAGTAATACGAAGCGGATTTGAACTGACGTTTTAGGAGCCGCCCTAATAATAATACATATCCACATGTCTCTCTGGAAATTTCGGAAATTGTGGCAAGTGTTCATCGTTTGACCCTCAGAATGAGTTGATGAGCTGGATAGGAATAAGAAGATTCGTCAAATTCTGCTTGAAGAGTAAGGTCTGTGCAAATATGTGACGCAAAGCTTCATGGATGAGTAAAAAAAAAGAAGAGTGTCATCATGCAGAGACTTCCTCCAGCCTGGAAAATTTGGATTGTTCTTGATAAATCTTATCAAGAACAATCCAAATTTCCTCAACTGTATTGTCACTAGAGATGAGTATTGGTGGATGTTTCAGTACGAGCCAGAGAAGGAGCATTATAGCATGCAATGGCCTTTACAATTATCGCCAAGGCCCAAAAGGTTTCGTTTACAGAAGCCTAGGATGAAAACGCTGCAGATGATATTTTTTTGACAAACAGGGTGTGATTCACAAGGAATTTGTACCTGTAGGGGAAAGAATCAGCGATGCGTTCAAAGACTTGAAGCGCATTTTCCGAGTAGACCGAAATTTCGAGTAAAAGGCAGTTGATTCTTCTTGCACGACAATGCCTCGTCCATTCCGCAATTTTAATAACGATCTTCACTATACTTGAAATGCGAAGGTTGAAGTGTAACTCATATCGTTTAAAAAGTTTAATATGCAACTTGTAATGCTTGGCGATTTATATTTTTCTTATACGTCCGCGTTGACTACCAGATAAATCTTCGCTTTATTAGAAAAACAACTTATGATCAAATGGTTGATTCCGTTACCTACTATTAACCAAAATGATTCGTCCACCATCTGGAGTTTGTATCTACCGTCCTTGTAATTCCAACCCGACTGCAGACATGCTTGGGGAATACTGTTCGTATTGTTCAGGCTCTAATGAAATCATTGAAAAAAATATGGAATCAAATCTGATACGAAGAGATTGGGGAGTGGATGAAAAGAATGCAGATGCAATGATTAAGTATACAGTGAATAACGATATAACGTAATACAGTGAATGACGATATAATGGAAATAATAAACTCCAAATGTTGCACTGTTGTGTCATACCATTGGAAAATGAGACATGGGACGATATCGTTATATTATTCGGTCCATATAACAAAAAAGAATCTTTTTAAAATTGAAACTAAAAACGTTTGCTAGGAAGATTATTGAATTCAAAGAAAGACATTTTTTTAACTTTTCACGCGATCATTTTTTATCAATGATTAATTTATCAATTAAGGAATATTTTTGGTCAAAAAAAGCACCCAGGCAAATAATCTTTAAAATGTGGTTAGGGTTTTTCACTCGAGGTTTAATTCTGGAAAAGCAGTTGCTTTCATAATCGCTCGTATTCGTAATTAGGCATCGATCACGTCGTCCGTTATCGCATGAAGCTCATTTATCTTCTTGTTAACGGTATGAGGCGCCAAGCATCTGTAAGAAGAGAAAACGGGTCAAGCGAGGTTTGTTAATAATTTTGGACTAATGAAGAAAAAGTTTGCTTCCTTGTATCATTTGGCCTTACTAATACTAATAATGAAATAAAGAAAAAACGACCATTATCTGTTATGATTAGTGATGGCCAAACATTTGCATTTTTATGACTCTTGGAGCAATTTGGGTTTGACATTAAATGGTCATCATAAAGAATTAAATTTCGCAAGAGAGTTAAATTCGAGAAATTCACTCGTGCAATATTTGTACTCCTGTATATTTTGCATATCGCGCAACTTAAAAAAATTCGCCCCCCTCCAGAAGATCCAAAGTTTTTGGTCTGAGTGCACTAGGCAACAACGTACATAACTGACTCTCCCTCCCTCCATCATAAGTGCATAGCTTCTCCAGTGCAAATTTTATTATCAAGTGTAATCTACGTGTAAATTTTTAGAGAAAATGCCGTATTTAATAATATGGTGGCATTTTTGATCTCAGAGCTTGTCGGTATGCCGAATTGTGATCAGCTCACTCATGCATGCATGCTACATGAGTGTTGCACTGCATGTAAAACGGCCTTATATGGGTTTTGTATTAAAAGAATATTAAACTTATAATCATAGTACAAATTTTGAGCCATCTAATTGGTGTACGACGAATTCGACCACGGGCAATAGGCACCAATTCAATAGACACTGAACAGAATTATATTAAAAATAATAATCATCATAATTGAATTTTCAGTTCATTTAAATGAAAGTACAAAATTGTCATTAGTTCTGAATAAATTCGGATCTTAAATTTTCCTCCTCTCTTTCCAAGACACTGTGGTCTGGCTATGAGGAGTGTTTGGCTTTAGCTAATTACGTGTCCTTTAGTGTTCCTGTACACTGAATTCGAAATTGCATTTTTCTCCATCATGAACAGCCTCTTCGTGTTTTAAATTATGCAGAAATAATACATTGGTATTATGCAAAACTTAAGGACCAACACTATTTCTAAAAGATTACAACCACAAAAACTTAAGGTACTCTTTACTGATGACAGTAGACTCAGTCTCAGCGACGATTCTGGGGGTCAGCTAATCTGGCGAGAGGTTGGCACACGGTATCACCCCGCAAACATCACTGAAAGGGATTGATATGGTGGTCTAGGTGTTCTCGTCTGGGGAGGCGTTATCTTGAATGGATGTACACAACTGCAGATACTGGAAGACGGGACTGTAACCAGTGCACGCTACTGTACTGAGGTAATCCTACTGTACTGAGGTAAACCACAAAAACTTAAGGTACTCTTTACTGATGACAGTAGACTCAGTCTCAGCAACGATTCTGGGCGTCAGCTAATCTGGCGAGAGGTTAGCATACGGTATCACCCCTCAAACATCACTGAAAGGGATTGATATGGTGGTCTAGGTGTTCTCGTCTGGGGAGGCGTTATCTTGAATGGATGTACACAACTGCAGATACTGGAAGACGGGACTGTAACCAGTGCACGCTACTGTACTGAGGTAATCCTTACCCCATGTGCGTCTGTTCCGAGGTGCCATTGGACCCTGAGTTCGTGTTTATGGATGATAACGCCACACCTCATCGCACTGCAGCTGTTGATATGCTTTTGGAAAGTGAGGACATTGTTCGTCTGTATTGGCCTGCACGTTCCATCGTTCTAAATCCCATCGAACATATACGGGACGCTCTGGGGAGACGCCTAGCGGCACGTCCACACTTACCATAAAATGTTCACCAGCTGAAGATGGCGCTGACAGAGGAATGGGCGATGTTAGCGCAAGAACTTATCAAAAACATTGTTCTAAGTATGGACAGGCGGTGCAAAGCCTGCATCGACATTAGAGGTGGCCATATCTCCTACTGACGACCACCTGTTCCCTTTGTTCCATCTTTGGCAGTGATGCATCTGTATCATGGCAACCAGTGCTATGTTGACATTTTTGAATAAAGTCCCTTGGTAACACAGTTGGTAAGATCACCGTCCTCTCCACACCGGGTGGAAAAGACCTGCGTTCGAATCCCCTCGATGACGGGAGGAATTTTATGAATCTTTTTCACAACGTCGCTGAGTTAGTCGGTCGCAGGCTAGGGTAGCATGGTTTTTTCTCCCGGAAACTCTGGTTTTTCTTCCAGTAAACAGAAATCGATCTCAGACCACACACAATTTACAGACAGTACACTAGGAAGCGACATGGCTCAATCTAGAAATGTGAGCCCAGGATTACAGTCAGGTTGTAAATATTGTAACAGAATTACAAAATTAATTTGAACTCTGAACTTATGCGTAAAATTATTAGATGCAGTACTTCATCTTCTTCTGAAATTCCCCACATGCGATTTAAAAATAAAAATGCTCACAAAGTTTCTGCTTATTGGATTGTTCTTTGTTTGGACTTGCAGTAGTCGGGTGCGCTCTTATAACGGTGTCAGAATTGTATAAAAGTTCCGGATTTGCTTCCACTGCTGTGCTACTGTAGTTACACCAGCGTGCATAACCTCTTTTGTGATTTGTGCCAAAATTACTAAACCAGAACCCTAATTCTAGAGAGAATTTAAAAAGAATGCACGGTAAATTTTCTATTGTGTAAATGCTTTGTCTGATTATTACAAGAAACTTAAAGTGTATGTATTCATTCAAATGGAAAGGAATTATCCTGCAGAAAAGTCTCGGTGATGGGGAATCACAATAGGATTTCTTATGACACAGAAGAACATCTTTCCTTGCACGTAACACCAACCGAGTCAGGTTGGTGTTACATTATACTTTGAAAAATATAAACATATATATTTTTAATTATCTATTATAAATGGAAATATGGGAAAGGATAATTTTCCTGTGAACACTGCTTTCTATTCTTCGACATGAACTGTAGATTCTTTTGCTCTGCTTTGGAAATGAAAAATTAAACTCAAAATTAAACAATCCCACGAAATATGGCTTGAACTGGATTGAAAATACTTTGTAGAATGCATTATCAGAGTCCGCTAGTATCCAGTAGCAGGTGCGAGTCACTACGTAATTAAATTAAAATTAACTTTATTGCACATAAAAGATACCACGAAGTGTTGTCAGGGTTTTCACATGGAAACAAATTTCTTTTCACCGCCAGTTGCACTGATCCAGCTACCTCTTACATTTTGCCAGACTGTCAACCATAATCACTCAGAAGACATATTTATTCGATGTAGAATGACTTTACCATTTATTATATAACAGATAACACAAAAGTGTGTGTGCGTGTGTCAGAGAGAGAGAGAGAGAGGGGGTGGAGAGATAAAAACAAAGCATGTTTTCGTGTGACTTAAGAAAGAGTTTCCTCAAAGTGTTACATCAGGTTCAAATAGCTTAGTTGCATCTTTAAATTAGAATTAAAATCTTTCAAAAGATTCTTCGGAATACAATGTAAACTGCACGGGTAGCATTTAGCTCTTCAAGTGTCTGCTAAAACAAAATAAGTACATTCGTTTATAGCGTGGCAAAAGTTTCCAACAGGAACTGTCAGTTTGACAAAGGAAAGCGAAATGTCGTTGTCCTCTAACTGGAACAGACATCAGGTTAGTGGCAGTAGGTCAAGTGCACCCAGGTGCATATGAAGGTGAATTGCGATGCTCTGGCTGGTGCAAAACTAACTCTCTCACAGTTCAAAACCGACAGCACTTCCTTTAAACGTGGCATCTACAAAGAAGTAAACTACTGTAATTTGAAAATGACAGTATGTTATTCATTGATTAATTATGTAATGAACCATGTATGCACATTAGTAAGTCAAATTAGTTTAATTAAGTACATAATTACACTAAATTTAATACAAAGGTGATGGTTCACGACCTTTGTTGGATATTATTATCAGACCAATATATTTAAATTTAGCTGAGCTAAAATTTAATTAAGATTAAAAGGGAAAAAATTAATATATAAGCATATGACTGTAATGCTGAAGCCTGTTAAAATTATAAAAGTTAATGTTATACCAGTAACGAGACATAGTTAAATAATAAGATCCAATTAATTTTTCCCACCATAGAATCGAATAAAACATGCCGGATAAGAATTCCTCACTCCTTAGATGTGAATCTAAGGCTATTGCCTAAACGCTAAGTGCTGCCAGTGAGGTTTTATATATTATGCCAAAGCCCTGCCTAATGGCAACGTACTGCTTATTGCCAATTCAGACCGTAACATTAACTACAATTTTTAATCTAAATTTTATCTTTATCTAATGAAGCCTGAAGCTTCCATACCAATTCTTTCTCTGTTACCAAATTTGCCGAAATCTGTAGACGGTTGATGCGGTGTTATATCAGTGTGGTTCTTTTTTTCTGAATTCCTCTTCAACTGCGTCCTTGAAGATATTATAGTATTGCTGGTGGAATACTACACTGGTGTGCAAAACGTAAGGACCAACACTATTTCTAACGGTTACAACCACAAAATCTGTACTTAAGGTACTCTCTACTAATGATAGTAGATTCAGTCTCAGGAGCGATTCTGGACGTCAGCTAATCTAGAGAGAGAGGTTGGCACACGGTGTCACCCCGCAAACATCACTGAAAGGGATCGATATGGCGGTCGAGGTGTTCTCGTCTGGGGAGGCGTTACCTTGGATGGACGTACACAACTCCAGATACTGGAAGGCGGTACTTTAACCGGTACACGCTACTGTACTGAGGTAATCCTTCCCCATGTCCGTCTGTTCCGAGGTGCCATTGGCCCTGAGTTCGTGTTTATGGATTATAACGCCACGCTCCATCGCACTGCAGCTGTTGATATGCTTTTGGAAAGTGAGGACATTGTTCGTCTGAATTGGCTTGCCCGTTCACGCGATCTAAATCCCATCGAACATATATGGGACGCCAGTGATATGTTGCCTAGCGACATGTCCACACCCACCAGAAAATGTTCGCCAGCTGAAGATGGCGCTGACAGAGGAATGGGCGATGTTACCGCAAAAACTTACGAACAACATTGTTCTAAGTATGGACAGGCGGTGCAAAGCCTGCATCGACATTAAGGGTGGCCATTTCTCCTACTGAGGACCACCTCTTCCCTTTGTTCCATCTTTGGCAGTGATGCATCTGTATCATGGCAGCCAGTGCTATGTTGCCATTTTTGAATAAAGTCCCGCTGTACCGTTTTGTTTCTGTTTTTGTGTCGGTGTTGTTTCCCTCATTTCTGTACCTCACGAGGTTCCTTTGGTATACTTTTCCAGTATCCACGCCACTCCTATGAGAAACTACAGTTGAAAACCTGACTGGTCTTTAAGTTTTGCACACCAATATATTCTTTGTTTTCTATTTATGGAGCTGGATTCAACTGTTTAATGTAGAATGTGTCTTTAAATTTTCTCATGTTGTATTGACCGTAAGGATGGAGGTTGACCTCCACCCTTACGGTCCTAAAGGTTGACCTCCAGCCAACCGTGTTGGCTGGAGGTCAACCTAAATCACCCGAGGGAGCCAACCTAAATCAGGCCTCTTGAAATGGATGAAAGTTATTTAATGAACACTCTGCATTAATATCATGTGATTATATTTAGCTGATTAGATAACCACAGATACTGTGTGAAACTTTTATGGATCAAACAACCGTTGGGAGGCTTCCTCTTGTGTCTCCAAATAGTTGGAAGCGCAGAACAGAAATGTTCTCTGTTAAAGTGGTGCGCATTGAAAACTCAATTTTTGTTATCAGTTTGCTATAAATCATGAATTATTACTATTGTTTTTTTTATATCAATCATAACAAAAAATGAAACGTGTGTTATATTTAAATTGTTATTAAAATACATGAGGAAATAATTAAGGGACGTTACAAACATTTTGACTGCATGCTGTGATCTGAGGAATATGTTGCTATTTGTATAATTTTTTAAATCAAAGAGAGTGATATATGTGTTGTATTTCAATTTTTATTTACAATCCAGATGAAAATAAATAAAATATGTTAGAAAACGTTGAGTGTATTACACTCCACGTTTTCTGAACTTCAAATTCCCCTTCTAATAATCACAGAAAAATCAAAAATACAGTTAATTTAAGAAACAAAATCCAATACGCCTGAAATATAATGCACTGCTTAACTTACGTAACTTGTACTCTTTTCTCTGCGAAGTTGTTCTCAAGCACAAAAGTAAAATAAATAATAATAATAATAAATCAATAAAAGCTTTGATAATCGAAAGACTGCACTGAATACAGTATCCATTTGGAAACTATTGCTCGGCCTGTTTTGGGGGCAATGTTTGTGTTTATAAAGACATTGTGTACCATTCGAAAGGTCTTGACGAGGAATTCGGTTTACAATGTTAACCTGAATTAATAAAGAATATAATAATAAATAAACATAATAAATATAAACATTTATAATTGACATTTTTGTACAAAAAAGACTAAAGGTACATGACGGAAAAAATTTCAACAGTCGCTGATAACGTAATCTTTTCAGCTCATCTGTGAATATTAGTAGCAGTGCATTTTCAGGTCAGCTTTCACGAACCAGAAAGAATCATTCGTTGGATTTTTCAGACCTGTAACAGATGAACTGTAACAGTAAAGCTTCAGTTGACACAGCAATTGCGTTTTCTGTAGTTTTCCCGATCCAAGAGAATCCAAATGAAGTACATCCTGTTACGAATAGCATCCCTTTTTAAGTTTCTTTTTCTTTTCTTTATCCTTACTGGTTAATGCTGTCATAATTTTGGCCAAAATTTTCCTTACCGCTTCTGCTACTCCTTTTAATATAACTGGATAGATCCCTTCACTCAGAGCCCTCGCTGGTGGTACAGTTAATAGAATCAGCGTCCTGCTCATACCGGGTGGAAAACACCTGGGTTCGAATCCCGTCGATGAATAAGGAATTTTTATGGGGCTTTTTCTCAACGTGGCTGAGTAAGTTGGTCTCAGCCAAGGGTAGCATGGGGTTTTCTCCCAGAAACTCGGATTTTTCGTCAGGCAAATCGACCACAGAACGTATGCAAGTTACAGACATAATATAATAAAAATAAGAGATTAAAAGTAAAAAAGAAGCAATTAAAATATGGCCTAAGTTGCTGATGTGCCTAAAACCTTTCAACAAACATCAGAGTCAGGTGTCTTGTTTACTTTCAGCGACTCAATTTCTCTTCCACTTTCTACTCAGTTATAAAAAAAGTATTTAGCTCCCGGTTATAACTTGATGTAATTCTGATGTTCCCATCCCTGAAAGCGTCTTCAGGCGTGAATGTATATACAAAATATTTATTAGTTTTTCAGTAACCTAAACAGGATCATCCCAAAGACGCACCCCAAATTTTTAATAATAAAATGCGGAAATAAATAAATTGCAATTTCTGTTTTTATATAACTATATTTAAACATTTAAGAATTACAAGAATTATAACTATAAGAATTTTAATAATGTAAAATTGAATCCAAGAGCCATTATCAATTAAAATCCAGAACGGCCACCTTCACTTTCACTCTCATACTACCAAAATTAATTTTACTGTCATTCTATTCTTCATCTTCATCATCCGAATGTTCATACAAAAAATTGTCTTCAGTCCCGTCTAGCGAATTGCTGATTCCACCTTTTTAAAAGAGTTGTGCTGTTCCTTCTTTACTTTGTCCCAGGATCCTTAACCCACTGATGCTCCTGTGCAATGCTTGGCAGTTTCAGTGCTCCCTTGGGTGTACATTCATGGCATCATATGCCTCTACAAATTCTAATGCTAATGCTAATGGCTTTCTGTGTTTATCATCCAACGGTTCCACTCTTCTCTCATGTATGTTTTAAAGGGTTTGTTGAGAGATACATTTGAAACTGAGAAGTCAGGCCTCCTGGAATTACAGCCAATTCTGCGTTGGTTTCTTTAATTTTTTTTTTTAAATTACATCTGTGATGTGAGATACAAATCCAACAACAAAAATGAATTTTTTTTTTTCATCAATGCTCCATTTCTTCATTCCACCTTCGTCCGTCCATCCATTGTCATGCGTGTGTAGAATTATTCCGAGTGATGTTTTTCTCTTAAATATTAGAAAGGGTGGCAGTTTTGTTGATTCAGCGCAACACGACAACACAACTGTGAATCTAGTTTTTTTCATGCCCGCTAGTTTTTTATGCAAATTGCTTTTTCACTTTTACAGTTCACTATTTTAAATGATGGTGTCTGCGCAGTAGCACAGTGGTATCGTCACCGTCCTCCCCACACCTTGTGGAAAAGGCCCGAGTTCGAATCCCGTCGATGACGCGAGGAACTTTAATGAGCTTTTTTTCATTCCGTGGCTGAGTTAGTAGATCTCAGGCACAGATAGCAAAGTTCCTCACCCCCAAGAAAACTGGAGTTTTTCGTCCAGAAAAACAGGCAAATCGACCAGAGAACACACGCAATTTACAGACACGATACATAAGCGGGTAGATGTAATCATTTATGGAAGACCCTAATATAATAATTTGATTTTTTTTTTGTTTTATTTGATTGAACTTCAAAGGCTATTCGTGTTTCGTCCATATGAGCAATTATCGAAAATTTCGATAATTTTCTTCTGTCTGCACTTGACTTATTTGTGAAAAGAAATAATTTTTTCTTCATAATCAGAGGTCAATTTTTGAGCCAACTTTGTTCGAGTCCTCATGGAAAGCCCGTTTCTCTTCATAAAACGGTAGCACCAAGATGGTCCACCTTCGAAGTCCAAGATACCGTGGGTTAAGGCAAATTTCTGGGCTTCTATTTGTATCACCTTAGTAGCTATTGCTATTCCATTTTTATGGTGGTCTAAACCCCAGTCGAAAATAACTGCTTCTACTGCCGGCCACTGTGCCTGTTTGTCCTCGTAGACATCTCTTCTCCTTGTTTATTGAAGTTAAAATATCTTTTTGTTGACGCAAAATTCTAATAATTTTTTCGGTTGGTGAGGGCCCGAAATGGCGTGAAGCTGCTCTGTTGCCATATATCTCCGCGTAAGCTACTACAAGCAACTTATAGCCCGCGGTATAAGAAATCCTCTTGTTCCTATTTAACTCGGCCATTATCTGTGAATAAAAAAAAATAAAGTTACAATGCAAACATCTAAATATAACATTTCTTTGCTACTTTTCTTTGCATTCTAAGAGAAGGATTTTTTTATAATGTGCCTTCGCTTGCCTAACCCAAGTTGGTAAAAAACACTTAGTGGTTTCTACGATTACATTGCTGGATGCTTCCCAATTAGAATTTGCAGTTAGTAACATCGTCAGTTAGTCCCACTAAAAGGAATTTAAAAATATTCCCTTCAGTTTTAATTTGAATTTTTTTTAATTTTTTAAATTCCTTTTAAGTGTGACCTTTAAAAAAATCCCTTTACGAAAGCAAAATCCCCTCCCTTTAGCCTTAACAGTAGTTATATCTTTAAGTAAATTCAACTTCAGTACACTGTGATCACTGTCATCTAGTGGTTCTTTTATCTGCAGATTCTTAATGCGTAAATAATCACTCCAGTAAATGTGGCAGACAAGTGGGAACTTTCCACCAAAGGAGAGTCACTAGGAGCTTTCTCTGCAATGTGGCTCTAATGTTTCCTAACCTCACTCCCCCCCCCGTGCGTTCCTCGGGCATGAAACGATCTTCTTTATGACTGACCACGGTTCCTTTAAAGCTAAGCCTAGGGTTAGTCCAGGGTTGTGGTTAGGACTACGCATTGGTTAGTCCAGGGTTGTGGAACCCTGGACTAACCAATGCGTAGCTCTGCTCATGTAGTCACTGAAGGCTAGACACATCTGTTATATGACTATCCATGTTATGCCAAACACCGGAATGTTTTTACTCCGAGGATCGGTTAGTTATCAATAAACTACGAACGCCTCTAAACCATCGAAGAAGAATTCTACAAAGCATTTCCCAAGTTCTGGTAGACAGTCTCTTAAGCAAGAAGAGTTTTGCTTAGGCAAACCTAAAAACCCTTCCAATGAATGCAGCATAATCCACCCTCAAACAATTCTAATAGCACTAACATAATTCTTCTGAAACTATAAAACCATCTTCCCCAAATTATTTTCGCAACCACCTGATTTATCTGAATTTGACGCTATCCAAATTGACTGTTCGAGAATTTTCCACATCAAGTCACCTACTTACGCTTTAGTGATCATCAGGTTTCGTATGATTGTGCAATTGCGAATATTTTCTGTGTGCATGTTTTGTGTCAGTGTATGAGTGTGTATATGTCAACAAGGTGGTATGTACATTTTAGCATTAGCATTAGCAGAGGTATATGATGCAAGAACGTAAAATAATAAATGCAAACGCATGCAAACGTAAAATAATGAACAAATGTATACTCCCCATCATGACTTATGGAAGTGAAACTTCGGCACTCACGAAAAGAATGGAATGGAAAAATTGTTCAACATAAACATAAGAAAGGCACTTGTGGATGATGTGATCTATCCAGTTATATTAAAGGAGGCAGCAAAGGAAGTAAGCAAACCCTTAGTCATAATTATGATAGCTTCCTTGGACTCGGGGAAAGTACTCATGGACTGGAGATGTGCAAATGTGACCCCAATTCATAAAGGATGATCAAAGGGTGACACAAGTAATTATAGACCTGTTAGTTTAACTTCTGTTCCAGGAAAATTAATGGAAGCACTGGTTAAATAATTATGAGAGCTTCCTTGGACTCAGGGGAGGTACCCATAGACTGGAGATGTGCAAATGTGACCCCAATTCACAAAGGGGGATCAAAGGCTGACACAAGTAATTATAGACCTGTGAGTTTAACTTCTGTTCCAGGAAAATTAATGGAGGCACTGGTTAAAGAAGCACTGCAGGATCATCTAGACAAGACTTCAGTTATAGCTAGGACACAGCATGGTTTTGTTAAGGGTAAGTCTTGCCTGACCAATTTGATTGGATACTATGATACAGTCACAAAAGAACTGGATGCAGGGAATAACTTTGATATTATATACTTGGATCTTAGAAAGGCTTTTGATACTGTTGCACATGGAAGACTGCTGCACAAATTGGAGCAGTGTGGCATTGGAGGCAAATTGCTGCTATGGATAAAGGGGTGGTTGAGGGGGAGAAGACAGAGAGTGGTAATCAATGGACACTGCTCATCGTGGACTAATGTTATTAGTGGAGTCCCTCAGGGTTCAGTATTGGGTCCTTTATTGTTTTCTGTATTTATAAATGATATTGATGATGGTATATCAGGCTTAATGTCCAAGTTTGCAGACGATACGAAGGTTGGCAGGGTTGTCAAGGACACTACTGACACTATGCGGCTGCAACAGGATTTGGAAAGGTTGAGCAGATGGGCTTCGAGGTGGCAAATGAAGTTTAACATTGACAAATGTAAAGTACTACATATGGGAAACAGCAACCCCAGAGCAACGTATCAACTCTGTGGTACTACACTGACAGTGGTAGAGAATGAAAGGGACCTGGGGGTGGTTGTGCAGGCAGATATGAAGTTCTCTGAGCAGTGCAGACGGGCTGCAACAGTAGCTCATGGTGTATTGTCAATGATATATAGGAATTTTTTTAGCAGGGATAAGGAGGTGATTATTCCCTTGTATAAGGCAATGGTCAGGCCACACCTAGAGTACTGTATACAGGCCTGGAGGCCTCATTTCAAGAAGGATGTAGAGCTGCTGGAACGAGTACAGAGAAGGGCAACTAGATTGGTGAATGAGACAAAGGGGTGCTCTTACGAAGAAAGGCTTAGGTTTTGCAAATTACAGTGTCTGGAAACTAGGCACCAGCGAGGTGATCTGATAGAGGTGTACAAAGCCTTGAATGGTTTGAGCATGCTCAATGCTGATGGGATTCTTCCTCTTGCTCAGAATAATCACCTGAGAGGGCATAAATTCAAATTGAGGAAAGACAGATGTAGGATAGATGTGCGGAAATTTGCCTTTAGCCAGCGGGTGGTTGGTAGGTGGAACAGACTTCCATCCCTTGTCGTGGAAGTTGATAGCCTAAATAAGTTTAAGGCTCAGCTGGACAGGTATTTCGAACGAACAGAGGGGTGAAGTGGAAGTGGTTATTTTTATTTATTTATGTTACTTTTTTTTTTTTTTTTGGCTGATGCTACATAAGCTTGCTTTCTTGCATCAAATGCCTCTACTAATGCTAATGCTAATGCTAATGCTAATGCTAAAGAAGCACTGCAGGCTCATCTAGACAAGACTTCAGTTATAGCTCGGACACAGCATGGTTTTGTTAAGAGGAAGTCTTGTGTGACCAATTTGATTGGATTCTATGATGTGGTCACAAAGGAACTGGATACAAAGAATAATTTTGATATCACATATTTAGATCTTAGAAAGGCTTTTGATACTGTTGTATAGGGAAGACTGCTTCTCAAATTAGACCAGTGTGGTATTGGAGGCAAATTGCTGCTATGGATAAAGGATTGGTTGAGTGGAAGAAGACAGAGAGTGGTAATCAATGGACACTGCTCTTCGTAAACTAATGTTATTAGTGGAGTCCCTCGGGGTTCAGTGTTGGGTCCATTGTTGTTTTCTGTATTTATTAATGATATTGGTCATGGTATATCAGGCTTAATGTCCAAGTTTGCAGACGACATGAAGGTTGGCAGAGTTGTTAATGACACTAATGACAGTATGCTGCTGCAACAGGATCTAGAAAAGTTGAGCAGATGAGCTGAAAGGTGGCAAATGAAGTTTAACGTTGACAAATGTAAAGTACTGCATATGAGTAGCAGTAAACCCAGGATAATATAACAACTGTGTGGTACTATACTGAGGGTGGTAGAGAATGAAAAGGACCTGGGGTAATTGTGCAGTCAGAAATGAAGTTTACTGAGCTGTGTAGACGGTCTGCAAGAGTAGCTCATGGTGTCTTGTCAATGATATACAGGAATTTTTCTAGCAGGGAAAAGGATGTGATTACGCGTTGTATAAGTCAATGGTCGGGTCACACCTTGAGTACTGTATACAGGTCTGGAGGCCACATTTTAAGAAGGATGTAGAGTTGCTGGAACGGTTACAGTGAAGGGCAACAAGATTAATGAATGGAACAAAGGGTTGCTCTTATGAAGAAAGGCTTAAGTTTTGAAAATTACAGGATCTGGAGACTAGGCACCTGTGAGGTGATCTGATTGAAGTGTATAAGACCTTGATTGGTTTGAGCACGCTCAATGCTGATGGGATTCTTCCGCTCTCTCAGATTACGCAGTTGAGGGGGCATAAATTCAAATTGAGGAATGACAATTGTAGAATAGATGTGCGGAAATTTGCCTTTAGTCAGCGGGTGGTTGATTGCTGGAACAAACTTCCATCTGTCGTTGTAGAAGTTCACAGCTTAAACTAGACAAACAATTGGAGCGAATGGATGGGTGAAATTAGGGTTTTTTTTTTTTTTTTTTGACTGATTCTTTATAAACTTGCTTTCTTGCATCATATGTCTCTACTAATGCTAAAGCTAAAGAGAAGCTGAAAACTACATAGCGAAAATAGAAGGAATTATAAATTAGAATCAGACTGTTAGATTAAGAAGAGAAACACATGAATTAGGCAGAAAACACATATAAAGGACATTCTTATCAAAACTAAAGAACTGAAATAGATTTCGGCAGGATACATAGCTCGACGATATGATGACAGATGGACTAAGAAAATAACAGAAAGGTATCAAAGAGGAGTTAAAAGAAAACTTGGAAGACAACAACGGAGATGGACATATGAAATTCACGAGTTTGTGGATAGTGAATGGATGGTCCTTGCACAAAACAAAAGGAACTGGAAAGTTTCTGGAGAGGCCTTCATCCTGTAGTGGATTGAAAATGTCTGAAGATGAAGATGATGCAAGAAAGAAAGCTTATAAAGCATAAGTCAAAAAAAAAAAAAAAACCTTCCCATTTTACCCATTCATTCTCTCTAAAAGTTTGCCCAATTCTTCTAAGCTAGCTTGGACATAATGCAAGCTATCAACTTCCACAACGTCAACTGGAAATTTGTTCCAGCAAATCAAATTTCCACACATCTGTTCTTTAACTGTCTTTCCTCAATTTGAATGTATGCCTCCTTCTGTGTGTAAACTGAGAAACAGAAAGAATCCTATCAGCGTTGCGCTTCCTCAAACCATTCAAGGCATTATACACCTCAATCAGATCACCTCGCAGGTGCCTAAATTCCAGGCGCTGCAATTTGCAGACTTGCATGCAGTACTCAAGGTGTGACATAACCATTAACTTATACAAAGTGATAATCACCTCCTTATCCCTGCTAGCAAAATTCCTGTATTTGACAAACCCCATTTACTGTCCTGGCCGCCTGTCTGCACTGCTCAGAAAACTTCATATCTGATTGCATAATTATCCCCGTGTTTTTCATTATCCACTACCCTGAGTGTAGCACTCAGGGTAGTGGATAATGATTAGTACCTTAATTAGTTGGTACCTTAATCTTGGATTACAGCTACCCATGTGCACCTCCTTGCATTTACCATTGTTAAAATTCTGTTGCCACCTCTCAGCCCATCTACTCAAGTTTTCTAGATTCTGTTGCAGTAATGTCATTAACATCCCTGCCAACCAAAACAACAATGAGCTCAACACCGAACCAACCCTGGGGAACTCCACTAACGTTAGCCCAAGAAGAGTAGTGTCCATTGATCACCACTCTCGCTTCTCCCACTCAACCATCCCTTTATCCATAGCAGCAACTTGCCCTTAATGCCATGCTGATCCACTTGCACCAGGGCCGTGCAAAGGTACTTTGGGGCCCGGATGCAAAAGACGTTACGGACTTCGTTTATTTATCTTGTGACTTTGATGGCTCCCTCTATCGGGGCCCCTAGATCGGAACCCTCGTGCAGCACATCTACTTCACCCCCATTTGCACGGCTCTGACTTGTACAGTAGTCTTCCATGTGCAACAGTATCAAAATCTTTCCTAAAATCCAAATATCGATATCAAAGTTATTTTTTTCATCCAGCTCTTTTGTGATCACATCATAGTAGCCAATCAAATTGGTCATACAAGACTTCCCCATAAAAAACCCATGCTGTTTCTGAATTATAATTGCAGTCGTATAGATTATCCTGAAATGCTTCTTTGACCAATGACTCCACTATTTTCACCGAAACAGAAGTTAAACCAACAGGCCAATAACATAGGTCTATAACAACTCGAGTTCCTCTTTGATACTTCTTTGTTAATTGTGGATAGATGTGCACGTCTCCAATCCGTGGGGACTTCCCCTGAGTCCACGATTCCTCTAATAATTATGGCTAAGAATTTGCTTACTTCCTTTGCTGCTTCCTTTAATATAACTGGGTGGATCCCATCTACCCCAGGTGCTTTTCTTATGTTTAACTTCAACAATTTCTCCTTACTTTCTCGTAGTTATTACAAAATTATTTAGCACTGTGTTAGTTTGATAAGCTTCTATCCTCTACTTCCTTACAGAATTCCTCATGTGTGAATGTAGATGAAAAATACGCATTCAGTTTGTCAGCTACCTGAGTAGGATCATGAACAGTTGAACCATCGATATCAAGTAGACCAATCTGATTCATCCCCTTCCTTCTAGATTTTACATAATTAAAGAAAGATTTGCATCCTTTGCCAAAATTTTCTCGTAATTTGCCTCCATTTGCGTAACCTACTTGGTGACTTGATTACAGACCAGCTTGTATCTATCATAGGCTTCTGTGTCGCTTGATAATTTATATGCATCCCATGCACTTTTCTTCTCTGCCACGAGTCTCATTAATTCATTTGATATCCATTTAGGCCTAAACCTTCCAGAATTAATTCCTTGATTGCTTCCCATTTAGAATTATCTCTTGATAACATCATCAGTTAGTCCCATTGTATAGAATTTAAAACCTGCCTGAGATCACCTGTAGTTTTCACGAAAGCAAAAACCCTTCCCTTTACCTCTGATGGTGGTTACATCTTTGAGTAAATCCTACCTCAGTACACTGTGATCACTGCCACCTAGTGGTTCCTTTATCTGCAGATTCTTAATGCATGAAGAATCACTGCTGATAATCAGATCAAGAGTATTACTCCCTCTGTTTGTCTCTCGAACATGCTACTGTAGAAAACAGTCATCCAATAAATCCACCAAAGTCTTGCTAGTGTGTGAGTGTCCAACCCACAAGTTACACTCAATATCTGGGAGGTAAAAATCCCCCATAATAAAGAATTCTGATTTACCTCCCCACCTTATTATTTCTCTGTACAGTTTTTCGTTGTACTCGTCAGAACCATTAGGCCTATAACACACTCCTACTTTCCTATTTTGCTTTCCCAGTGTTTAAGTCCCACCAAACTGATTCAACATTGCACCATCCACCCATGTCAACTTAGATTTTGTGTTTCTTAACTAACAGCATAACCGCTCCTCCCTTCGTACGTGTTTGACCTTTCTGCGCACATAATACTCTCAAAATTCAAAATCTGCATTCCTTAATATCACCAGTTTAAAGATATTCCTCCACCACTTGAGCTCTATGTGCAGTGGCGTTTTCGCGTATGAAAAGAAAATCTTTGTCAACTGCACCCCTAGAAAGCCACACGTAGGGTTCGAAGATCTGTTCTCGGTAGCTCTATGCAGTCACGGTACCCCTACGAAAAACACGAAGAGGAGTGCAGCCGTTGATCATTAATGCGCACCACACGTCAACATTGTCTCCGCCTTAAGTGTCCCTTTCTCTGAAATTGGAGCGACGGTACCGCATTCCTCTCTTGTCTCCAGATGAAATAAAATCTGTTTATAGGCTAAAATGGGACTCATCAAACAACAGAACTGTACTCCATTTGGCAGGGCTCTTTGTCAAATGTTCATGGCACCAGTTTCGATGAGCTCTGTGGTGGTTTGAAGTTAATGGGATTCAAAAAAATGAAATATAAATTATTATATTAAAGCCACCCGTAATTTTTTACATATAGCCGTTTATATATTATAGCTGTAAATTGTTTGTGTTCTCTGGTCGATTTGCCTGTTTTGCTGTATGAAAAAACCAAACCCAGTTTTTGGGGGAGAAACCTTACTAACTATCTATTCCTGAGACTGACTAACTCAGCCACGGAGTCAAAAAAGCCCATTAAAGTTCCTTGCGTCATCGACGGGATTCGAACCCGGGCCCTTTCCACCCGGTGTGGCGGGACAATCCTCCCTCTTGAAGCGGGAGGACTGTCCCGTTTCAAGATTCTTTGAGATGGCGGGCCATCCAACGACCTGCCATCTCAAAGAATCATCTAAACGACCATGACTTACCATCTTGAGTAGTAAAGATGTCACTGTCCCACTGTGCAAGCCAAAAAACTGCGCAGGTAGCGCGGTCGTATCGTCACCGGCCTCCCCGCACCGGGTTGAAATGGCCCGGGTTCGAATCCCGTCGATGATGCGAGGAACTTTAGTGGCCTTTTTTCACTCGGTGGCTGAGTTAGTCGGTCTCAAGCGTAGATAGCAAGGTTTATTTCCGCAGTAACTATGGTTTTTTCGTCCAGCAAACAGGCAAATCGACCAGAGAACACACGCAATTTACATACAGTAAATATATGGGTAGATGTAATCATTTACAGGGGACCCTAATATCATAATTTATTTGTTTGATTTGAGCAAGCCAAAAAACGGGAATGAAGTGACGTTGCCACAATCTGTGTTTTTATAGGCATGAATAATTTGCACAATGTGCTGCTCTGTAAGGTGGTAGATCGATTTCTACTGGATACTCAGAATTTGCATGGCACGATGCCTATGATATCAAATATGCGCTTCGGCGACACTGTTCATAATAAAATATTAATGAAAAACATTTTGTTCTGTTAATTTTGTCGAGCAGTGCAGTATAGCATGGAATGCTGACACTGGCTTCGTGTTTTTCTTGAATATTTTATTATGAATAGTGTCGCCGAATGCGAATATTTGATATCATAGGCATCGTGCCATGTAAATTCCGAGTTGCTGCGCATCGCTGAAACTCGAATACGTATCGCTTTGGACAAAACTTACACAAGACTTGAGCAACAAACCATCCGGTTTGTTGCTCAAGTCTTGTGTAAGTTTTGAATCCAACTTAACCCCTCACATTTCGAGTAGTCGACTGGTCTCCCCACTTGGTTGGGACAACAAAAGTGGTGTAATCAAAGACAGGGTTCTTACATACCTTGACAAATTCCTCCTCATTGACTCCTGGACCAACTTCTCCCAACTGGACGTGACACATCTCATCAAGAAGAGACCTAACAGCGGTCCCTGGACTTGACCATCCTATCTTGGACTGCCAGTTTTGACCTCTCCACTATTTATTATCATGGACTACTGGACCAGCCTTCAGTCTGGATGCGATACAGTCACCGAATGGAGTCCTAATGACGACACTGGACTAGACCTTCCCGAACATGACCTATCCACCATAGCAGCAGTCACGCCGCTGGAGCCTCCACTCTGATTTCCACCAACTTGTCGGCTTCTACGGACTGGCCTTGCTGACAGTACCTACCCTGCACTTGCGGGGTATCTCTCTTTTTTGGGTGGGAATGGGGTGGGGGTTTACTCCCCACCCAACTCTTCCCTCAGGTGAGGAATGAGCATGCCACATGAGCATGCCATCTCTCTCTCTCTCTCTCTCTCAGGGTAATGCGGGATTTTTTTTGGCTGGTGCAGCATAAGCCTCAGGCTTCCTTGCACCATATGGCTAATAATAATAAAATAATAATGATCCCCACACATTGAAATCTCTAGCCCCATACAATGTACACCCGCGGAGATGGAAGAAATTCTAGGAGCCGCTAGACACTAATATACCTTACACTTTACACTGGATTCAGCTGGTCTGGCCAGTGTGGAAGGAGGTCAGAGAACTGAAAAAAATGCCTAAATGGCAACCAAACCCTACATGGGGCTCTCTGGTCCTATAACTTTTATTCTTCCATTCTCTTACCCATGGGTAAGAGAATGGAGAATAGAGAATGCCCTTCAAACGTTTTGCCCGGTGGGTCCTACCACCCTAAATGCTATCACTCCTCTAACAGTCTTCCTCTGCTGGGATGCCCTGTCCACTTCTTTCTGGTAAATTGTGGGCAGCAGTGGACTTTCGTTTTCCAAGAGCTCAACGGCCAAGTAGCCAGATGAATAATAGTCCAAGACACTCCAAAACTGCACTGTGCGAATTACATTACAGTCTACACTTTCTGGCCTTTACAGAGTCTGTTTTGTGTCACAAAAGATCATCGCGTAGTTATTATTATTATTATTATTATTATTAAATCCGTTTATTAATAGCAAGTGATTACTGTCACCCCTTTTACACAGCCAACCGGCTAGAAGGGTGTACAAAAATGCAAGAGTGGCAATTTTTACAATGCAATATTTACAAATCATGTTTACAATATTTACAGAAGTGCGAATCATTTACAGTATTATTTACAAAATGTAATTATCGACAACTTTAGAAGAGGAAATTATTCACAGTACTGTACCATTTAAAAGTAGATGTCCAACAGCTATTTTATATTTTGGTCATTCCTTCCTATTCAAGCTTCTTCTTCATACTTCTATAGTTCAAGCAAGCTGTAGGCTTCAGAGAGGCTCTTCACTCTGTACTGCTTGCCTTCACAGTATTTCACAGGGTCTATGGCCAATGTATTGAAAAGGGGAACTGCATTGTTCGGAAAGAAGTTCTTCAGACAGCACAGGTTGGATAGTGTAGAATACAACGGTAAGTAGGGATTGTCATTACTGCGTCCAGCACGTGGAGTAGCGATAACTCCGTGAAGACTAGGGGCGTCAATCACGTCAGTTAGCATCTGAGACAGAAGAAGAATATTTCTGGATGCAATGTGAACTCTCCAGGGAGTGATATTTAAGTTAGTATATAAAACAGCCCTGGAAATGGTGAATGCGCTGCCCGTGACTCTGTTCATCCATCGCATTACCAGTACTCGACTGCCAGGAATCTGTTTATGTACGACGTCGGGGCAGAAGACCAGATTGGTGATGCATATAGTGCGATTGGTTGTAGGCACAGCTGGACGTATCCTCCGACTACATCGACGTGGAGTAACCCCGTCAGCTCCTGTCGAATTGTCCACATCGCCGAAAAAGTCATAGTTTTCATGGTCGAAAAATGGTTTTGAAAAGTGAGGCCCTCGTCCCAAGTCAAGCCGAGGTCGGTGTGAGACTTCACTTTCCTTATCTGCATTCCGTTGTGATATGCTGTGATGTCATTTTTGATTCTCTTTTTTGTAAATGTGATTTGGGCTGATTCAGATATGTTTAGCTCCAGACCTATCTGCAGTAGATAGGTTACAAGGCTGTTGATCAGGACCCCGGCTCGCTGATTTATCAGGTGGGTTTGTTCAGGGTCATTTGATTTCATATATAATTTGAGGTCATCTGCATATGATGAGAAAACAGTGTACCTTGCGAGGAAAGGTTCAAGGGCCGCGGCGAACCATAAACCGGACAGGACACCTCCCTGCGGTACTCCCCGCGTTATAATACGCTCCTGTTTGAAGGATTTATGGCTGATGATCAGTTGTCTTGGCGTAAGGATGAGGTTGATGGCTTTTAGCAGGCTTCCTGTAATGCCAAAGTATATTTACAGGATCTAGAGCAGGAATTGAGAGCTTGTCATAAGCAGATGAAATATCAAGGAAGGTGACGTCCAGCTGAGATTTACTGTTGAGAGCAGTTTGAATTTTAAGCAGGGTGTATAGTAAGTTTGTATATGTAGATCTTTTGGGGATCACGGTATGCAGATGTTTGGGTCTATGAGAGAAGCATTGTTGGATTAGTGCTGATAAGATAGTTTTCTCAAACACTTTTAATAGAGTGCAGCCCACCGAGATCGGTCTGAAGTCCTTAGGTTCCTTAGGGTTTCTTCTTTTGGGTATGGGTTGTACCCTGTAGTGATTCCATATTCTCAGGATTGATCCGGAATTTAATATCTGATTAAAGATTGACAGAAGGGTCTCCACAATGAAGGCACTGCACACTTTAACCATGAATAGAGCAAAACCGTCAGGACCAATTGTAGTTTTATGGGAAGTCTATTGATGGTATTTATAAGGTGTTGCTTTGTTAGAGACATAGTTGAAAGGAAACCTAGGGCCGCAAAACCTGTAACGCTTTACACTAAGTCCTTTCTGCGTACACTGTATTCTGCATATTCAAATTGTGCTGCCCTTATATCAGAGTGACACGAAGACTCTGATATCCGAACAACATCTGCATTGATGACTTGCAGAGTACTTCAAATTCATCAAATTAATATACTGTGCCGCTAGCACTGGTGTACATGCAAGTATACATGCACCTATTCTTACTCTTACACTGGTGTATTCGGGCCAGAACGCACCGGAACGACGTTCCCGTACTTTATTATTATTATCAATTTATTTCTCTGTTGAAGCGACACCCCTGGGACAGCCATTGGCTAGAAGGGTGAGAGTTACATTCTAAGGTGTGAAGCGGACCCATGAGCAAATGGTTACAAAGTCCATAGGAAGTTCACCCCGAAAGGTTGAATACAGAATTTTGGAATACATGAGTAATTATGATTTTATAATAGAATATTTAAATTTTTAGCATCTTTGAACATCATAGAATATTTGAAATTTTAACATCTTAGGTTTGCATCTAGAATACCGAGAATATATAGTAAAAAGGGATCAAAATTAAATGCAGGTTTTGAGCTAAGTGGCTGTGCACTACGGTTACAGGAGACGATAGGAGTCAGCAGAGACTTGCAATCTATAGGCTTTTTCGTTACAGAGCTTTTTCGGTTCAATTCTTAGTTGATTGAAGAGTTCTATTGAGTTTGCTGGAAAAAAGCGATTTAGGCTGTCCAGGTTTTTTAAGTTGCTTTGAAGAGGATGTCTTGTTTCAGCAATCCTGGTGGCTTCTTGATGAGAGTGAAACAAGCCATCAATAGTGGGAGCGTCTAGTCTTCCCGTTAGCAGTTGGGCTAATCTGAAAATGTTTATTGGGTTAATTGTCTATTTCCAGGGAGGAATGCTAAGATTGGAAAGTAGGATGGCTATAGAGATAGTAAATGGGTGATTCAAGATCCGGTTCAGCCATCTCAAATGCCAGTATTCAATTCTAAATGTCATAGTAGAAATTCATTAAATTTATACACCTAATATTATGAAACAATATCATAATCAAAGGGAAGGGAGAAATATCTGTTTTACCCATTGCTACAAAAAATAGATATTAATAGTAATCTTTAAAATTAATAGATTCCTTTAAAAATTTATTTAAAAACAAAAATATAAAGTTCAATGAAACTTGAACGTTTCTTATTAAAGTATGATGTGCTAGATAAAGAGATCCAACAAATGAGATATATTGTGATGCATGCAAAAGCTGCATTTTGATTCGCCATGAGCTGAATGCTAGAACTGGTTGTTCTATGAACTGTGAGTCTAAAGTCCGATTCAGTTACTGTATATTCGATGTGGCGTTATCATATAGTCTTTTGGAGAACAAGTGTTCCGGTACTATTTTTTTTTAGCAATACACCTCTGCACTCGTGTGCAAAATTTAAGGACAAGTCACGTTTCCATCAGTAGCTTCTCATAGGAGTAGTCTGGATATGGGAAAAGCATAACAAAGGAACCTCGTGAGGTACAGAAATGATGAAAGAAACAACACCGATACAACAACGGAAACAAAACGGTACAGAGGGACTTTATTCAAAAATGACAACATAGCACAGGCTGCCATGATACAGATGCATCACCGTGAAAGATGGAACAAAGGGAAGTGGTGGTCCTCAGTAGGAGATATGGCCACTCATAATGTCGACGCAGGCTTTGTCCCGCCTGTCCATACTTAGAACAATGTCGTTCATAAGTTCTTGCGGTAACATCGTCAGTTCCCTGTCAGCGGCATCTTCAGCTAGTGAACGTTTTCTGGTGGGTGTGGACATGCCGCTGGGCGTCTCCCCAGAGTGTCCCATATGTGTTCGATGGGATTTAGATCGGTCGGTGAAACGGGTAGACCAAAGACGAACAATATTGTTTTTGGTCTG
The DNA here is from genome assembly GCF_048544385.1 of Mastigoproctus giganteus. Classification (NCBI taxonomy): domain Eukaryota; kingdom Metazoa; phylum Arthropoda; class Arachnida; order Uropygi; family Thelyphonidae; genus Mastigoproctus; species Mastigoproctus giganteus. Next base: position 8,227,636 of record NC_143585.1, on the reverse strand, counting down.
CATTGGGAGATCAAAATTGAGAGTAGGAGTGTGCTATAGGCCTAATGACTCTGATGAGTATAATAAGGAACTGTACAGGGAAATAGAGTGGGCCAGTAAATCAGAGAGTCTTATAATGGGAGATTTTAATTTCCCAGATATTGACTGGAATTTGGGGGCTGGTTACTCACACACTAGCAGGGCTTTTGTGGATTTATTGGATGATTGTTTTCTACATCAGCATGTTCGGGAGGCAACTAGAGGGAGTAATACTCTTGATTTGATTATCAGCAGTGATTCTTCATGCATTAAGAATCTGCAGATAAATGAACCACTAGGTGGCAGTGATCACAGTGTGCTGAAGTGGGATTTGCTGAAAGAGGTAACTACCATTAGGGGTAAAGGGAAGGGTTATTGCTTCCGTAAAGGCGACTACGATGGACAGAGGCAGTATTTAAATTCTATACAGTGGGACCAACTGATGATGTTACCAACAGCAAATTCAAAATGGGAAGCATTCAAAGAACTTATCTTGGAAGCTACTAGGCTTTACATACCAACTAAGAAATATTGTTCAAGGTTTAGGCCAAAATGGATGTCAGATGAACTAATGAGGCATATGGCAGAGAAGAAAAATGCATGGGATACTTACAAATTAACACATGACACAGAAGCCTATGATAGATACAAGTTGATATGCAACCAAGTTACAAAGGAGGTTAGGCAGGCGAAGGCAGATTACGAGAAATCCTTGGCAAGGGATGCAAAGAAAAACAGCAAAGAGTTCTTTACTTATGTAAACTCAAGAAGGAAGGGAATGAATCAGATTGGTCCACTTGATATTGATGGGTCAACTGTTGATGATCCTGCTCAGGTAGCTAACAAACTAAATGAATATTTTGCATCGACATTCACACATGAGGAGTTATTCAGCGAGGGGAATGCCAGAGGTGTATTCAACTCTAGCAGTAAGCTACAGAATCTTGAAATAACTGGGAGTAAAGTGGAAGAGAAACTGTTGAAGATAAACACAAGAAAGGCACCCGGGGTGGATGGGATCTATCCAGTTATATTAAAGGAGGCAGCAAAGGAAGTAAGCAAACCCTTAGCCATAATTATGAGAGCTACCTTGGACTCAGGGGAGGTACCCATAGACTGGAAATGTGCAAATGTGACCCCAATTCACAAAGGAGGATCAAAGGCTGACACAAGTAATTATAGACCTGTGAGCTTAACTTCTGTTCCAGGAAAATTAATGGAGGCACTGGTTAAAGAAGCACTGCAGGATCATTTAGACAAGACTTCAGTTATAACTCAGACACAGCATGGTTTTAGCATTAGCATTAGCATTAGTAGAGGCATTTGATGCAAGAAAGCAAGCTTATGCAGCATCAGCCAAAAAAAAAAAAAAAAAAAAAAAAAAAACACTTCCACTTCACCCCTCTGTTCGTTCAAAATACCTGTCCAGCTGAGCCTTAAACTTATTTAGGCTATCAACCTCCACCACAAGGGATGGCAGTCTGTTCCACCAACCAACCACCCGCTGGCTAAAGGCAAATTTCCGCACGTCTATCCTACATCTGTCTTTCCTCAATTTGAATTTATGCCCTCTCAGGTGATTTTTCTGAGCTAGAGGAAGAATCCCATCAGCATTGAGCATGCTTAAACCATTCAAGGCTTTATACACCTCTATCAGATCACCTCGCTGGTGCCTAGTCTCCAGACACTGTAATTTGCAAAACTTAAGCCTTTCTTCGTAAGAGCACCCCTTTGTTCCATTCACTAATCTTGTTGCCCTTCTCTGTACACGTTCCAGCAGCTCTACATCCTTCTTGAAATGAGGCCTCCAGACCTGTATACAGTACACTAGGTGTGGCCTGACCATTGCCTTATACAATGGAATAATCACCTCCTTATCCCTGCTGGAAAAATTCCTGTATATCATTGACAATACTCCATGAGCTACTCTTGCAGCCCGTCTGCACTGCTCAGAGAACTTCATATCTGCCTATACAATCACCCCCAAGTCCCTTTCATTCTCTACCACTGTCAGTGTAGTACCACAGAGTTGATACGTTGCTCTGGGGTTGCTGTTTCCCATGTGTAGTACTTTACATTTGTCAATGTTAAACTTCATTTGCCGCCTCTCAGCCCATCTGCTCAACCTTTCCAGATCCTGTTGCAGCAGCATAGTGTCAGTAGTGTCCTTGCCAACCCTGCCAACCTTTGTATCATCTGCAAACTTGGACATTAAGCTTGATATACCATCATCAATATCATTTATAAATACAGAAAACAATAATGGACCCAACACTGAGCCCTGAGGGACTCCACTAATAACATTAGTCCACGATGAGCAGTGTCCATTGATTACCACTCTCTGTCTTCTCCCCCTCAACCACCCCTTTATCCATAGCAGCAATTTGCCTCCAATGTCACACTGCTCCAATTTGTGTAGCAGTCTTCCATGTGCAACAGGATCAAAAGCCTTTCTAAGATCCAAGTATATAATATCAAAGTTATTCCCTGCATCCAGTTCTTTTGTGACTGCATCATAGTATCCAATCAAATTGGTCAGGCAAGACTTCCCCTTAACAAAACCATGCTGTGTCTGAGCTATAACTGAAGTCTTGTCTAAATGATCCTGCAGTGCTTCTTTATCCAGTGCCTCCATTAATTTTCCTGGAACAGAAGTTAAGCTCACAGGTCTATAATTACTTGTGTCAGCCTTTGATCCTCCTTTGTGAATTGGGGTCACATTTGCACATTTCCAGTCTATGGGTACCTCCCCTGAGTCCAAGGAAGCTCTCATAATTATGGCTAAGGGTTTGCTTACTTCCTTTGCTGCCTCCTTTAATATAACTGGATAGATCCCATCCACCCCGGGTGCCTTTCTTGTGTTTATCTTCAACAGTTTCTCCTCCACTTTACTCCCAGTTATTTCAAGATTCTGTAGATTACTGCTAGAGTTGAATACACCTCTGGCATTCCCCTTGCTGAATAACTCCTCATGTGTGAATGTCGATGGAAAATATTCATTTAGTTTGTTAGCTACCTGAGCAGGATCATCAACAGTTCACCCATCGATATCAAATGGACCAATCTGATTCATCCCCTTCCTTCTAGAGTTTACATAAGTAAAGAACTCTTTGCTGTTTTTCTTTGCATCCCTTGCCAAGGATTTCTAGTAATCTGCCTTCGCCTGCCTAACCTCCTTTGTAACTTGGTTGCATATCAACTTGTATCTATCATGGGCTTCTGTGTCATGTGTTAATTTGTAAGTATCCCATGCATTTTTCTTCTCTGCCATATGCCTCATTAGTTCATCTGACATCCATTTTGGCCTAAACCTTGAACAATATTTCTTAGTTGGTATGTAAAGCCTAGTAGCTTCCAAGATAAGTTCTTTGAATGCTTCCCATTTTGAATTTGCTGTTGGTAACATCATCAGTTGGTCCCACTGTATAGAATTTAAATACTGTCTCAGTCCATCGTAGTCGCCTTTACGGAAGCAATAACCCTTCCCTTTACCCCTAATGGTAGTTACCTCTTTCAGTAAATCCCACTTCAGCACACTGTGATCACTGCCACCTAGTGGTTCATTTATCTGCAGATTCGTAATGCATGAAGAATCACTGCTGATAATCAAATCAAGAGTATTACTCCCTCTAGTTGCCTCCCGAATATGCTGATGTAGAAAACAATCATCCAATAAATCCACAAAAGCCCTGCTAGTGTGTGAGTAACCAGCCCCCAAATTCCAGTCAATATCTGCGAAATTAAAATCTCCCATTATAAGACTCTCTGATTTACTGGCCCACTCTATTTCCCTGTACAGTTCCTTATTATACTCATCAGAGTCATTAGGCCTATAGCACACTCCTACTCTCAATTTTGATCTCCCAATGCTTATGTCACACCAAACTGACTCAACACTGCACTGTCCAGCGATGTCGACTGGCATCACTTCCTTGGTTTTTATGTGTTTCTTAACTAATAGCATAACCCCTCCCCCCTTCCTATCCTGTCTATCCTTTCTGTAGACGTTGTACTCCCCAAATTGCAGTTCTGCATCCCTTATATCTGTGTGACACCACGTCTCTGATATCCCAACAAGAGGAAGTTTTGTTAAGGGGAAGTCTTGCCTGACCAACTTGATTGGATACTATGATGCAGTCACAAAATAACTGGATGCAGGGAATAACTTTGATATTATATACTTGGATCTTAGAAAGGCTTTTGATACTGTTGCACATGCAAGACTGCTACACAAATTGGAGCAGTGTGACATTGGAGGCAAATTGCTGCTATGGATAAAGGGGTGGTTGAGGGGGAGAAGACAGAGAGTGGTAATCAATGGACACTGCTCATCGTGGACTGATGTTATTAGTGGAGTCCCTCAGGGCTCAGTGTTGGGTCCATTATTGTTTTCTGTATTTATAAATGATATTGATGATGGTATATCCGGCTTAATGTCCAAGTTTGCAGACGATACAAAGGTTGGCAGGGTTGTCAAGGACACTACTGACACTCAGCTGCTGCAACAGGATCTGGAAAGGTTGAGCAGATGGGCTGAGAGGCGGCAAATGAAGTTTAACATTGACAAATGTAAAGTACTACACGTGGGAAACAGCAACCACAGAGCAACGTATCAACTCTGTGGTACTACACTGACAGTGGTAGAGAATGAAAGGGACTTGGGGGTGGTTGTGCAGGCAGATATGAAGTTCTCTGAGCAGTGCAGACGGGCTGCAAGAGTAGCTCATGGAGTATTGTCAATGATATACAGGAATTTTTCCAGCAGGGATAAGGAGGTGATTATTCCATTGTATAAGGCAATGGTCAGGCCACACCCAGAGTACTGTATACAGGTCTGGAGGCCTCATTTCAAGAAGGATGTAGAGCTGCTGGAACGAGTACAGAGAAGGGCAACAAGATTAGTGAATGGAACAAAGGGGTGCTCTTACGAAGAAAGGCTAAAGTTTTGCAAATTACAGTGTCTGGAGACTAGGCACCAGCGAGGTGATCTGATAGAGGTGAATAAAGCCTTGAATGGTTTAAGCATGCTCAATGCTGATGGGATTCTTCCTCTATCTCAGAAAAATCACCTGAGAGGGCATAAATTCAAATTGAGGAAAGACAGATGTAGGATAGACGTGCGGAAATTTGCCTTTAGCCAGCGGGTGGTTGGTTGGTGGAACAGACTGCCATCCCTTGTGGTGGAGGTTGATAGCCTAAATAAGTTTAAGGCTCAGCTGGACAGGTATTTTGAACGAACAGAGGGGTGAAGTGGAAGTGGGTTTTTTTTTTTTTTTTGGCTGATGCTGCATAAGCTTGCTTTCTTGCATCAAATGCCTCTACTAATGCTAATGCTAATGCTAATATCCTCACTTTCCAAAAGCATATTAACATCTGCAGTGCGATGGGGTGTGGCGATATCTCCCCAAACACGAACTCGGGGCCAATGGCACCTCAGAACAGACACACATGGGGAAGGATTACCTCAGTACAGTCGCGTGCACCGGTTACAGTATCGCCTTCCAGTATCTGGAACTGTGTACGTCTATCGAAGATAAAGACTACCTAGACGAGAACACCTCGATACCATATCGATCCCTTTCAGTGATGTTTGCGTGGTAATACCATGTGCCAACCTCTCGCCAGATTAGCTGACGTCCAGAATCACTGCTGAGACTGAATCTATTCTCATCAGTAAAAAGTACCTTAAATTATGATTCTGTTTTTGTAACCTTTAGAAATAGTGTTGGTCCTTAAGTTTTGCACACCAGTGTAGTTACCCTAACGCAGCCTATGTGTTATCTTGTTTCAAGATGAACGAGAATTTTAAAGCCACAGGTGGCCTTGAAATTCCAAGAACCTTTCTTTCCAGGCTGCTACCTAAAATTAATCTTAAATTTATTTCCAACCCTACCTGAAAATTATTTCAGTTGTAATGCCAGTTTGGGTAAAATGTTAGAGTGATGCAATTTATGTGGCCAAATTATATATATATAGCACAGTATGGCCTTAGCAGCCTTGTGCCATTAAATAATATATCAACAACAACAATATATATATATATAATATTTATTAAGTAAAAAATGGGGTGGAGGCAAGATGGAAAGGCAGAAAACTGGAGAAAAAAGTAGCAAAACGATGGTGCTGGTTATTCCAAAATAAAAGAACAAGTAAAATAGAAAGAATATGTAACTAAATTTTATTTTGAATATATTAAAAAGAGCCAAACAAAGCCAAGATCAAGTGCCAATTTTTTTTTATTGCTTTATTTAATGATATTTCTTTATTGCCTTATTTCTTCAGCCCTTTTGTTTCTATTTTCTTTTTCTTTATAATCCACTAATTTCACAGTTTGTTTAACACGGCTATAGAGAACGTTAGTTGCTACCACTGCTCATGTTGCCATTTGTATTTTGTTTATTTTCAATTTTTTATATCACTCCATTCTCCTGTTGGCAGTTTGGTTTTGCGTCTGCTAAGCTTGTATGCTTAGCAAACTTTTTATTCCTCGTTTTATTTCTTTATTGGATTAGAGTTCTTGTGGTACAGATTTATTACTTCGGGGAGGGTGAGGCAGCTGACAATTGTTTATCGGTCTCTTCCGTTGCAATGTTTGGCATTGAGCTCGAAACACAGTATTTTCCACGACTATTGTATCCACCGGGCCTCTGGACAACAGTAAAATAACGAGATTGGACTCAATGGTCGTAAGTCTTTTATTTTGGTTATTTTATTTATTTATCATTCTTTTGTGGGCTGGTTTGCCACATCGCATTTGTGATATTTCACACATTTTTTGGTCTCGAAGTTATCAAGAGGATGCCGGTCGAAATTTATTTTTTTGGCACGTAATGTTGGCATTATTTGCCTCTATTTAATATGTCAAAAAACAGATACATTCCTTACACTTTTTTTAACTTCATCTTGGGGTAACTATTGGCTGCGTTTTTTAATTTTTTTCTTCGTTTTTCCTGCCTCCCTCCTTTTTTACTCAATAAACATCATATTATTAAATTGTATGTAACATTGGCATTAGCATTAGTAGAGGAATACGATGCAAGAAAGCAAGCTTATGCAGCATCATCCATAAAAAATAAAACCGCTCCCATTTCACCCCACCCTTCGTTCCAAATAACTGTCCAGCTCAGCCTCAAATTTATTTAGGCTATCAACTTCCACAACAAAAGATGGAAGTCTGTTCCACCAATCAACCACCCGCTGGCTAAAAGCAAACTTTCGCACATCTATCCTACGACTGTCTTTTCTCAATTTCAATTTATGCCCTCTCAGGTGATTATTCTGAGAAAGAGGAAGAATCCCATCAGCATTGAGCGTGCTCAAACATTCAAGGCTTTATACACCTCAATCAGAACACCTCGCGGGTGACTGGTCTCCAGACATTGCAATCTGCAAAACTTAAGCCTTTCTTAGTAAGAGCAACCCTTCGTTCCATTCACTAATCTTGTTGCCCTCCTCTGTACTCGTTCAATAGCTCTACATCCTTCTTAAAATGAGGCCTCCAGACCTGTATACAGTACTCAAGATGTGGCCTAACCATTGCCTTATACAAGGGGATAATCACCTCCTTATCCCTGCTTAAAAAAATTCCTCTATATAATTGACAAGACACCATGAACTACTCTTGAAGACGGTCTGCACTGCTCAGAAAACTTCATATCTGCCTGCACAATTACCCCCAGATCATTTTCATTCTCTACCACTGTAAGTGTAGTACTACAGACTTGATACGTTACTCTGGGGTTACTGCTTCCCATATGTAGTACTTTAAATTTCTCAATGTTAAACTTCAGTTGACAACTCTCGGCCCATCTGCTCAAATTTTCTTGATTCTGTTGCAGTAGCGTACTGTTACTACTGTCTTTAACAACCCTGCCAACCTTCGTATCGCCTGAAAACTTGGACATTAAGCCTGATATACCATCATCAATATCGTTTTTAAGTACAGAAAACCGATGGACCCAACACTGAACCCTAAGGTATTCCACTAATAACATTATTCACGAAGAGCAATGTCCATTGATTACCACCCTCTGTCTTCTCCCAATCAACCATCCCTTTATCCATAACAGCAATTTGCCTCCAATGCCACACTGCTCCAATTTGTGCAGCAGTCTTCCATGTGCCACACTATCAAAAGCCTCTATAAGATGCAAATGTATGATATCAAAGTTATTCCTTTCATCCGGTTCCTTTATGACCACATCATAGTGTCAAATCAAATTGGTCAGACAAGACTTCCCCTTAACAAAACCGCGCTGTGTTCGAGCTATAACTGAAGTCTTGTCTAGATGACCCTGCAGTGCTTAACCAGGGCTTCCGTTAATTTACTTGAAACAGAAGTTAAACTAACATGTCTATAATTAGTTGTGTCGCCCTTTAATCCTCCTTTGTAAATCGGAGTCACATTTGTACACATCCATTCCATGGGTACCTCCCCTGAGTCCAAGGAAGCTCTCCAAATTATGGCTAAGGATTTGCTTACTTCCTTTGTTGCCTCCTTTAATATAACTGGATAGATCCCATTCACCCCGGTTGCCTTTTTCATGTTTATCTTCAACAATTTGTCCTCCACTTTCCTCTCAGTAATTACAAAATCATCTTGCTTACTGCCAAAGTTAATTCACCTCTGGTCCCTGAATAACTGCTCGTGTATGAATGTAGATGCAAAATACTCATCTAGTTTGTTAGCCACCTGAGCAGGATCCTCAACAGTTGAACCATCAATATCCAGTTGAGCAATCTGATTCATCCCTTTCCTTCTAGAGTTTACATAGGTAAAAAAATATTTACTGTTTTTCTTTGCATCCTTTGCCAAAGATTTCTAATTATCTGCCTTTGCCTGACTAATCTCCTTTGTGCCTTGGTTTCAGACCAGCTTATATCTATCATAGATTTCCATGTCACCCATTAATTTATATGCATCCCATGCATTTTTCTTCTCTGCCACATATGTCATTAGTTCATCTGACATCCATTTTGGCCTAAACCTTGAACAATATTTCTTAGTTGATATGTAAAGCTTAGTAGCTTCAAGATTAATTCTTTGAATGCTTCCCATTTTGAATTTGCTGTTGATAACATCATCAGTTGGTCCCACTGTACAGTATTTAAATACTGTGTCAGTCCTCCGTAGTCGCCTTTACGAAAGAAAAAACCCTACCCTTTATCCCTTATGGTAGTTACCTCTTTGAGCAAATCCCACTTGAGCACACTGTGATCACTGCCACCTAGTGGTTCCGTTATCTGCAGATTCTTAATGCATGAAAAATCACTACTGATAATCAGATCAAGGGTATTACTCCCTCTAATTGCCTCCCGAACATGCTGATGTAGAAAACAATCATCCAATAGATCCACAAAATCGTTTCCTGTGTGTGAGAGACCAAACCACAAATTCCAGTCGATATCCGGGATATTAAAATCCCACATTACAAGACTCTCTGATTTACTGGCCCATTTTATTTCCCCGTATAGTTTTTCATTATACTTATCAGAATCATTGGGCCTATTGCACACTCTTATGCTCAATTTTGATCTCCCAGTAGTTATGTCACACAAAACTGACTCGACACTGCACTGTCCAGCGATGTCGACTGGCTGTACTTCCTTGAATTTTATGTGTTTCTTAACTAATAGCATAACCCCCCCCCCTTCCTATCCTGTCTATCCTTCATATACACATTGTACTCCCCAAATTCGAGTTCTGCATTCCTTATATCTGTGTGACACCACGTCTCTGATATTCGTACTATATCTGCCTTTGATGTTTTCACCAACACCTCAAATTCATCAAATTTAGTTACCAAACTCCTAGCATTGGTGAACACGCAATTATACGTGCACCTGTTCTTATTCTTAGCTACCCTAACACAACCCATTTGTTTATTTGTACCGCAATGACTGACAGCAGCCTCTGAAATACCCTGCATCTTGTTTTTGCATTTTTCAGGCTGCTGCTGATTACAATAAAAGCAGTGCAAAAATCACTTTCACCTCTGCCAGCGGCTACTGTAAATCTATTAATCCTTGTACCCCCCCCATCCAAGCTAACAGTTTTCCGACCCACATAACAGTGCCTCGATAGCTTCAGCAAATTATTCACCCTTTCTATTTAAGTGTATCCCATACCTGTAGAAGCAGTCTCTGCTGTTAACAAGCACACACCAGGCTGAGAAAAAATTCTATCCCTTGAGCCTCGAACAATCTCTGCCGGGCCGAATTGATCGACAGCGCTCTCATCATCCTATGGTGTGTCTGGGCAGAATTTCAGACACTTTAAAATTCAACCTATTTACCGCTTTTTTTTAACAATGACCTGTACTTGTTAAGTGATTTTGCCCGCCTCCTACTCTTAATATCATTAGTGCCACCGTGTACAACAATATCATCACCTTATGTGCCCTTAAAAGATGATATCTGCTCTACAACGTCATCAACCTTTGCCCCTGGAAGACATACCCTGATCCTATTCCACCTATCCTTTTTACAAAGCATGTTCCCCGTTTCCCCGACTATAGAGCCACTGACAACTACTACAACATTATTATTATTATTATTATTATTATTATTATTATTATTATTATCAGCCATATGGTACAAGGAAGCCTGAGGCTTATGCTGCACCGGCCGAAAAAAAAAAAAAATTCCGAGTTACCCTGACAGAGAGAGAGAGAGAGAGAGAGAGAGAGAGAGAGAGAGAGAGAGAGAGAGAGAGAGAGAGAGAGAGAGAGAGAAGTAGAAAGGAATCACCAAGAAAGACAAGAATGATGATATCCAGCTCAGGACCGCGGGTTTGCCAAGCCCATACTCACCAGCAGTGAGCGTCTGGGGTTGATGCTATTGGATTTGCAAAAGCAGCTACTTATGTTTGCTATTTTCTTATTGCTTCAGCCCTTTTATTTCTATTTTCCTTTTCTTCATAATCCACTAAGATCAAAGTTTATATACAGGGTGTCTCAAAAATATTGGTACAAACGTTTAGGGGAGGTAGGTAACATCTAAAGGAATGTGAATCGCATAGGAACCCATTACCGGAAACGTCACCGTAAGTCGGTACACGGCGCTGTTCATCAGGTCGAAAGAGGGAAAATTTCTGGTTTACTCATCCAAGCAATAGTCGCCGCACGAAGAGCATGCATCGATATACGAACTGTGAGCTGGCAGACATGCACCTAGTGTATGGATTAGTAGAGGGCAATGGACGAGCCGCTCAACGAATTTATGGAGAACGCTTCCAAGACAGACATATACCGGACCACCATTTGTTTGCGCGTGTTCATTAAACTTTGTGCGATTGTGGGTCATTTAGAGATAACAGGAGTAGTGCGGGCTGACCACGTTCGACGCGAACTCCTGCCATGGAAGAAAGTGTGTTGAATGCCGTCCAGAATATATCTACTACCAGTACACATGCCGTTGCCTTTGCCTTAGGAGTGTTTCGTTGCAGTGTACAGTGTGTCTGGCACCATGAATCCTTAGACCCGTTTCATCTCCAAGGGTTCAGTTACTGCTCCCCCAAGATCATCCTGCATGTATAGCTTTTGCGCAGTGGTTTCTCCAAGAAAGTGTTCAAGACTTCAATTTTCCAGCCTATGTTTTGTTCACGGATGAGGCTTATTTTACTCGGGAAGGCTTATTCAATCAGCACAATACTCATGTGTGGGCTCACGACAACCCACGCTGTGTTCGCCCCCATGCGGCACAACATCGTTTCGCAATAAATGTGTGGGCAGGTATGGTCGGTGACTGCTTATTCGGCCCATACCTGTTACCATCCCGCATGACCTCCGCTAAATATCGGATCTTTCTTGAACAAGTTCTACCAGGGTTACTTGACGATGTTCCAGCAAATGTGAGACGCAACATTTGGTTTCAACATGACGGAGTGCCAGCCCATTATTTATGGTGTGTTTGTGACCATTTGAACAGGCGTTTTGGGTGTCAATGGATTGGCCGGGGTGGCCCCGTTGCCAAGTCCCCACGCTCACTTGATTTATCAAACCTTGATTTCTTTCTGTGGGGGGGGCCTCAAATCTATCGTGCATGAAATGCATCCATCTCGTACTCCATTGTTAATATTATGTCAAATAAATATTTGCCACTAATTACTGTCTTGTGTCATTTCTGCTTCTTGTGCCTCTGCTACTGCTTTCCCGTGACATTTCCGGTTATGGGTTCCTATGCGTTTCACATTCCTTTAGATGTTACCTACCTCCCCTAACCGTTTGTACCAATATTTTTGAGACACCTTGTATATATTTGTGTGTGTATTATATATAAATACACACACATATATATATAAAAAAAATTTTCCCCCTTTTTACGTGTATGCTAAAAGGTTTCTATTACTAGATGGCGCGATGAGAACCATTTTTAAATAAAGCGTATCTAGAGTGCTACCAGGTGTCAAATGTGGTGCTTGTAAACAGGGATTGTGCTGTTTTTAATGGAGCTTAAAAAATTTTATTTTTTAGGAAAGAACGTATATAGTTGTTGGAAACGTGGAGAGCGAAATAATAGTTTAAGTGCCAACATGGATTAATTTTACTAATGTTTCGAAGTTTTATCACTTTGAACTGTTTTAATGTATCTTCATTGAGATGGCCGAGGGTAGCAGCGAAGAGGTGGGTAGAACAATTAATATTTGTTTTCCAATCTTGTCATGTGGTAATTAGCGCTTTGGCCTACGCCATTTCAAGTAAATATGAAGGTAAATCTTTAGTATCCGGTAACCCCTGGCTGTGGCGAACGACCGCTTGATATCCATATTAGAACTTTTGAAGATATCAAAACGTGGCTATAATATTTGGACCACCGATACTTATGCTGGAATTTCGCAATTTGGAACACTGGCGCACGTAATTTTTTGAGGCTTCATGTTTGCCGCGTGCCCAAGCTCGCAATGTATTTTAATATGATTGGATATTATGGTAAATTTTAGTTGTATACTAAGATTGTGTAATTATCTAAATGATAATTACACAATTTTAGACTTCTTTATAAATTTAACTTACGTTTAGATGAGGTAATATGGTTTATGTTTATGAAGTAGTCATAACGTATTAACACTGGATATTCAAAAATCGGGGATAAAAGTTAATTGCCATTAACAAAAGGAGAGACAATTAGAGAAAGTGAAACTCCTATTCTATCTCTTGTGCATAAGCATATCACAAATCTTGCTTTCTTTACATCTCAAAAACTGGATTTTCAGTTTCGCTCTCGGCATTAGCATTAGTAGAGGCATTTGATGCAAGAAAGCAAGCTTATGCAGCATCAGACAAAAAAAATAAATAAATAAATTAAATAAATAAAAAATAACCACTTCCACTTCACCCCTCTGTTCGTTCGAAATACCTGTCCAGCTGAGCCCTAAACTTATTTAGGCTATCAACTTCCACGACAAGGGATGGAAGTTTATTCCACCAACCAACCACCTGATGGCTAAAGGCAAATTTCCTCACGTCTATCTTACATCTGTCTTTTCTCAATTTGAATTTATGCCCTCTCAGGTGATTATTCTGAGCAAGAGGAAGAATCCCATCAGCATTGAACATGCTCAAACCATTCAAGGCTTTATACACCTCTATCAGATCACCTCGCCGGTGCCTAGTCTCCAGACACTGTAATTTGCAAATCTTAAGCCTTTCTTCGTAAGAGCACCCATTTGTTCCATTCAGTAATCTTGTTGCCCTTCTCTGTACTCGTTCCAGCATCTCTACATCCTTCTTGAAATGAGGCCTCCAGACCTGTATACAGTACTCTAGGTATGGTCTGACCATTGCCTTATACAAGGGAATAATCACCTCCTTATCCCTGCTAGAAAAATTCCTATATATCGTCGACAATACACCATGAGCTACTCTTGCACCCGTCTGCACTGCTCAGAAAACTTCATATCTGCCTGCACAACCACCCCCAGATCCCTTTCATTCTCTACCACTGTCAGTGTAGTACCACAGAGTTGATACGTTGCTCTGGGGTTGCTGTTTCCCATATGTAGTACTTTACATTTGTCAATGTTAAACTTCATTTGCCACCTCGAAGCCCATCTGCTCAAGCTTTCCAGATCCTGTTGCAGTAGCATAGTGTCAGTAGTGTCCTTGACAACCCTGCCAACCTTCGTATCGTCGGCAAACTTGGACATTAAGCTTGATATACCATCATCAATATCATTTATAAATACAGAAAACAATAATGGACCCAATACTGAACCCTGAGGGACTCCACTAATAACATTAGTCCACGATGAGCAGTGTCCATTGATTACCACTCTCTCTTCTCCCCCTCAACCACCCCTTTATACACAGCAGCAATTTGCCTCCAATGCCACACTGCTCCAATTTGTGAAGCAGTCTTCCATGTGCAACAGTATCAAAAGCCTTTCTAAGATCCAAGTATATAATATCAAAGTTATTCCCTGCATCCAGTTCTTTTGTGACTGTATCATAGTATCCAATCAAATTGGTCAGGCAAGACTTCCCCTTAACAAAACCATGCTGTGTCTGAGCTATGACTGAAGTCTTGTCTAGATGATCCTGCATTCTTTAACCAGTGCCTCCATTAATTTTCCATGAACAGAAGTTAAACTACCTGGTCTATAATTATTTGTGTCGCCCTTTGATCCTCCTTTGTGAATATGGGTTACATTTGCACATCTCTAGTCCATGGGTACTTCCCCTGAGTCCAAGGAAGCTCTCATAATTATGGCTGAGGGTTTGCTTACTTCCTTTGCTGCTTCCTTTAATATAACTGGATAGATCCCATCCACCCCAGGTGCCTTTCTTGTATTTATCTTCAACAATTTCTCCTCCACTTTACTCTCAGTTATTACAAGAATTTCTAGCTTACTGCCAGAGTTGAATACACCTCTGGCATTCCCCTCGCTGAATAACTCCTCATGTGTGAATGTCGATGCAAAATATTCATTGTTGGTTAGCTACCTGAGGAGGATCATCAACAGTTGACCCATTGATATAAAGTGGACCAATCTGATTCATCCCCTTCCTTCTAGAGTTTACATAAGTAAAGAACTCTTTGCTGTTTTTCTTTGCATCCCTTGCCAAAGATTTCTCGTAATCTGCCTTCGCCTGCCTAACCTCCTTTGTAACTTGGTTACAGATCAACTTGTATCTATCATAGGCTTCTGTGTCACGTGTTAATTTGTATGTATCCCATGCATTTTTCTTCTCTGATATATGTCTCATTAGTTCATCTGACATCCACTTAGGCCTAAACCTTGAACAATATTTCTTTGTTGGTATGTAAAGCCTAGTAGCTTCAAAGATAAGTTCTTTGAATGCTTCCCATTTTGAATTTGCTGTTGGTAACATCATCAGTTGGTCCCACTGTATAGAATTTAAATACTGTCTCAGTCCATCGTAGTCACCTTTATGAAAGCAATAACCCTTCCCTTTACCCCTAATTGTAGTTACCTCTTTGAGTAAATCCCACTTCAGCACACTGTGATCACTGCCACCTAGTGGATCATTTCCCTGCGGATTCTTAATGCATGAAGAATCACTACTGATAATCAAATCAAGAGTGTTACTCCCTCTAGTTGCCTCCCGAACATGCTGATGTAGGAAACAATCATCCAATAAATCCACAAAAGCCTTGCTAGTGTGTGAGTGACCAGCCCCCAAATTCCAGTCAATATCTGGGAAATTAAAATCCCCCATTATAAGACTCTGATTTACTGGCCCATTCTATTTCCCTGCACAGTTTCTTATTATACTCACCAGAGTCATTAGGCCTATTGCACACTCCTACTCTCAATTTTGATCTCCCAATGCTTATGTCACACCAAACTGACTTGACACTGCACTGTCCAGCAATGTCGACTGGCTTCACTTCCTTGGATTTTATGTATTTCTTAACTAATAGCATAACCCCTCCTCCCTTCCTACCCTGTCTATCCTTTCTGTAGACATTGCACTCCCCAAATGCTAGTTCTGCATTCCTTATATCTGTGTGACACCATGTCTCTGAAATCGCCACAATATCTGCCTTTGATGTTTTGAGCAATACCTCAAATTCATCAAATTTATTTACTAAACTCCTAGCATTGGTGTACACGCAAGTATACATGCACCTGTTCTTTTTCTTAGCTACCCTAACACAACCTATGTGTTTATTTGTACCCCAATGATTCCCAGCAGTCTCTGAACTATCCTGCATCTTATTTCCCAGGCTGCGGCTCATTCCAGTAGAAGCAGTGCAAGAATCACTTTCACCTCTGCCAGTGGCTACTGTTAATCTATTAGTCCTTGTATCCCCCTAATCTAGCAGTTTTCCGACCCACCTAACACTGCCTCGATAGCATCAGCAAACATTCTTGCACCCTTTCTATTTAAGTGTATCCCATCCCTGTAGAAGCAGTCTCTCCTGTTAACAAGTACAGACCAGGCTGAAAAAAATTCTACCCCTTGAGCCTTGCACAATCCTTCCAGGGCCGAATTGATCGACAGGGCTCTCATCATATACTCCCTCCTATCGTGTCTGGGCAGAATTGCAGACACTTTCAAATTCAACCCTAATTCACGGCTTTTTTTCAACAGTGACCTGTACTTGTTAAATAATTCCGCCGGTCTCCTACTCTTAATATCATTAGTGCCAACGTGTAAAACTATATCACCTTTTGTGCCCTTAAAAGATGAAATGCGCTCTACAACATCACCAACCTTTGCCCCTGGCAGACATACCCTGGTCCTGTTCCACCTATCCTTTTTACAAAGCATGTTTCCCGTTTCCCTGACAATAGAGTCACCAACAACTACTAGTTCCTTTGGGACCAGCACATTCTGCCTTGGGGGCTGCCGCTGTGTTGTGCGATGACCAAGTGCAAGCTCT
Source organism: Mastigoproctus giganteus (assembly GCF_048544385.1). Classification (NCBI taxonomy): domain Eukaryota; kingdom Metazoa; phylum Arthropoda; class Arachnida; order Uropygi; family Thelyphonidae; genus Mastigoproctus; species Mastigoproctus giganteus. The sequence continues at coordinate 8,210,767 of NC_143585.1, read as the reverse complement.
GGCATTGGTGTGGGCAGCTGAGAGTTTGATGGGCCCCTCAATTTAGTTCCTTCGAGGGCATTCACCCTGTCCTTCAAGCTCTCATATAGGCCCATAACAATGCTGAGTTGTCGCCTGATTTCCTTACACTTCTTGCATCGCGCGCACACACAAAGATATCCGCCATGGCAGTATCATGTCCCATACCTGACTGCTCCACAAACATCAAGCAATTAGTGCATTTTAATAGGCTGTGATTCAGAGGGCAACTGCCCCCCCTCAGTTTTTTTACTTTTCTTCTGAACAACTGCTCTCTTTTCAAATTGCGAATACTCCCCACTACGGAATATTGTTCCTACATCTGGGGCAGTGTCCACAAAGCCTCTCTCAGGCTTCTAGATTCCATTCAAAAGAGGGCAGATAGGTTAATAACCCATCTCTAACAAGTCTCTCCACTCTGTCTCCTAGACATTCTGTTTCTGCTGCATGTCTTTTAGATTAGCAGTAGCACTAATGCAAGAAAGCAAGCTTATATAGCATCAGTCAAAAAAATATTAATTTCAACCATCCACTCATTCCAAATGTTTGTCTAGTTCTGCCTTGTATCTATTTAAGCTATCAACTTCTATAATGACAGATGGAAGTTTGGTCCAGCAATCAACCACATGCAGGCTAAAGGCAAATTTCCACACATCTATTCCACAACTGTCTTTTTTAATTTGAAACTGTGCCCCCTCAGGTTCTTAGTCTGAGCAGGAGGAAGAATCCCATCCAAATCAGCTTACTCAACCCATTCAAGGCCTTATACACCTCAATCAGATCACCTTGCAGGTGCCTACTCTCCAGGTGCTGCAATTTGCAGAACTTTAGCCTTTCTTCGTATAAGCACCCCTTTGTTCCACTCACCAATCTTGTTGCCCTTCTTTGTACTCATTCTAGCAACTCTACTCCTAAAATGAGGCCCCCAGACCTGTACACAGTACTCTAGGTGTGGCCTGACCATTGCCTATAATCTCCACTCACTCTCTCTTCCACACCAGTCCAAACACACTAGCGTGTTTTTTATTTTTTGTTAGTTGTTGGTGCATCGGCTTCTGTGGCCATAATGCACCTCCCATAGTTTTTGCATTTTACTCTGATCCAAACCCAGGGCAGGATTCGAACCCGTGACCTTTGGGTTGCCAGGTAGGCACTTCATCCACCTGGCTAGCCTCGTCGGCACTAGTGGGTGTTTGGACTGGTGTGGAAGATTGGATTGTGGAAGTTTGAAAAGGATGCTAACAACACAGTTACATCTTTTTACAGTCCAACTTCAAACTTCACCAGAACTGTCTTTTTTTTTTTCTTCCTCATTTATAACTTCAACTTCTGTTTTTTGGTCTCAAGGGGTAGAATTTTTCTTAACCTGTTCTGTGCTTGTTAACAGGAGACACTGCTTCTACAAGGATGGGATACACTTAAATAGAAAGGATGCAAGAATATTTTCTAATGGTATCAAGGCAGAGTTAGGTGGGTCGGAAAACTGATGCACGGACTAATAGATTAACTGTAGCTGCTGGCAGAGGTGAAAGTTATTCTTGCACCACTTCTATTGAAATGCAGTTGAGCAGCAGCCTGGAAAGCAACTCAATAGGGGTTTTCAGGACTGCTGGGAGTCATAGTGGAACAAGTAAATACATGAGTTGTGTTATGGTAACTAAGAGTAGAAACAGGTGCAGGTATACTTGCATATACACCAATGCTAGGAGTATAGTTAATAAATTTCATGAGCTTGAAGTGCTGTTAAGACATCAAACCCAGATATTGTTGGGATATCAGAGACGTGGTGTCACACAGACATAAGCAGTGCAGAATTGGAATTTGGGGAGTGCAATGTGTACAGAAAGGATAGACAGGACATGAAGGGAAGAGGGGTTATGCTGTTAGTTAAGAAACACAAAATCTAAGGAAGTGCATCCAATTGATGTTGGTGGACAATGCAATGTTGTCTGTTTGGTGTGACATGAGCAATGGGAAAGGAAAAATGAGTGTAGGTGTATGTTATAGGCCTAATGAATCTGATGAGTATAATGAGCAATTGTGCAGAGAAATAGTAGGCCAGTAAATCAGAGTGTCTTATAATGGGGGATTTTAATTTCTCAGATATTGACTGGAATTTGTGGGTTGGTCACACACACTAGCAAGGGTTTTGTGGATTTATTGGATGGTATTCTGCAGAAACATGTTCGGGAGGCAACTAGAGGAAGTAATACTCTTGATCTGATTATCAGTAGTGATTCTTCATGCATTAAGAATCTGCAGATAAAGGAACCACTAGGTGGCAGTGATCAGTGTGCTGAAGTGGGATTTACTCAAAGAGGTAACTACCATCAAGAGTAAAGAGAAAGGTTTTTGCTGTCATAAAAGTGACTATGGTGGGCTGAGACAGTATTTAAATTCTATACGGTGGGACCAACTGATGATGTTGCCAACAGAAAATTCAAAACTGAAGTATTCAAAGAATTAATCTTGGAAGCTACTAGACTTTTCATACCAACTAAGAAATATTGTTCAAGGTTAAGGCCAAAATGGATGTCAGATGAAATAATGACATGTGGCAGAGAAGAAAAATGCATGGGATACATATAAATTAATGGGTGACATGGAAGCCTATAATAGATGTAAGCTGGTCTGTAACCAAGGCACAAACGAGATTAGGCAGGCAAAGGCAGATTATTAGAAATCTTTGGCAAAGGATGCAAAGAAAAACAGGAAAGAGTTCTTTACTTATGTAAATTCTAGAAGGAAAGGGATGAATCAGATTGCTCGATTGGATATTGGTGGTTCAACTGTTGAGGATCCTGCTCAGGTGGCTAACAAACTAACTGCATTTTAATCTTTGAGAACGTAATTGTAGTAAAGCATAAATAAGAACAAGAAGTTTGTATGTAATTACTGGTGTACAAACAAGCAAAGTGGAAGAATTTAGTCATTCTTAGAAAACATTTAATCCTTTCATAAATTAACTTCTAGACTGTTATAAAAGCTGACATGACAATTTGAGAATTGTATTATTGTTCAACAAACAGTGGAGCTCACTGTGCTTTTTTGAAATCAGAATGGAACTCTTATAAACTTTTATCAATTCGAAATCTACAAATGACTCCACAGGTTTTTTTGTTTTATTAGCTTTAACATTAACTGATTTGTAATCATTCTGTTTGTAAAGCATTTAGGGCATAAGCCTCAAGCTGTGGAAAAGTCTAGACTATGTATAAGTATAGTGCGAAAGCATCAATAATACATAGCCAAATCTGAATGAACAGAATATTAGCAAAGCGGCATCGTTTTAAGTTGTATCTCATATTGAGAATACCTTCACAATGAGTTCCCTTGATATTGCACTACTTCGAATAAGTAACGCTTCACCTGAGGAGAAGACTAATGTTACTTATTCTCAGATGGTCCTTGAGGTTGTCACAGACATTCTCTCAGATATGCCAGACAAGCTGTTCTTGCTACCTGAGAGTCTAAAATGCTGATGGAACTGATATTTGGGTGACACTCAAGTCAAAGTGGACCCAATTTCGGCGAAGTCCAGACGGTCTATGACAGCCAAATCCTCTGCTTGCACCTTCACGATGGTGGGACTGTTAGTAATCCTGGGTATAACCTTTATGCACAAGTACATGGTGGGTGAACACCCAGGTGTGAACCAACGTAAGCAGGGGTCGAGGTGTGGCTCCCACACCACATGGAGGAACACCGCCCCTCTATGTTACCAGGCAGTACTAGGTGGTAGATGACTCTCATCAACCGGTGAAATACCACCACTTTGCTTATTGGAGGCTTGAAGTGGTGGAACCCATGTTTAGTCTCCAGAGCTAAGTTCCGGCCCACCCTTCCCTATCTCTTCCATCATGCAGTATGATTGATGATTTTTGAGGTTATGATGAATGTCGTGGCGAGATCCAATATTCCTTACATTTCGAGGGTACAGCTCTAAAACGGTGTTCGCAGGCCGGCCGCTAGTTAGTACACCGGACTGAACCTATTGGTAACTCTCTAGGAAGCTTCCGGATCAGCTAGTGTATAATCTTGCTACCTCTATTCTGCCAGATAGTGACTGGAGGGAGTCCGAGTAGTGTGTATGCGGGGAGCATTCTCGAGGCCACGTTATGTCAAGGATCTGGGTATATTCTTACCACATGTACGCCATATCCAAAAATTTCATTACTTGATACAGCATGTCCCACCCACTTTTTCTTACTATTGAATACACCATGAATTGTCAAAATAATAGAGCAAGCTTATCTGCGAAAAGATCTAAACCTCCCAAGGACTTCCTAATTCATTTCACAAATATACGTGGTCTCAATTCTAATCTCAACGATGTCCATTTCCACTTGCAGTCTTCCAAACCCCATGTACTTTTTCTGACTGAATCTCAGTTATCAGTTGATTCAACTACTGCTCATCTCAGATGTCCAAATTATTTGCTGTATGATTCCTTTCGCCTCAAAGGCGGTACTTGTGCATATGTCCGTTCGGATATTCCCTGTCAGAGACTTGGCAATTTGGAATCTCCTCTCTTTGATCTTCTCTGGCTTAAAATCTCTCTACCTCATTGTGTAAAATTCATCTGTTGTCTCTACCGTTCTCCCAACTCCACTAATCACTTGGAGCTCTTTGACTTCCTCTCTTTGCAACTTGACTTTCTCCAATCCAACTTTCCTAACAGTGAGGTAATTTTCCTTGGTGATTTTAACGTTCACAACTCCAGCTGGCTTCCGTTTTCTAGTCACACCGACCCAGCAGGTCGAGATGCTGAGGCTTTTGCAATTACTAATGACCTAGCACAGATTGTTCATTTACCTACAAGAATACCGGACAATCCTAATCATACAGCCAATACGCTTGATCTTTTTCTCACAAACAACCCTTCTAAGTACAAGGTTGAAGTGAGAGGTCCTTTAGGCACTTCAGATCACAACTTGGTGATTGCCTCTTCTCCAATGGAACCTTTATCTCATGGCTATTCCCAACCTCGTATTGTTTGGCATTACAAGAATGCAAAATGGGATGAACTGCGAGACTTCTTTTCTTCTTTTCCTTGGTCTGATTACTGTTTCAAAACTTCTGATGTCAACGTTTGCTCAGATCGTGTCAGTGAAATTATTCTTGCAGGAATGGAATCCTTTATCCCACACTCCACTTTAAAATCTCGTCCTTTATCTAAACCTTGGTTTTCCAATAAATGTGCTAAGGCTGTCCAAGAGAAGAACGTTGCATATCGTAATTGGCTTGTTTCTAATTCTTCAGTTTCATTTTCTGCCTACACCAAAGCTCGCAACAATTGTAAAGCAGTTATTAATCAGTCCAAACTAGAGTTTGAACAGGCTAAGAGTAGAAAACTTGCTTCTTGCCCTAATGGTAGCCGAGCATTCTGGTCTCTTGCCAAAGCTATTGGCCGCAACTTTTGCCCATCTCTGCTCCCACCTCTGTCCAAACCAGATGGTTCTGTTGTCACTTCAGCCAAGGATAAAGCTGACCTGCTAGCATCCCATTTTTCTTTGAGCTCATGTATTAATGATCTTGGTAAAACACCTCCCACCATTCCTAACACGCTCCATTCAATGCCTCCTGTGGTCTTCCGTCAAAAGGATATCAGAAGGATTTTGATGAATCTTGATGCTAAGAAAGCTCCAGGTCCTGATGGTATTTCTCCACTTGTTCTCAAAACCTGTGCTCCTGAACTTACTCCTATTCTTTGCCGCCTTTTTTCACTTTCTTATTCCAAAGGTGTTTTTCCTTCTGCTTGGAAATTTGCTCATATCCAGCCAGTTCCTAAAAAGGATGACAAATCCCTCCCATCCAATTATCGTCCCATTGCAATTACTTCTACTCTTTCTAAAGTAATGGAGAAATCAATTAACCGCCAACTCTTAAACTACCTAGAAACCTTCCGTCTGATCAACGATCGCCAGTATGGATTCCGTCAGTGTCGATCCACTGGTGATATTCTGGCTTATGTTACCCATTTATGGACTAATTCAATGGAAAGGTTCGGTGAAACACAAGTAGTTGCTCTTGACATCTCAAAGGCTTTTGATTGTGTTTGGCATAAAGGTCTTCTAAACAAGCTTCCATCTTATGGGCAGGCGCCTCCGTAGCCAGGTGGGAAGGAGCAGCAGTGCGTAGCACACTCTTCTTGATTAGACCGGGGTTCGAGCCCGTCACCACCAAATACGGAGGATGCGGGAAGGTCAGGGAACGACCACCGCATATCCCGGAGCAATATGGCCTTAGCTGCTAATGCTCCTAAAAACCAAATAACAACAAATAACAACCATCTTATGGTTTGCCAACTATTTTTAGTAATTGGTTATCCAGTTTTCTCTCTGATCGCTCACTGAGGGTGATGGTAGATGGCTCTCTGTCTTCTAACTTCTCCACTAATGCCGGTGTCCCCCAAGGTTCAGTTCTTTCCCCCACTCTTTTCCTCTTGTATATCAATGACCTTCTTCCATTGACTGGAAATCCTATCCATAGTTTTGCCGATGATAGCACATTGCATTCAACTTTCCATTTTGAGAAACCTTGTCCAGCTCAATCAGCTGCAAGTTCTCGAAAATCTGCTGCCAATTCCTTAAATGCCGATCTTCAGGTAATTCTCCAGTGGGGCAAAGACAACTTAGTTGATTTCAACCCTTCTAAAACTCAATCTTGTCTTATATCTCGCAAAAAGGATTCTTCTGCTCCTATGCTTATCTTTAGTGACACTCCGATTTCTAGGCAAAATGATATATCTCTTTTGGGGATTACCCTGACTTCTAATCTCTCTTGGCACAAGCACATTACAAATATTGCTTCCTCTGCATCTAAAAAACTTGGTTTTCTCTTTTGCTCTCGGCGTTACTTTTCTCCCAAACAGCTGCTCACTCTGTATAAATCGCAAATCCGCCCTGCCATGGAATATTGTTCCCACAACTGGGGTGGTGCCCCCAAAACCTCTCTCAGGCTTCTTGATTCCATTGAGAAGAGGGCAGTTAGGTTAATTAATGATTCATCTCTAACAGAGTCTTTCCACTCGCTGTCTCATAAACGCACTGTTTCTGCTGCATGCCTCTTCTACAGATACTTCCATGGGCACTGTTCTTCTGAATTGGCTTCTATAATTCCCGCTCTCTCTTTCAAAACAGTCTAAACACGTGCCGCCACCAGCCAACATCCATTTACTGTCCAACTTCAAACCCACAGAACCAACTTTTCATCTTCCTCATTTATTCATTCAACTGCTGTTTTCTGGAACAACCTTCCTTCATACGTATTTCCTGAAAATTACAATCTACAGAAGTTCAAGTCCAATGTCAACAAATATCTTCTTTCGTCTTCTCAATCTCCAACCCAAGCACGGTACTAAGTACTATAGGTTATAATACCTCTCGTGTTTGGGGTTCTCATAAAAAAAAAAAAAAAAAAAAAAAAAAAAGATGGATATCACCACCCAGACAGCACCGTTTCAGGGCTATTTGGCCTTTCTTACGTGGGTGGGTGGGTAGGTACCCGAGTGATGCAATGATGGCAAAACAGTTATGAAGTATAACTCCACAATATGAGAGATGACTGATGGTGTATGGTGTATTTATAATCTAAATACATCATCACACTTTATAGGCTAGATGGCATAAGGACACTTGTGTCACCTAGCGAGGTAATATTGAGCTCACTTGGTACTGTTATTGCATAAATGTAGAGTCCACTATCCCAACCTCATTAGTTGTATTAACTCAAAAATTAAGGATTTTGAGTTGTGCCACTATTGCAGCTAGTGAGCGATACAATGTTCTTGTTTATACTCTGGCACAACCACCAGATCAGTGGAGTTTACAGTAAATCATCGATACCAAAGTTAATCGTATTTAGTAGTCACAGCCGTAAGCCCCGGTCCACTTAACGAACGTGTGCTACTGCACTCACCTCCTGACCATCAGGCCTCAATGTCATAGTTTGTAAATATATTTAGATCCAATTATTAAGTCTTTAACTCTGTTTTGTGTCTGTAATAAATTGGCACCTGTGGCCATGAATGCTCTTGCCATCTAGTTATGCCTCTGGTGCCGAAATGAAATGCAAGATATCTATTGGCTGAAGCATGGTTATCAGTCAACTTAGTCAGATTTATTTGTTACTTCTAATCTGTTAACATAAAGCAAGCATATTTTTGGGAGATTGCCAATGTACACTGCAGCCACTGCACATGAGCAGTCTTACAGTATGTCCCTGCATTCGTCCACTAGGTTTGTTTGTTGCTGTCTAACTTGCACTCAAATACACCAAAAATATCTTTTCAGTGTACTGATATTGAGATAAGGTATTCTGCTATTTTTTGTTAAACTTTTAATTAAACCATTTGTGTTTTCAAAAATAGGTGGTATTCACCAATTTTAAAAGTATACTAAAAATGTAATATATAAAATTTTTTCTCTTGTGGAGAGAATAAATTATAAAATTAATAATAAATTATGAAGTAATTAATAAAAATAATGAGTTACAATAATAATTAAAATAAGCAATATGGCATAACAACCCTTGTTTAAGAGCTTTTATATTGTTTTCCCAATAGTAAATAATGTAAGTGCTTTTTGGTCTTTACTAGTCTCCCTTTGATTAAAGATGGTTTCGTGTTATTTTATATAAGGTAATATCAGAAGTTCCAAAATTGAATTTTTATTTAAACAGATATATTTAAATATAATAGCATATTGAATTTTGAAGAATAACCTTGTCTCTTTACACACTCCCCTGACCCCAGCTATGTAATTCTTTTTTTTTTTTTTTTTTTTCTCCCCATCATTGCATTTGTTGTAGGTGCCATAGCTTCTGCTTTACCAGAAAGTTGTCCCTTTTAATGAGTTCTTTAGCTGGCAGGGATGGGTAGAGAATTACATGACACAAGGTTGAAGTGAATAAGGGGAATGCTCTGAGTTTCAGAGATTATTCAGAAATCTGTTCAAGAAATCAGCGTGATTGGTACTTTAGCAGTTACATTATCATGGAATAATTTCCAGTTTTTAGTTTCTCACAGATTTGGTCTCTTCCTTCTGATTGCATCTCTCAAATGCTTTCAAGGTTTATAACTATGTAGTCTTATTAGCATTATGATCATTGGTTACAATGCACTATGCTGTTAAGTTAAAAAAAAATAATGTGGAGCTAAATAATAATACCATCACAAGTGCCAGATTTATGCATTATTCCATTAGTAAAATCCAAACACTTAATTTCCTGGACTGTATGTCATTGTTGCAATGTATTTGTAACATAAAATCATTCATTTTGCAATACATTCAATACTAGTTCATAGTATATAGTACTTTTTTTTTTTTTTTTTTTTTCTGCTCAATGAATACTCCAAACATTGAGTTAGTAAGGATTTCGGACTAAAAGTGAATATGGTAAAAACAAATGTAATGATGAACAAAGTATGCCACAGAAAAAGGATATAATAATTGAAGGAGCAGTAATTGAAAAGATGGATTCACTACTTATCTGGGACAAGTCATTAGCAGTAATTATGATAAATGGCTGGAAGTCAAGAGAAGAATAAATTTTGGATGGATAGCATTCAGGAAATATAGTCGCATACTGAGGAGCAATATCCCAATTTGTCTGAAATTTAAAATAATGAACCAATGTATACTCCCCACCATGACTTATGGAAGTGAAACTTAGGCGCTCACCAGAAGAATGGAAGAGAAGCTGAAAATTAAACAATGAAGAATGGAATGAATTATATTAGGAATCAGACTGTTAGATAAGAAGAGAAACACATGGATTAGACAGCAAACACAAAGGACATTGCCAACACTAAATTCCACCTTCCCCCAGCTCTCAGATCAACACAGTTAGCAGATGCCCTTCAGCAGCACAGGCAACAATCCTACATCAGAGAAAGAAGGCTGCTATTCACAATCAAGATGGTCATGGGGAAAATTACAGAGTCGAATTTCTGGGATCACTGCTTTTGGCACATTCTTCCCCCTTATCTCTTCAGCACAGCTGCTAGCCGACCATAACTGGCTAGTACTTACCAACAGATTCCTACCAAAGCAAATGCTACTTTGCTACTACCAAAGGAAATCACAAGCGATAGATGCTGACCTCCAAAAAAGTGTTCAACAACAAAAGATACAGGAAGGAAATCCTCGCTGAACTGAAAATTTAGAACTGTGCTTTGCATTTAAATAGGCTAGATGTATGTTATTTAACATATCCATCGATTAATGAAGTTGTCAGGTCTAAAAACTCAACGCCGACCCTCACAAGTATGCATTTGACAAGTGCTACAAAAAGCAAGTGTTATCCTCGTAACAGCAACAGTCATGCTAGTGATGTCTTGTCAGTTTTTCCTGACTTGCAAACCTTGCTGGATTACAGCCCTTGGAATATGAAGTTGCTCCCTTTTGCCGTCTGTTGATGCTGACAATGTGACAAGCTCTTAAGTGTATATACTTTGTTAAACAGACAAGTGCATTTCAACCTGAAGAGACATACAATCTTTTCATTCATTGCTTGATTTTCAATCCCCTTTGTTCTATTTAAATATTAGCCACTTTGTATGTTATATTTCTAAATTAGTTTAGAAATGGAAGATTTACCTATGATTTATATTTGTAAATACCCTTTGCCTTTTCATTTATAATTTAAATTCATTGATCCATGATAGGTAGGTTGTATTTGAAGAGCAAATACCAAAAGCTTGAGATAGTACATCAATGCTATCAACATGTCTGAAATTCACTCCTGGAAAAACCTCATTCATACCTCAGATAATAATGGCCCTTGGTTGTATTTCTTGACTGACCAAAAATAGTATCTATTCTTAAGATACTAACTCCATTATTATTAATGGTACTGAAACCGAAACATGGTTTGACAACCATGTAAATAGCATAATGTTAAATCACTATGTAATGATTTACTTTTTAGCATTAGGTGAGCCATATGATACAAGAAAGCAAGCTTATACAGCATTAACAAAAAAAAAAAAAAAAAACCTCATTTCACCTATCCATTTGTTCCAAATGTTTGTCTAGTTCAGCCTTAAAGTTATTTAAGCTATCAACTTCCAGAACAACAGATGAGTCTGTTCCAGCAATCAACTACCCGCTGGTTAAAGGTAAATTTCTGCACAGCCAGCGAGTAGTTGATTGCTGGAACAGACTTCCATCTGTTGTTCATTGCTCTATTACAACTCATAAATAATTGCAACATATCCTCTGATACTGTTAATTTTTTTTCTCACAAGCAGAAGTTGTGGTTTGCAGAACTTAGCAGTGGGATATGATGCAAGAAAGCAAGCTTAAACAGCATCTGCTCCAAACTTTGTCCAGTTCTTCCTTGAATTTATTTAAGCTATCTACTTCCACAACGGCAGATGGAAATTTGTTCCAACAATCAACCACTTGCTGGCTAAAACAAAACTTCCACATGCCTATTCTGCAACTGTCTTTCCTCAATTTGAATTTACATCCCTCATATTTGTAATCTGAAAAAGAGGAAGAATACCATCGGCATTGAGCTTGCTGAAACCATTTAAATCTTTAAGCACCTCAATCAGATCACCTTGCAGGTGCCTAGTCTCCAGAGCTGAAATTTGCAGAACTTAACTCTTTCTTAGTAACAGCACCAATTTGTTCCCCTCACCAATCTCATTGCCCTTCTCTGTACCTGTTCCAGCAGCTCTACATCACTTCCTAAATTGAGGCCTTCAAACCCGAATGCATTATACAAGATGTGGCCTAATCATTGCCTTATACAAAGGGTTAATCACCTCCTTATCTCTGCTAGCAAAGTTCCTGTTTATCAAATACAAGATAACATGAACTGCTCTCACAGCTTGTCTCCAATGCACTGAAAATTTCATATCTGATGGCACAATTACCCCCAGGTCTCTTTCACTCTTCACTACCCTGAGTGTAGTACTGCACAGTAGGTATGTTACTCTGGGGTTACTGCTACCCATATGCAGTACTTTGACAAATGCAATGTTTAACTTCAGTTGCCACCTCTCAGCCCATCTGCCCAACTTTTCTAGATCCTGTTGCAGCTGCATACTGTCGTTACTGTCATTAACAGCCCTGCTAAGCTTTGTATCATCTGCAAACTTGGACATTAAGCCTGGTATACCTTCATCAATATCATTGATAAATATACAAAACAGCACACGCTTCTTGATTAGACCGGGGTTCGAGCCCATAACCACCAAATACAGGATGTGGAAAGGTCAGGTAATGACCACCACATATCCCCGTAGCAATATGGCCTTAGATGCTAATGCTCCTAAAAACCAAATAATAACAACAACACACAAAACAGCAATGGTCCCAACACCGAACTCTGGGGGACTCCACTAATAACATCAGTCCACGACGAGCAGTATCTATTGATTACTACTGTCTTCTCCCACTCAACCATCCTTTTATCCATAACAGCAGCATTTCCCTTAATGCCATACTGCTCTAATTTGTACAGCAGCCTTCTGTGTGCAACAGTATCAAAAGCTTTCCTGAAATTCATGTATATGATATCAAAATTGCATACAGTTCTTTTGTGACCACATCGTAGTATTCGGTCAAATTGGTCAGGCAATATTTCCCCTTAAGAAACCCATTCTGCATCTGAACTATAGCTGCAGTCTTCTCTAGATGCTCGTGCATTGCTTCTTTAACTATAACTTCAGTTATAGTTAAATGTGTCAGAGCTATAACTTCAGTTATAGCTTGGACACAGCATGGGTTTGTTAAGGGGAAGTCTTGTATGACCCATTTGATTGGATACTATGATGTGGTCACAAAGGAACTGGATGCAAAGAATAACTTTGATATCATATATTTGGAACTTAGTCTTTTGATGCTGTTACACATGGAAGACTGCTGCACAAGTTGGTGCAGTGTGGCATTGTAGGCAAATTGCTGTTATGGATGGTTGAGTAGGAGAAGACAGTGGTAATCAATGGATACTACTCTTCTGGACTAATGTTGTTAGTGAAGTCCCTTAGAGTTCAGTGTTGAGTCCATTGTTGTTTTCTATATATATTGATGATGGTATATCAGGCTTAATGTCCAAGTTTGCAGACGAAGGTTGGCAGGGTTGTTAATGGCACTGACAGTATGCTGCTGCAACAGGATCTAGAAAAGTTGAGCAATTGGGCTGAGAAGTGGAAACTGAAGTTTAACATTGACAAATGAAAAGTACTGTATATGGGTAGCAGTAACCCCAAAGTAATGTATCTGCTATGCAGTACTACACTGAGGGTAGTGGAGAGTGAAAAAGACATGGGGGTAATTGTGCAGACAGACATGAAATTTTCTGAGCAGTGCAGATGGTCTGCAAGAGGAGCTCATGGTGTCTTGTCAATGATATACAGGAATTTTTCTAGCAGGGATTAGGAGGTGATTATCTCCTTGTAATAGGCCTCCTTAGCCGAGTGGGCAGGGGCGGGAGTGCAGTAGCACACGCTCTTTGAGCAGACCGGGGTTCAAGCCCCTGACTGCTGAATACGGTCGATCTGCCAACCCGCACTGGACCAGAGTGGCAGATTATGGTCCATTTCTCTCAGCAGGAATTGTTGAGGAGGCTTCCATCCTGCAGTGGATTGATAATGGCTGCACTTTTTTTTATCTCCTTGTATATGGCGATGGTCAGGCCACACCTTGAGTACTGTATACAGGTCTGGAGGCTTCATTTTAAGAACAATGTAGAGCTGCTGGAGCGAGTGCAGAGAAGGGCAACGAGATTAGTGAATGGAACAAAGGGTTGCTCTTACGAAGAAAGGCTTTACCCCTGATGGTAGTTACCTTTTTTGAGTAAATCTCGCTTCAGCACACTGGTCTACTGCCACCTAGTGGTTCCTTTACCTGCAGATTCTTAATGCATGAAGAATCACTACTGATAATCAGATCAAGAGTATTACTCCCTCTAGTTGCCTCCCAAACATGCTACTGTAGAAAACATTCATCCAATAAATCCACAAAAGCCTTGCTAGTGTTTGATGTACCAACCCACAAATTCCAGTCAATATCTGGGAAATTAAAAACCCCCATTATAAGACTGATTTACTGGCTCACTATTTCCCTGTACAGTTGTTTATTATACTCATCAGAGCCATTAGGCCTATACACACTCCTATTCTCAATTTTGCTTTACCAGTGCTTATGTCACACCAAACTGACTCGACATTGCACTGTCCAGCCATGTTGACTGACTGTACGTCCTTGGATTTTGTTTCTTAAATAATAGCTAAACCCCTCCTCCCTTCCTATTTTGTCTATCCTTCCTGTATACCTTGTACTCCCCAAATTCCAATTCTGCATTCCTTATATCTGTGGAACACCATGTCTCTGATCTCTGATATTCCAGAAATATCTGCCTTTGATGTTTTGACCAACACCTCAAATTTATTTACCAAACTCCTAGCATTGGTGTACCCGCAAGTATACATGCACCTGTTTCTATTCTTAGCTGCCCTAACACAACTCATGTGTTTGCTTGTACCAGAATGACTCCCAGCAGTCTCTTAAATCTCCTGCATCTTGTTTTCCAGGCTGCTGCTCATTCTAAGAGAAGCAGTGCAAGAATCACTTTCACCTCTCTATTAGTCCATGTATCCCCCCCCTCAAGCTAGCAGTTTTGTGACCCTCCTAACACTGCCTCGATAGCATCATCAAATAATCTTGCAACCTTTCTATTTAAGTATATCCCATCTCCGTAGAAGCATTCTCTTCTATCAACAAGCACAGATCAGGCTGAGAAATTCTACCCCTTTTTTTTTTATTTACCTCCTTGCCAACTTTTATCATCTGCAAACTTATTTAAGCCAGAGATATGACTTCATTAATAAATATTGAAAAGAATAATGTTTGTCCAAGATCAGCACTCCCCATGATAATCATTCTGTCTTCTTCCACTCAGCCATTCTATAATACACAGCAGTAATGTCTCTAATGCCACAATGCTTCAATTTGTGCAGCAATCTTTCGTGTGGAACACCATCAAAAGCTTTCTAAAAATCATGTGATGTCAAAATAATTTTTTTGCTTCCAATTCTCTGTGATTTAACTCTTAGTTCTTAACCAAGACATTAAATCCTCCCACCTCATAACCTCTCCGTACACATTGTGCTCACCATATTCAAACTCTGCATCCCTTATGATTGAGTGGCACCATGTTTCTGATATTCCTAAAATATCTGTTTGATGACTTAACCAACACTTCTAGTAATAGCACACTAATACTCTTTGCATTAGTGTACGTGCAAAATTTACATACACCTGTTTCTGCTTGTAGTAACTGTGACCTAGCCATTTGCATGCCCCATGAGGATCCAGACAGGCCTTATAATCCCCAACACCCTGCTTTCTGGAATGTTGCATATCCCAGTAGAAGCAGTTCAAAAATCACTTTCACTTCTTCCTTCAGCTATTATTAATCAATCAATCTATGTATCTCCCCCCCCCCCCAAAAAAAAGCTAACAGTTTTCTGATCAACTTAGCACCACACATAAGTGACATGGACGAAATTAACTGTTCTTTACTGATGATATATTAAGGATTCCTTATGTGCTGTGATGTAATGACTAGATCATAGTAATCCGCTTAGTTTGTTGAAAGTTTCGTCACATACATGGTAGTTATGAAATTTTATCAACTTAAAGAAATTATAAATTAAAAAATTACTAAATTATGAGCTTTAAAAATTTGCCTAAGAAAGGAAAGTGCACCTTCCATTCTGTGGTTGTCTAATTAAAATTATGGATTAAAATAAATTAAAGTGAGAAACTGTTCTTTACTTCATTTGTAATGTTTTATATAAGCTGAATTACAAATGGTATTTGTTCATTTGATAGTTTTGTTTCTTGCAATGTAAATTTTAAATATCAATTTCTTTGAGTGAAATTATAAGGAAAATAACAGCAAAAAAAACCCTTTTCTGATAATCAGTTTCAGATAACTGGAATGTTACTGTACTTACCTTACTTTACAAACAGGTTTGCATGTTGATAGCACATACTTAATTATGCACGCTATCAATTAACACCTCCCTAAAAACCAAACAACAACAGCACGCTATCAAGACCAAGCATTTTTATAAATAGTGTTGCACCTTTGGTAAATTGGACATAGGAAATACTTATTTTTAATCATAGAAGTTAAAGCACTAAAAATTTGATATCATTACACACACACAAAAAAGAAATATATATATATATTTTATATGCAACCAACTTAGGTTATTCTTTTTAATGTAGCTTCAAGCTAATGCTGTGGATGAAGTAGAGGATAAGATTGTTACTGCTATGGCCACAACTCCTATGATACAAGATAATGGAAGAAATATAGTTACAGCATTTCAGCAAGCATCCCTTAGCCCAGAATTGATCAAGAAGGCTGAAGAGGAGTTAATGGAGAAACCATGCTGGAGAGATAGAGATATTCAGGCTCTAAGAGATATGGTTATTGGTAAGAAAGTAACTTTTATAGTTGGCATTAAAAAAGAAAAATAAGAGAAACTCAATTTATAAGAATATAATGTTATCCATTTTTATTAGTTAAATTTTTGTAATCTCACAAATATGCAAGATTTATGTTAAAGTTAATGTTTTCTTTGAATGGGATACTGTATTTTGAAAATCTGTATCTAGTTGCCTTTACTGCTAATGGTTGGTTGAGCTGGGAGGCCCTCTTTATGAGCCTTAAGGTTCTAGAAATACAGATTTTGAATTTATTAGGGTTCAGAAATTTATAGGTGGTTTGGTCAGGTTAGTCTTTCTATCACTAAAGCTCTTGAGAACCTGTTTTGTCCTATTTTTCTTTTCCACACTTTTCATAGGTGCTGAAGCCTGCTTCACCAACCATCAAAAGGCATTGACTGGAACTTGTGAGTAGGTCATTCACACAGTAGAAAGACAGCTCTAGATTTATTGGATGACTGTTTTCTACACCACCATTTTAGACAGGCAACAAGAGAAAGCAGTACTGTTGATCTGATAATCAGCAGTGACTCTTCATGCATTAAGAATATCCAGATAAAAGAACCACTAAGTGGCAGTGATCCTAGTATATTGATGTGAGAGCTACTTAAACACAAATACTGTCAATGTGAAGGGGAAGAGAGTTTGCTTCCATAAAGGTGACTACAGTGGTTGTAGACAATTTTGAAATTCCCTTAGTGGGACCAATGTTGATGTTACCAAAGTTCTAGATGGGAAGCAGTCATGAAAGGTACTAAGCTTTTAATACCAACTAAGAGATATTGTTCAATGTATAAATCACCTAAAGTGATGCCAGATGAGCTGTTGTGACTAGGGGCAGAGAAGAAAAATTCACAGGATGATTATAAATTAGAAGGGGAATACAGAAACCCACAAACTAGTCTCCATTGAAGTCACTGAGGGAGGTTAGGCAAGCTAAGGTAAATTATGAAAAAATCTTTGACTAAGAATGAAAAAAGTAGAAAAGATAACTTTCCTGAAGTTCAACAAGGTAACTAGAAGGAAATGAAGGATTCAAATAGCCCACCATAATTATTCAATAAATATTTTGCATATATGTGTACCTGTGAAGAAGCTTGTAGGAATGGGAATACAAGAAGTACACCAAGTTTTAACTCAGAGCTAAAAAGCAGCAAAAGAGATAAGCAAATCTGTAGCCATAATTATGAGAGAACCCTTGAATTCAGGGGAGATGGACCTTGAGACTGTCACACATTCCCTCAGGTGAGTCAAGCTGGGCTTGCTACCTGGGAGTCTATAATGCTGGTGGAGCTGATATTCAGGTGGCACTAGTCAAGTGGACCTAATTTCAGCAAAGTCCAGTCAGTTTGTAATAGCCAAATCCTCTGCTTGCACCCTCAAGATGATGGGACTGTTAGTAACCATGGATATAACCCACGTGTGCAAGTCCTGAAATATGGCACCTTGTATACTGTAGGTGACCACCCAGGTTTGGACCACTAAGCAGGGGGTTGAAGTGTGGTACACACACCACATGGAAGAATGTGGTCTCTCTGTGTTACCAGTCAATACTAGGTAGTAGATGACTCATCAACTGGTGCAATACCACCACTATGTTTATTGGAGCTTTGGAACTTTGCTTGAAGTGATGGAACCTATGTTTAGTTTCCAGAGAAAAGTGCTGGCAATTATCCCCCCCCCATCTCTTCCATCATGCAGTATGATTGGTCTTTTGAGGGATTAGTAGCAGCAATGGCCACATGATGCAAGGAAGCCTATGGCTTATGCTGCACCAGATAAAAATAATAATAATAAATAAAAGAATAATAAGAAATTTTTTAAAAAAATAAATTAATAAAAGAAATGGAAATAACAATGTGCGTTTCCCTCCACCCGTAGGTAACTTATTCCAGTAATTTCTAACTCGCTAGATAAAATAATTTCCTACAATCCAGTCTAAACATTTCCACCCATAACTTGAATTTATGGCCCCTAGTTCTAGAATCATAACTGTGAAAATTTCATTCTCTTTCATGTTACTTATGCCTCTCAGAGCCTTAAACACCTCAATCAAATCTCCTCTAAGGTGCCTAGTTTCCAAGCTGTGGATATTCAAAGTCCACATATGTTGGATATATAGATATTCGGAGTCTTTCCTCCTATGGATGCCCTTTTGCTGATCTCACCGGGTGAGTTACCAGTCTTTGGATCCTTTCAAGAAGCTCAATGTCTTTCTTTAGGTGTGGTCTCCATACTTGAACGGAGTATTCCAAGTGTGGTCTAACAATAGCCTTATATAATGGGATTATGACATCCTTATCTCTACAACAAATGTTCGATAAATCATCAATAGGACACCACCATGGGCCTTCCTTAACCTGTCTACGGTGCTTGGAGAACTTCCTGTCTGACCATATCGTAACACCCAAGTCCCTTTCCTCCACTACTGGCTTTAGTTCAACTCCAAGTGTGTAAGTTATTTTGGGGTTACTGTTCCCCAGGTGTAATACCTTACACTTTGCTGGATTAAAGCATAACTGCCATTTTTCTGACCATCCCTGAAGTCTATACAGGTCACTCTGAAGAAGCTCTGCTTTCCATTATGATGGACATCCTGATGCAATCCAGTTTTCCTTATATTTCATGGGTACAGTTCTAAAGTGGTGGTCGCAGTTTGGCCGCTGGATAGTCCACCAAACCAAACCTATCAGTAACGCTCTAGGAGGCTTCAGGATCAGCTGGTGTATAATTTTACTGCTTTTACTCTGCGTGATAGTGACTGGAGGGAATCAGAGTAGTGTATGTATTGGCCATTGTGGAGGCCTCGTCGTGTCAAGGAGCTGGGTACATTACTGCCACATGTATTCCATATCCAAGAATTTCATTACTTCATACAGCATGGCCCCCACCTCCTTTGCTTACTACTGAATACATCATGAATTTTCAAACTAATAGAACAAACTTAACTGCAAAAAGATCAGGATCTCCCAAACACTTCCTTGTTTATTTCACAAATATATGTGGTTCTCAGTTACAATCTCAATTCTGCCCATTTCCACTTACATTCTTCCAAACCCCGTATGTATTCTTTTTAACAGAATTGCACTTATCAGTTGATTCAATCATTGCCCATCTCAGTTGCCCAAATTATTTACTGCATGATTCCTTTCACTTCAAAGGTGGTACTTGTGCATATGTCTGCTCTGATATTCCCTGTCAGAGACACCAGTAATTTAGAATCTCCTCTTTTCGATCTTATTTGGCTTAAAATCTCTCTACCACATTTTGTCAAATTCACTGTTTCCTCTATCATTCTCCTACTCTTTGACTTCCTTTCTTCGAAACTTGACTTTCCCAAGTCCAATTTCCTAACAGTGAGGTAATTTTCCTTGGTGATTTTAATGTTCAGAACTCCAGCTGGCTTATATTTTCTAGTGACCTGAACCCAACTTGTTCAGATGCTGAGGCTTTTGCCATTACTAGTGACCTCTCACAGATTGCATTTACCTGCCAGAATAACAAACAGTCCTAACCATGCAGCCAACGTGCTTAATCTTTTTCTCACAAACAACCCTTCTATGTGAACTGTTGAGGTGAGTGTTCTTCTAGGTACACCAGACCACAACTTGAAGGTCTCTTTTCCAATGGAGCCTTTCTCTCATGGCCATTCTCCACCTCGTGTTGTTTGGCACTACAAGAATGCCAAATTAGATCTGCACGATTTCTTTTCTTAATTGCTTTTGTTGGATTACTGTTTCAAATCTTCTGATGTTAAGGTTTACTTGGATCATGTTGGTGAAATTATTATAGAGATGAAATCCTTTATTCCACACTCCACATGAAAATCGGCCTTTATCTAAAATTAAGATAACAATGTTGCATATCGTAATTGGCTTGTATCCATATCACTAGATTCATTTTCTGCTACACTAAATGTTGCAACAATTGTAAAGCAGATATTAATCAGTCCAAACTAGATTTCAAACAGGCTAAAAGTAGAAAACTTGCTTCTTGTCCAAATGGTAGTTGAGCATTCTGGTCTCTTGTCAAAGATATTGGCCAAAACTTCCCACTTCTGTCAAAGCCAGATGGTTTTATTGCCACTTTAGTCAAAGCTGACCTGCTAGCATTCTACTTTTCTTTTAACTCATGTATTGATGATCTTCGTAAACCACGTTCTGCCATTCCCAGTACACTCCATTCTATGCCTCCAGTGGTCTTCCGCAAAAGGATTTTGAACAATCTCAATTCTAAGAAAGCTCCAGGTCCTGATGGTATTTCTCCACTTTCTCTCAAAATCTGTGTTCCTGAACTGACTCCTGTTGTGTCTTGCCTTTTTTTTCTAATTCAAAAGGTGTTTTTCCTTCTGTTTGGAAATTTGCTTGTATCCAGCCAGTTCTTGAAAAAGGTGACAAATCCCTCCCATCCAATGATCATCCCATTGCACTTATTTCTATTGTTTCTAAAGTAATGGAGAAATCAATTCACTGCCAAGTCTTAAACCCTTCTATCTGATCAGTGATCACCAGTATGGATTCCATCAGTTTTGATCTAAGAGTGGTATTCTGGCTTATGTTACCCATCTACAGACTAATTCAATGAAAAAGTTTGGTGAAACTGAAGCAGTTGCTGTTGATATTTCGGTGTTTTTTGTGTTTGGCATAAAGGTCGTCTAAATAAGCTTCCATCTTATGGTTTGCCAACTGTTTTTTGCAATTTGGAATAGTTTTCTCTATTACCATTCACTACAGGTAATGGTGGATGGCTCTGTCTTTTTAACATTAGCAGAGGCATATGACGCAAGAAAGCAAGCTTATACAGCACTATCAAAAAAAAAAAAAAAAAAAAAAAAAGAATCTTTCTCTTTCACCCATCCATTTGCTCCAAAATGTTGTCCACTTCTTCCTTGAATTTATTTAACCTATCGACTTCCACAACGACAGATGGAGGTTTGTTCCAGCAATCAACCACCAGCTGGCTAAATACAAATTTCCGTATATCTATTCAACAACTGTCTTTCCTTAATTTGAGTTTATGCCCCCTCAGGTTCATAATCTGAGCAAGAGGAAGAATGCCATCAGAATTGAGTCTGCTCAATCCATCCATTCAAGGCCTTATACACCTTAATCAGATCACCTCACAAGTGCCTAGACTCTAGATGCTGCAATTTGCAGAACTTTAGCCTTTCTTCCTAAGAGCACCCTTGTTCCCCTCACCAGTCATGTTGTCCTTCTCTATACTCATTCCAGCAGTTCTACATCCTTCCTCAAATGATGCCTCCATACCTGTACACAGTACTCAAGATGTAGCCTGTCCATTGCCTTATACAAGGGGATAATCATCTCCTTATCCCTGCTAGCAAAATTCCTGTATATCATTGATAAGACCCCATGACCTGCACTGCTCAAAAAAACATCATATATGACTGCACAATTACTCCCAGGTCTTTTTCATTCTCCACTACCCTGAGTGTAGTATCACACAGTTGTTACATTTCTCTCTGGTTACTGCTACCCACATGCAGTGCTTTCATTTTTCAATGTTAAACCTCAGTTGCCACTTCTCAGCCCATCTGCCCAACTTTTCAAGATCCTGTTGCAGTAGCATACTGTAATTAACAACTCTGCCAACCTTTGTATCATCTGCAAACTTTGACATTAAGCCTGATACACATTCTATATATCATTAATAAATATACAAAACAACAAGGGGTCTAACACCAAGCCCTGAGGGACTCTACTGATAACATTAGTCCACGAAGTGCAGTGTCCATTGATTCCTTTATCCTTAGCAGCAACTTGCCCTTAATGCCACACTGCTCCAATTTATATAGCAGTCTTTTATGTGCAACACTATGAAAAGCTTTCCTTTTGAAAAAAAAATCCAAGTATATGGTATCAAAATTGTTTTTTGCATCTAGTTGCTTTGTGATCACATTGTAGTGTCCAGTCAAATTGGCCAGACAAGATTTTCCTTAACAATCTCATTCTGTTTCTGAAGTATAATTGCAGCCTTGTCTAGTTAATCCTGCGTTACTTCTTTGACCACTGACTAAATTGTTTCCCTGGAATAGAAATGAAACTAACAAGTCCATAATTATTCATGTCATCCTTTGATCCCCTTTTGTGAATTGGAAATATATTCACACATCTCCAGTCCTTGCAGACTGGAGATGTGAATCCTTCAACCTCCTTTGAATCCAAGGATATTCTCTTAATTATGACTAAGGTTTGCTTACTTCCTTTGTTGCCTCCTTTAATATAATTGGATAGATCCCATCCAGCCCAGGTGCCTTTTTTATGTTTAACTTTGACAATTTATCCTCCACTTTGCTTTCAGTTATTACAAAATCATCAAGTTCCCTGTTAGGTTTAATAAACTTCTGTTATCTGCTTCCATACAGAATTCCTCATGTGTGACTGTAGATGCAAAATACTCATTCAATTTTACAGCAGCCTGAGTAGGATCATCAACAGTCGAACCATCTATATCAAGTGAAGCAATTTGATCGATACCTTTCCTTGGCCGACCGGGCTAGCCGGGTGGGTAAAGTACCTGCCTGGCAGCCCAAAGGTCGCGGGTTCGAATCCCGCCTCGGGCTTGGATCAGACTAGTGTAAAAACTTTGGGAGGTGCATTATGGCCACAGAAGCTGATGCGCTAACAAAAAAAAAAAAAATAAAAAAAATATATATATATATATCTCTTTCCTTCTAGAGTTTACATAAGAAGTCTTTGCATCCTTTGCCAAAGGTTTCTTCTTTTGCTTGCTAACCTCCTTTGTGACATAATCACAGACTAGCGTATATCTAGCTTAAAGCTTCTATATTGCCTGATAATTTATATGCATCCCATGTATTTTTCTTCTCTGCAATGTGTCTTAGTTCATTTGACATCTGTTTAGGCCTAAACCTTGAACAGTATTTCTTAGTATGAAAACCTTAGTAGCTTCCATAATTAATTCCTTGATTGCTTCTCATTTATAATTTGTTAGCTGATTAATTGTGGCTGGTAGCTTTGGGAAATACAGACATCAGCTGAATAGTTACTTGCATGAGAAGAGAAACAGGTTATTTATTTCCTTTTTATATTTTACAGATTTATGTTTTATATTTTTTTATTTTTAATATTTTTGCCAGTGCAGGAAAAGCCTGTCTTCCTTGCACTATGCAGATAAGACTAATATTTATCAGTACATCTAAAATGAAAGCTCTTTATAGTTTCTAAAAATAATGCTTTTCACAAATGTTTTATCTCCTTATCTTCAGTGATTGTAATCCTGCAGTTGACATTCACAGAAACACCAAAAAACCAAAGTGACAAATTGTTTGAGTTTGTTAGTTGTTTTTTCTTTTTTTTTTGGGGGGGGTGGAATCGGTTGAACGATTAGGATCCATTAAAGAAGCAGAAGAAAAAACAATAGTGAAACAAGGTATTTAGTCTATTTAAAAATATTTTTAAACCGTACACAGGTAAAGCTATTTCATTTCAAATATTTTGTTGATGTTTCCATCGCACAGTGCAGTATAACCTGTCCTCTACCTATTGGTGATTATTTTGAAGTTAATTCCTTCTCTGCTGAAATGTGTTTTGTATGAATAACATAGTAGAAAGAAAGGATGAACAGCACACTCTTGAAAGACACAAAATTGTTCTTGAGTTGGCTAATCTGTGGAAGTCATACCTTAAACTTACCACACATGGTATGAACTGTTTGTGAAGAGCTTTGTCTGGTTGCTTGTGATGTGTAAACAGCAGCAGTTTACCTCAGAAACAGTTTTTCTGGTGTTGGTTCCAGGTTGATCTGCAGTGTGATGAGGGATGTGATCTTTGTTGGGAGTGTGCATTGAATAAAACCATGAAACTCTTGCCCATGGCTGACTAACTTGGCATAGTATAAGAAAAGCCCATACATCTTCCTGTGTCGATGGAAATCAAACCTAGGCTTTTCCATGTGGTATTGAAGAACAGTGAATGTAATTACTCTGCTGGGCATGAAGGTGGAGGCATTTGCATTGGAAGATGGAACTATTTCGTTGGAAGCTATTGGATAAACAGTTGCAACACTTCACAAGCTTATAGAAGTAGTATTTTCAAATGTTGAGTATTACTCCTTCATAACTGTAAATGGTATCCTGGCACCAAAAATTATTCGGACAATACTACAAGTAAGCAGCTTTCTCAATTGCCTTGCACTATTCAGAATTATGTCTGTTGACATCAAATAATGAGGTGTTAATCTACCTAGCAGAATTTGCCAGCTCTAGAGGATATGTTCATTCCATATGTTCAAACCATCCCCTCTGATCTGCCATTTTCAGTTTGAGCCCCAGTTCCCGGTATACCTACATTTTGCCATGAGCATTGGTAAGGCACAGGCTGAAACATTCCAAGCTGTTGGCCTTGGGCTTTAAAGCCCAAATTTTACCCTTTAGAGTTGGTAAAGGCAGAATCCTTTGTAATTATTTTCATGAAATGAATAATAAATAAATATGCACAGAAGCTCTTCATTAATAAAATGTCTGGCGATGTACCATATATTCTGTTGTATAAATTCTGTAGCCCAAAAGGAACAAAGTTCATGTGTGCATTGGTTATAAAATATCAAATTAATCTGGAAGAAAAGAAAAAAAAAAATAACTTTGCATACAGTTGCCATTAGAGAGGGGGAAAGAAGTCCACTGAATGGGTTAAAGGATTGTATAATTAATTGACAAAAATAAAATGTAAATGATAGTAGCTTTTTTTTTTTTTTTTACTATAATACTTTAAACCAATTTGATTCTCTTTTAGAAGATGCAAATCTAGTATCCAGAACAGATGATGCATTTCTGCTTAGATTCCTTAGAGCTCGAAAATTTGATTATGACCGTGCATTGAAGCTTCTCAAGAATTATTATGCGTTAAGGTTAAAATATGCTGATGTATTCAAGGACTTTGTTCCATCTGCTGTGAAAAATGTTTTATCTGCAAACTACCAAACATTTCTTCCTCATAGAGATAAGGATGGAAGGGCTATCTTTATATTTAGAGGAGGTAAGTATGCATCTTTAATATCCATTAATTAAAGATTGCTATATTCAGCCTTTCTTGTTTTATGACCATTTGATGAAGACATGGTACATTTAAAGATCAGAATAGAAGAACAGTTTAAAGTATCTTAGTTTCAACTTTATTACTATTTTTAATAACCGTGTCTGACTATATTTTACAAAGATGCTTATGCTCAAGTTTTAAAGTAATTTTCAGACCTTGGATATGTTAGTGATAAGCATAGTGAATGTTTTCATCAGGATATTGCTACCATAGAGAAACCTTGCCAAAGAAGGTGGAATTGATAAGAATGCCTTTGTGAGTGTCTTGAAAAGAGCAAGAAGAGTTGATGTGCAAATTTTAGCATTCTAATGGGGGCTTGAAGAATAGGTTTCATGCCCTCAAAGAAGTAGTGTCCCATCAAACATCCAGCTGTGGCCCAGTGCACTGCTTGAGCCCATGCTCCAGTAGCAAACAACATAATGACATCCCCCATAGCAGCGATGCTTGGTCCCACAGAAAGTAGCTTTAGCTGGTAAATTGATTAACAAGGAAACAGGGAATATTTTGCAAAAAGAACAGGTGGATTATTAGCATTAGGTGAGGCATCAGCAAAAAAAAACAACAAAAAAAAAACTTCCCATTTTACCCATCCAGTCACTCCAAATGTTTGCCTAGTTTAGCCTTAAATTTAATTAAGCTGTCAACTTCCACAACAACAGATGGAAGTCTGTTCCAGCAATCAACTACTTGCTGGTTAAAGGCAAACTTCCACATCTATTCTACAACTTGTCTTTCTTCAATTTGAATCTATGCCCCCCCCCTTAGGTTCTTGGTCTGAGCAAGCAGAAGTATCTCATCAACATTGAGCCTGCTCAAACCATGCAAGGCCTTATACACCTCAATCAGATCACCTTGCAGGTGCGTAGTCTCCAGATGCTGAAACTTGCAGAACTTAAGCCTTTCTTCATAAGTGCACCCTTTTATTCCTCTCACCAATCTTGTTGCCCTTATTTGTACTCATTCTAGCAACTCTACATCCTTCCTAAAATGAGCAGTAAAATGACTAAAATGACCTGTACGCAGTACTCAAGGTGTGGCCTGACCATTGCCTTATATAAAGGGATAATCACCACCTTGTCTCTACTAACAATTCTTATATATCATTGACAAAACTCCATGACCTGCTCTGGCAGCCAGGCTGCACTGCTCAGAGAACTTCATATCTGACTGCACAATTATCCCCAGGTCTTTTTCATTCTCCATCTCCCTGAGTGTAGTACCACACAATTGGTATGTTTCTCTTGGGTTACTGCTACCCATATGCAGTACTTTGCATTCATTAATTTTAACTTCAGTTGCCACTTCTTAACCCATCTGCCTAACTTTTCTAGATCCTGTTACACTAAGTGTGAGCAGAGTATGTCTGCAAGGGAGCTCAAGTTGATGACAGAGCAGCTATCTCCTTTTTAAAGGCACAAAATGAATAGCTAATTAATATACAGGGCAATGTTGAAAAAAAGTTTCAAGTTAGGATTGAAATTGAAAGAGTCTGCAATTCTGCCCAGACACAATATAAGGGAGTACATGATAGGAGCCTTGTCAATCAGTTCAGCCCTGGAGAGAGACTATGCAAGGCTCATGGGGTAGATTTTTTTTCTCAGTGTGGTCTGTGCTTGTCAACAAGAGAGATTGCTTCTACAGCAATGGGATACACATAAATAGAAGTGATATGAGAATATTCAATGTTATGAAGGTAGTGTAAGGTGGGGTTTAAAAACTGCTAGCCTTGGGAGGGGAGCACACAAACTAATAGATTAACAGTAGCCACAGGTAGATGTGAAAGTGATTCTTGCACTGCTTCTATTGGAACCTGTAGCAGCCTGCAAAATAAAGTTGGGGATTTCAAGACCTGGGTGAGGTCTTCATGGAACAAGCAAATACATGGGCTGCCTTAGGATTATTAAGAGTAAATACATGTACACATATACTTGTATCAGAGACATGGTATCACTCAGATATAAGGATTCAGAATTTGAATATAGGGAGTACAGTATGTACAAAAAAAAAAAAAAAAAAAATAGACAGGACAGGTGGGGTTATGCCCCAAGTTAAGAACTACGTAAAATCTAAGGTAGTGCATTCAGTCAATATGGATGGCCAGTGCAATGTTGATTCAGTTTGGTGTGACATAACATTGGGGGAAAAAAAAGAGAGCAGGAGTGTGTGATAGGCCTAATAATGACTGTGTTGAATATAACAAACAGATATACAGAGTGGGCCAATTAATCAAAATGTCTTATAATGGCAGATTTTAACTTTTCAAATATTGACAGGAACATTGTAGGTTAATCACTCATGCATTAAGATGAAGTTTGTGAAATTGTGGGGGTCTGGTTTTCACAACAGTATGTTAGCAAGGCAACAAGAGAAAGCAATATTCTTGATCTGATTAACAGAAACAATCCTTCATGCATTAAGATTCTGTAGATAAAAGCTCCACTAAAACACTAAGGCAGTGATCATAGTGTGTTGATGTGGGATTTACTTAAGGCAGTAACTACTTTCAAAGTCTTTCTGACTACTTTTAAATTTAAGCGAAGGGCTATTGTAAAGTGAATACATTGGTCTCAGACAGATTTTAAATTCTATGCACTGAATTGATGAATTTACCAACAGCAAATTCTAACTAGGAAATATTCAGTTCGGGGGATGTATCGGTAGAAATTACTAAGATTGTTATACCGACTAAGAGATACTATTCAAGACAAGCCTAAATGGATATCGGATTAGACTAGTGGCAGAGAATGGGAATGATAATGACTTCTTTACTTATGTAACCACTACAAGGAAGGAGATGAATCACGTTTTTCTACTAGATATGAATGGTTTAACTATTGATAAAGCTGCTCAGGTTGCTGACAAACTGAATGTATTTTTTTTCATCTATATTCACATATAAGAAAAGTTTTAGGGATGGGGAGCTGAATGATTTTGTGATAACTAAGGAAAAATTGTTGACGCTAAACATAAAAAAGGCACTGGAGGTGAACGGGATATTCACTTATATAAAAGAAGGCAGCAAAAGAGGTAAGCAAACTGTAGTCATGAGTAAGAGTGTATTCCTTGATTCATTGGAGGTCTCTATGGACTATAGATATGCAAATATATCTCCAATTCACCCTTTGATGCCTCTGTCAATTGGGGATACATTCCCCACTTCACAAATGGGGATCAATGGGTGATATGAGTAATTTCAGACCTGTCAGCTTCACATTCTGTTCCAAGGAAAATAATGGGAAGTTGTGTCACTGTTTAAAGAAGTAATGTATTACCATATAGACAAGAATGTAGTTATAGTGCAGTCGCTGTATGGATTTGTTAACGGGAAATCTTGCCTAACTAATATGATTGGATAATGTGGTTTGGTAACAAAGGAACTGGATGCAAAAAAAAAAAAAATAATTTTATATACATAGAATTTAGAAAATATTTTAATACTATTGCACATAAGACTGCTATGCAAATTAGAGTAGTGTGACATAAACTGTGGTACTGAACTTGGGGTAGCAGAAAATGAAAAAGACTGGGGGGGGGGGGTTATTGTCCAGTCAGATATGCAGCTCTCTCTAAGCCATACAGACATATTGGCATTGAGGCTCATGAGGTTTTGTCAGTGATATATAGGAATTACAGGAGGGATGAATTCCCATTCTGTAAAGGCAGCATTTTATAATGCTGTTAGGCTGCATCTTGAGTAATGGTAATAGCCATATGGTGCAAGGAAGTTGTTTGTTATTTGGTTTTTAGGAGCATTAGCAACTAAGGCCATATTGCTCCGGGATATGCGGTGGTCAGTCCCTGACCTTTCCGTATTTGGTTGTGATGGGCTCGAACCCCGGTCTAATCAAGAAGCATTTGTTACGCACTGCTGCTCCTTGCAAGGAAGTCACAGGCTTTTGCTGCCCTGGCTGTTGGGGGGGGGGGGGTAGATAATAAAATACAAATTATTTGCTTCCCTTCGCACATAAGTAACTATCCAGTTGACCTTTGAATTTATTCAACTGTCAGCCTCAACTACTTGTGAAGCCAACCTGTTCCAGCAATCAATGACTTGCTGGCTAAAAGAAAACTACCTACAAACTAATGTAAACCTCTTCCCCTGTAATTTTAATTTCTGCCCCTGAATTCTGGAATTCTCTATAAAAGTGAAAATTTCACCCTTTTTCATTTTACTAACTCCTCTCAGAGCCTTATGAACCTCAATCAGGTCACCTCTGAGGTGCCTAGTTGCCAAGCTCTGTAGCCCGTGTATATGGAGTCTTTCCTCATATGTTTGCCCTTTTGCCAATCTCACCATGCGAGTTGCTCGTCCTTGAACTCTTTCAAGAAGCTCAGTATTTTTTCAGATGAAGTCTCCCTACTTGAACACAGTATTCCAAATGTGGTCTTGCAATTGCCTTATAGAGTGGACTATGACCTCACTATCTTGACAGGATAATTTTCAATAAATCATCAATAGGACACCATGGGCTTTCCTGGCTGCCTGTTTACACCACTCAAAAACTTCATATCCACCCTTATTATAACTCCCAGAGCCTTTCTTCCTCTACTGTTTTTAATTCAACTCCACCACGTGTATAATTTATTTTGGGGTTGCTATTCCCCAAGTATAAGGCCTTTCATTTTGCTGCATTAAAACAAAGCTCTCACTTTTTCTGACCATTCTTGCAGCCTGTTCAAGTCATTCTGAAGGAGTGCTGCTTGGTAATGATCACTGACTACTCTACCAATTTTTATGTCATCTGCAAATTTTGATATCAAGCTTTCTATCCCATCGTCAATGTTGATTTATGAAAATCAGAAAGAGTGGTCGAAAAACCGATCCTTCAGGGACTCCACTTCAGACTTTACACAAATCTGAAGAATATCCATTTATCACAACCCTATCTATGCCTTCCGCCCTACAGCCACCCAGCAGTATACCTTAGAATTTTTCCAGTAACTCCAACTTGTTCCAGCTTATATAATAACCTGTCATGAGGGACTGACCCAAATGCCTTACTAAAATCCCAATAAGCTATGTCAAAATTGTTCCCTACCTCCAGCTCATGTGCTGTGTCAAAATAGGTTACTAAGTCAGTTAAACATGATTTTCCCTTAACAAAACCATGTTGTGTTATTCAGAGTACCATATCTCTCAAAATGTTCTTTGATTGCACTCTTAATCATTGCTCCTAAGATTTTCTCCTAACCACTGAAGTCAGACTGACTGGTCTGTAGTTACCAAATTTGCTCTTAGAACTGCCTTTATGTATTGGTGATATGTTGGCACTTCTCCAGTCCAAAGGAATCTCTCCCAAGTCCAAAGATGCTCTCATATTTAAGTTCAATGGTTCAATACACTCTCAGGCAGCAAACCCCAAAATTACTGGGTATATGCCATCAACTCCAGTAGCTGTACTTGCTTTTCTGCCCGAAAGTGTTTTTTTTTCTAAAAACAGTCATCTGCAATTTGTAAAATATTCTACAGAAACTGTGGCAACAGATGAAACTAAAAAACAGAATACTAAATCAGAAGAACCAAAGACAAAGAAAACCAAAATTCTAAACAAGCAATAAAAAGATTACTTGACATATACAGCAGGCCCCCATTATAACGCGGTTCACTTTACGCTGATTCGCTATAACGCTGTTTTTATATTATAACCCGTATCTAACTATAACGCTGTCACAGATCACTATAACGCTCTTTTACAGTTTGCATTTTTGGCATATTTAACGAAATCGTTTCATTTGATGGAGTCGATAGCTTGAAAATGAATAGCAAAACAGAATTAAAACATTTCCCACGCCAACTTGAGAAATTTTCCCACGCTCAGTGAAATATTCTCGCACGCTAATTTAATTGCAGTACCATGACTTGTTATGTAGTTCAGAGATCAACATTTTAAAAAATTATCAAGTATATTGCTTGTAATATTTGTGTTATATGCATTTATCCGAAGTCTAGTCATCACTCAGTACTGTATTAGACATTGTGCGAAACGGACAGTTTACTTGAACATTGTATCATAATTAATGCAACCAACGCAGTTACATTTTAATGGCCGATAAGAATGAAAAAGCAACAACGTCTGAGCGCAGTACGAAGACTATAAAAGTAAGAAAAAGACTGAATTTGAAAATTAAATTAGACGTTTTGAAGCGCATCAATTCCGGTCAAAGACTTGCAAGTTTAACTGTAAGAACAATTATAAAAAAAAATAAAGAATTAATTTTAGCAGCGGGAAAGATAGCTGTTCCACTGCAAGCAACTAGGGCTAGGCCGGCTATTATGATTGAAATGGAAAGACTTAACTAATTTTATTGAAGATAATATCCAATGCAGAATTCAGTTAAGTTAAATATTATTATTAAAAAAAAAAGAGAGAGAGAGATTAGCCAATATGATGATCTGAAGAAAACTCACCTAAAAAAAAAAAAAAATTGGAACCATTTAAAACTAGTAAGGGCTGGTTGATGGATTTAAAATCCAGGGAGAAGCCGCAAGTGCAAAGGATCTGAAACTTTCAAAAAAGAAAACTTGTTAAAATTATTGAAGAGGGGTATTGTGTGTTATACTTCTCAACAAGTTTTTAACATAGATGAAGCAGGACTTTTGTGGAAACGAATGCCTAAAAGAAGTTTCATATTGAAAGAAGAAAAAAACATGCCAGGTTTCAAAGCAGTGAAGGATCAGTTGACTTTATTGTAGGGTGGTAACGCTGCGGGGGATTTAAAATTAATGCCCCTTTTAGTTTATTTAGAAGAGGGCCAAAGTTCAACCCAAAATCGACACATTTTTCATGATTAAATTCATCAGTTAAATTAAATCGATTTAGATCAATTAAATTCATGATTTTAATTGGAATTTTAAATTTAATTTGGATACATAAGTAGTTACCACATAATTATATACGTATGTTATGCAGAATATTTTATATGTACAAATATTTGAATATTAAATATTTTGACCGACATTTGTGCATCTTTTCACTACCGTTTATTATTGATTAGGAAATATCCTATGGCACCGACCGCAACTCACAAATATGTTACCTAATGGGAATGCGGTGCTCGCTTAGCGCTCTGTTTTTACGGTACGAATTATCAGCGTTAAGTGAGGGTCACTTGTAGTTTTACTTTGTCCAGCAATAGAACATGTCCAAAGCCATTGTCTTGTATGCAAGGAAATTTTAGTGAATGAAGCGGTAGCGCAAAGTAAACTACAGTGTCATTATTGCTCTAACCATCCTTCTTACTTTGAAAAAGACAGTTTCTTTAAGCATTTGCAAGAGCAAAACTTGAAACAAAGTGCTTACTTGAAAACTTGCATGAGTGTCTCAGATAGGACCACAGAGTCAAGCTACAAGCTTGTTGCAAGATTAATTGCCCAAAGAAAAAAAGCTACACACACTAGAAGTGAAACATTAATTCTATCGGCAAGTAAAGAAATTGTGCATCTTATGGATAGGAGAGGAACCCCCAAAAGAAGTAAGCAAAGTACCATTTTCAAACAATACCGTGAGGAGGCATATAGATAATGTCTGGTGATATAGAAGCTGCTCTTATCAAGAGGTTGCAAGGGCCTGTAAATTTTTCATTACATGTTGATGAATTTATAGATAAAGGTGGTCTTACACAAATGACAGGAAGTGTCAAAGAATTTATTACGAAACTATATCATCTGAAAATGCAGAACCTGAAAGTGAAAATTACCCAGTTTTCTGCATTGCAAAGCCCTTATGGCAAATAAGTTGACTGATGAAATGAAGTCTATTTAAGTAATGCTGTGAAAATAGTTAATTTCATTAAAATCGAGACAAAGTCAAGCTTTTTTCCATTCTTTGCAATGAGATGGATGCAGATAACCATTCATTACTTTGTCATGCAGAGATTAGGTAGCTTTCCAAGGTAAGGTTGTTAGCAAGAGTTTTCAAACTAAATGAGTTAACTTCAATTGCGCCGACCGGGCTAGCCGAGTGGGTAAAGTACCTGCCCGGCAACCCAAAGGTCGCGGGTTCGATTCCCGCCTCGGGCTTGGATCAAAGTACTGCAAAAACCTTGGGAGGTGCAATATGGCCACAGAAGCCGATGCGCCAACAACTATCAAAAAAAAAAAAAAAAAAAAAAAAAAAAACTTCAATTGCCATTTCTCAGCCCATCTGCCTAATTTTTTAGATCTAGTTGCAGTAGCATGCTGTCATTAACCACCCTGACAACCTTTGTATTATCTGCAAACTCAGACATTAAGCTAAATATGTCTTCATCATTATCATTAAAAACACAGAACAGCAAAGGACCAAGAACTGAACTCTTTGGAACTTATAACAACATTAGTCCACAAAAAACAGTGGCCATTGTTAACTACTGTTTTCTCCGACTCAACTGGTGCCTCCGTAGCTGGGTGGGCAGGAACAGCAGTGAATAGCACACACTTCTTGATTAGACCGGGGTTAGAGCCCATGACCACCAAATACGGAGGATGCGGAAAGGTCAGGGAATGACCACCGCAAATCCCCGGAGCAATATGGCCTTAGTTGCTAATGCTCCTAAAAACCAAATAACGATAACAACCCACTCAACTATCCCTTTGTCCATAGCAGTAACATACCCTTAATGTCACACTGCTGTGGTTTGTACAAGCAGTCTTAGATGTAAGAGTATCAAAAGCTTTCCTGAAATCCAATTTGTATGTTATCAAATTATTTTTTGATATATATAAAGAAAATAAGATGTATAAAACAAACCACCTATTTGACTCCCTCCTCACATATCTGTCTATTCAACTGACCTTTGAATCTCCCCAAACTATCAACCTCAGTCGCCTTGGAGACTGCTTATTTCAGTAATTAACAATTCGCTGGCTAAAAGAAAAGCTTCAGTAGATCATTCTAAACCTCTTCCACCAGAATTTGAATTTGACTCCTTAGTTTTTTTTTTTTGTGAACCCCAAACACGAGAGGTATTAGAACCTATAGTACTTAGTAACGTGCTTGGGTTTGAGGTTAAGAAGGCGAAAGAAGATATTTGTTGACATTGGACTTGAACTTCTGTAGGTTGTAATTTTCAGGAAATACGAAGGAAGGTTGTTCCAGAAAACGGCAGTTGAATGAATAAATGAGGAAGATGAAAAGTTGGTTCTGTGGGTTTGAAGTTGGACAGTAAATGGATGTTGGCTAGTGGCGGCACGTGTTCGGACTGTTTTGAAAGAGAGAGCAGGAATTATAGAAGCCAATTCAGAAGAATAGTGCCCATGGAAGTATCTGTAGAAGAGACATGCAGCAGAAACAGTGCGTCTATGAGAAAGCGAGTGGAGAGACTCTGTTAGAGATGAATCATTAATTAACCTAACTGCCCTCTTCTGAATGGAATCAAGAAGCCTGAGAGAGGTTTCGTGGGCACCACCCCAGATGTGGGAACAATATTCCATGGCAGGGCGGATTTGCGATTTATACAGAGTGAGCAGCTGTTTGGAAGAAAAGTAACGCCGAGAGCGAAAGAGAAAACCAAGTTTTTTAGATGCAGAAGAAGCAATATTTGTAATGTGCTTGTGCCAAGAGAGATTAGAAGTCAGGGTAATCGCCAAAAGAGATATATCATTTTGCCTAGAAATCGGAGTGTCACTAAAGATAAGCATAGGAGCAGAAGAATCCTTTTTGCGAGATATAAGACAAGACTGAGTTTTAGAAGGGTTGAAATCAACTAAGTTCTCTTTGCCCCACTGGAGAATTACCTGAAGATCGGCATTTAAGGAATTGGCAGCAGATTTTCGAGAACTTGAAGCTGATTGAGCAGGACAAGGTTTCTCAAAATGGAAAGTTGAATGCAATGTGCTATCATCGGCAAAAGTATGGATAGGATTTCCAGTCAATGGAAGAAGGTCATTGATATACAAGAGGAAAAGAGTGGGGGAAAGAACTGAACCTTGGGGGACACCGGCATTAGTGGAGAAGTTAGAAGACAGAGAGCCATCTACCATCACCCTCAGTGAGCGATCAGAGAGAAAACTGGATAACCAATTACTAAAAACAGTTGGCAAACCATAAGATGGAAGCTTGTTTAGAAGACCTTTATGCCAAACACGATCAAAAGCCTTTGAGATGTCAAGAGCAACTACTTGTGTTTCACCGAACCTTTCCATTGAATTAGTCCATAAATGGGTAACATAAGCCAGACGATCTCCAGTGGATCGACACTGATGGAATCATGGTGATCGTTGATCAGACAGAAGGTTTCTAGGTAGTTTAAGAGTTGGCGGTTAATTGATTTCTCCGTTACTTTAGAAAGAGTAGAAGTAATTGCAATGGGATGATAATTGGATGGGAGGGATTTGTCACCCTTTTTAGGAACTGGCTGGATATGAGCAAATTTCCAAGCAGAAGGAAAAACACCTTTGGAATAAGAAAGTGAAAAAAGGCGGCAAAGAATAGGAGTAAGTTCAGGAGCACAGGTTTTGAGAACAAGTGGAGAAATACCATCAGGACCTGGAGCTTTCTAACATCAAGATTCATCAAAATCCTTCTGATATCCTTTTGACGGAAGGCCACAGAGGCATTGAATGGAGCGTTTTGGGAATGGTGGAAGGTGTTTTACCAAGATCATTAATACATGAGCTGGAAGAAAAATGGGATGCTAGCAGGTCAGCTTTATCCTTGGCTGAAGTGGCAACAGAACCATCTGGTTTGGACAGAGGTGGGAGCAAAGATGGGCAAAAGTTGCGGCCAATAGCTTTGGCAAGAGACCAGAATGCTCGGGCAAGAAGCAAGTTTTCTACTCTTAGCCTGTTCAAACTCTAGTTTGGACTGATTAATAACTGCTTTACAACTGTTGCGAACTTTGGTATAGGCAGAAAATGAAACTGAAGAATTAGAAACAAGCCAATTACGATATGCAACATTCTTCTTTTGGACAGCCTTAGCACATTTATTGGAAAACCAAGGTTTAGATAAAGGACACGATTTTAAAGTGGAGTGTGGGATAAGGGATTTCATTTCTGCAAGAATAATTTCACTGACATGATCTGAGCAAACGTTGACATCAGAAGTTTTGAAATAGTAATCCGACCAAGGAAAAGAAGAAAAGAAGTCTCGCAGGTCATCCCATTTTGCATTCTTGTAATGCCAAACAACACTTGGTTGGGAATAGCCATGAGATAAAGGTTCCATTGGAGAAGAGACAATCACCAAGTTGTGATCTGAAGTGCCTAAAGGACCTCTCACTTCGACCGTGTACTTAGAAGGGTTGTTTGTGAGAAAAAAATCAAGTGTATTGGCTGTATGATTAGGATTGTCCGGTATTCTTGTAGGTAAATGAACAATCTGTGCTAGGTCATTAGTAATTGCAAAAGCCTCAGCATCTCGACCTGCTGGGTTGGTGTGACTAGAAAACGGAAGCCAGCTGGAGTTGTGAACATTTAAATCGCCAAGGAAAATTACTTCACTGTTAGGAAAGTTGGACTGGAGAAAGTCAAGTTGCAAAGAGAGGAAGTCAAAGAGCTCCAAGTGATTAGTGGAGTTGGGAGAACGGTAGAGACAACAGATGAATTTGACCCAATGAGGTAGAGAGATTTTAAGCCAGAGAAGATCAAAGAGAGGAGATTCCAAATTGCCAAGTCTCTGACAGGGAATATCAGAACGGACATATGCATAAGTACCACCTTTGAGGCGAAAGGAATCATACAGCGAATAATTTGGGCATCTGAGATGAGCAATAGATGAATCAACCGATAACTGAGATTCTATCAGAAAAAGTACATGGGGTTTGGCAGACTGCAAGTGGAAATGGACATCGTTGAGATTAGAATTGAGACCACGTATATTTGTGAAATGAATTAGGAAGTCCTTGGGAGGTTTAGATCTTTTCGCAGATAAGCTTGCTCTATTAGTTTGACAGTTCATGGTGTATTCAATAGTAAGAAAAAGTAGGTGGGACATGCTGTATGAAGTAATGAAATTTTTGGATATGGCGTACATCTGGTAAGAATATACCCAGATCCTTGACATAACGTGGCCTCGACAGTGCTCCCCGCATACACACTACTCTGACTCCCTCCAGTCACTATCTGGCAGAGTAGAGGTAGCAAGATTATACACTAGCTGATCCGGAAGCTTCCTAGAGAGTTACCAATAGGTTCAGTCCGGTGTACTAACTAGCGGCCGGCCTGCGAACACCGTTTTAGAGCTGTACCCTCGAAATGTAAGGAATATTGGATCTCGCCACGACGTTCATCATATCCTCAAAAGTCATCAATCATACTGCATGATGGAAGAGATAGGGAAGGGTTGACCGGAACTTAATTCTAGAGACTAAACATGGGTTCCACAACTTCAAGCCTCCAATAAGCAAAGTGGTGGTATTTCACCGGTTGATGAGAGTCATCTACCACCTAGTACTGCCTGGTAACATAGAGGGGCGGTGTTCCTCCATGTGGTGTGGGAGCCACACCTCGACCCCTGCTTACGTTGGTTCACACCTGGGTGGTCACCCACCATGTACTTGTGCATGGAGGTTATACCCAGGATTACTAATAGTCCCACCATCGTGAAGGTGCAAGCAGAGGATTTGGCTGTCACAGACCGTCCGGACTTCGCCGAAATTGGGTCCACTTGACTTGAGTGTCACCCGAATATCAGTTCCATCAGCGTTTTAGACTCCCAGGTAGCAAGTACAGCTTGTCTGCCATATCTGAGAGAATGTCTGTGACAACCTCAAGGACCATAACAGTGAACAGTTCTGGAATCATAACAGTGAAAATTTCACCATTTTACTTTTTTCTGTCAGTCTGGTATCCTGTAAAGTGGCTAGTCACCAAACTATGTAGCCCACATATTCTAAGTCTTTTCTCGTATGGATGCCCTTTTTCCAGTCTCACGAAGTGTATTGTATTCTCTGGACCCTTTCAAGAATTGCAATGTCTTTAGGTACAGCCTCAGTACCTGAACACAATATTCTGTATGTGACGGTACAGTGGGATTATAACATCCCTATATCTACAAGCAAATGCATGAAAAATCATCAATAGGATACTGTGGACCTTCCTGGCCATCTGTCTATACTGTTCAGAGAATTTCATATTCAGATATATTGCAACTCCCAAATCCCTTTCTTCCTCTACTATTTGTAATTAAACTCCAATTGTGTAAGCCGTTTTGAGATTGCTAACCCCAAGTGCATTTTTCCTCATTAAAACATAGCTGTTTGTTTTCTGGCCATCCTTGAATTCTGTTTAAAGAAGTACTGCTTGGCACTGATCATTGTCTACTCTACCAATCTTGACAGTCTCATTTTAACATGACACCCTGTATTCTTTTGTCAATGTAATTTAAGAAAATAATAAAAATAAATAAGGAAAAAACTATGGTTCCAATGCCAGTCCTTGAGGAACTCCACTTCTTACATTGCCCCAGCCTGAAGAATAACTATTAATTAGGTGGATTGCAGGGTGGCTGATATTCATAAGGATTTTCCTTGTGATTACAACTTGCTTCAGCTTATATAGTAACTTGTGTTGAACTGAGTAAAATGCTTTGCTGATATCCGTGTAAACGATGTATTTATTTTAAATCCACTTCATGAGTGCCTCTATCAGAATAGCTTACCAAGCTGATTAAACATGACTTTCTTTTTATGAAACCATGCTGCATTTCTTTCAGAATTCTGTTTCTGTCTGAATGGTCTGTACTGTTTCCTTGTCATTAATTATGTGATTTTCACTCCCACCGAAGTTGAACTCACTAAGAGTGAAGTCACCACTTCACTCTTGGAACTATCTTAATGTATTGATGATACATTGGAATATCCCCAATCCAAGGGATTTTTTTTTGAGTTCATTACTGAACTCAAAAGAAATCCCTTAGTTAACTCCAATAATTAACCTTTAATGGTTCAATGCACTCTTGCCACTTCCCTCAAAATTGCAGGGTATATGCTATCAACTCCATCAGCCTTATTTGCCTTTAGGCTTAAAGTTTTTCTAATAAATAATCTTCTGATATTTCAATATTACTAATTTTATGCTTCCCAGCTTCACTTGCATAATTCCCATAACTATGCAGGGCCTTTTTTTTTTTTCTGATGCACAGCACCTGTTCAGTTTGTCTGCAACATCAGCTGGATTATCTTAGATTTTCCTATACTCATTCATTCTTCTCTTCTTAGCATTTATGTACATGAATGCTAAGAAAATGCGCCTTGTCTCCATTCTTTTCCCTCTATTAGCCAACAGTTTCTCAATCAGCCTTTGCCAACCTTACCTTTTCAGTGGTACTGTTAGCGATCAACTTGTAGCAGTTGTATGCCTCAATAGTTTTTATTGATTTGTAAACATCCCGTGTGAACTTTTCTGCTCTATTAAACTGGCTAGCTCAAACATTCATCCGTTTCAGCGTCCTATTCTTGCTATATTTTTTTAATGATATGTATAGGTGTAAGGGTTTTGTAACTAGTTTTAAAGGTATACCCTAATTCTAATGTATCTGTATCTGAGTGCAATTTCCCCACCGCACCTTATCTGTCATAATATACTTTCCTGAAATAAAATCCATTTTTTTGTTTAACAACTGCTGCCTCTCCTCCTCATCCAACTTAAAACTGATAATGGTTCCTGTACTATCAATCGTATGATGTCATCATCTGGATCATATGCAATGATCAGATCTAGAATATTCTTGCCCAAAGTATACTTTCCCTAACATACTGATACAAATAATAATTGCCCAGTTTATTTGAAAATATTGTTCCTTATGTGAGGGGCTACCTTCTCAATTGCTCCTATCACATAGGGATAAATCAGTCACCCATAATGACATTCACACTTGCTTGCCCATTTCATTTTCTCATGGAAGTTCTTGTCATAAGTGTCTTGTAGTTGTCATACACTTCTTCGTATGCTTTACCACGTTTTTCTAAATTATATATTATAGAATCCTATTATTGCTAAATATATTTCTATATTTTAAAATTTTCGATCACTCTGCAGAACTTTGCCTACACCACCCTCCATGAAAACGCTAAAATGGCTACACTTTTTTACACGCTTATAAAATTCGCAATAGTCCTTAATACAAGATTTATCTTTTTCTCTCTTTTCATTATCTTCAAATAAATTGCTTTTCCCATTTATGTATAATGTCAATGATTTAATTAATTTAATAACCACTGATAGGTTGATATTCTCTTTTTGTAAATTTATATTGTATTTCCCTAAACAAATTTAAAGAAAACCAAAAACATTATTCGTATATATCATTATGTTCCGTGTTTGCAGTGCTTTCAACTGCAATGTAACATGTGGGACGAGGATCTTTTAAAAAATAATTTAAGATCAAGTGAGGCCCCCAGTAGGCAGAGGCCCATGGCATCCACCACATGTGCACATGCATTAAAACAGCCCATCTATCATAGGCTTTCATGTCACCTTTTAATTTATATGTATCCCATGCATTTTTCTTCTCTGCCACATGTCTCATTAGTTCATCTGACATCCATTTAGGCCTAAACCTTGAACAATATTTCTTAGTTGGTATGAAAAGCCTAGTAGCTTCCAAGATTAATTCTTTGAATGCTTCCCATTTTGAATTTGCTGTCAATAACATCATCAGTTGGTCCCACTATATAGAATTTAAAATCTGTCTCAGACCACTGTAGTCATCTTTAAGAAAGCAAAAACCCTTCCCTTTGCATTTGATGCAAGAAAGCAAGCTTATGCAGCATCAGCCAAAAAAAAAAAAAAAAAAACCACTTCCACTTCACCCCTCTGTTTGTTCAAAATACCTGTCCAGCTGAGCCTTAAACTTATTTAGGCTATCAACTTCCACGACAAGGGATGGAAGTCTGTTCCACCAACCAACCACCCGCTGACTAAAGGCAAATTTCCGCACGTCTATCCTACATCTGTCTTTCCTCAATTTGAATTTATGCCCTCTCAGGTGATTATTCTGAGCAAGAGGAAGAATCCCATCAGCATTGAGCATGCTCAAACCATTCAAGGCCTTATACACCTCTATCAGATCACCTCGCTGGTGCCTAGTCTCCAGACACTGTAATTTGCAAAACTTAAGCCTTTCTTCGTAAGAGCACCCCTTTGTTCCATTCACTAATCTTGTTGCCCTTCTCTGTACTCGTTCCAGCAGCTCTACATCCTTCTTGAAATGAGGCCTCCAGACCTGTATACAGTACTCTAGGTGTGGCCTGACCATTGCCTTATACAAGGGAATAATCACCTCCTTATCCCTGCTAGAAAAATTCCTATATATCATTGACAATACACCATGAGCTACTCTTGCAGCCTGTCTGCACTGCTCAGAGAACTTCATATCTGCCTGCACAACCACCCCCCAGGTCCCTTTCATTCTCTACCACTGTCAG
Source organism: Mastigoproctus giganteus (assembly GCF_048544385.1). NCBI lineage: Eukaryota > Metazoa > Arthropoda > Arachnida > Uropygi > Thelyphonidae > Mastigoproctus > Mastigoproctus giganteus. The sequence goes on along the minus strand of NC_143585.1, from coordinate 8,168,850 downwards.
TGTAGTACCACAGAGTTGATACTTTGCTCTGGGGTTGCTGTTTCCCATGTGTAGTACTTTACATTTGTCAATGTTAAACTTCATTTGCCACCTCTCAGCCCATCTGCTCAACCTTTCCAGATCCTGTTGCAGCAGCATAGTGTCAGTAGTGTCCTTGACCACCCTGCCTACCTTTGTATCGTCTGCAAACTTCAACATTAAGCTTGATATACCATCATCAATATCATTTATGAATACAGAAAACAATAATGGACCCAACACTGAGCCCTGAGGGACATGCACTAATAACATTAGTCCACGACGAGCAGTGTCCATTGATTACCACTCTGTCTTCTCCCCCTCAGCCACCCCTTTATCCACAGCAGCAATTTGCCTCCAATGCCACACTGCTCCAATTTGTGCAGCAGTCTTCCATGTGCAACAGTATCAAAAGCCTTTCTAAGATCCAAGTATATAATATCAAAGTTATTCCCTGCATCCAGTTCCTTTGTGACTGCATCATAGTATCCAATCAATTTGGTCAGGCATGACTTCCCCTTAAAAAAACCATGCTGTGTCCGAGCTATAGCTGAAGTCTTGTCTAAATGATCCTGCAGTGCTTCTTTAACTAGTGCCTCCATTAATTTTCCTGGAACAGAAGTTAAACTCACAGGTCTATAATTACTTGTGTCAGCCTTTGATCCTCCTTTGTGAATTGGGGTAACATTTGCACATCTCCAGTCTGTGGGTACCTCCCCAGAGTCCAAGGAAGCTCTCATAATTATGGCTAAGGGTTTGCTTACTTCCTTTGCTGCCTCTAATATAACTGGATAGATCCCATTCACCCCTGGTGCCTTTCTTGTGTTTATCTTCAACAATTTCTCCTCCACTTTACTCTCAGTTATTACAAGATTCTCTAGCTTACTGCTAGAGTTGAATACACCTCTGGCTTTCCCCTTGCTAAATAACTCCTCATGTGTGAATGTCGATGCAAAATATTCATTTAGTTTGTTAGCTACTTGAACAGGATCATCAACAGTTGACCCATCGATATCAAGTGGACCAATCTGATTCATCCTCTTCCTTCTAGAGTTTACATAAGTAAAGAACTCGTTGCTGTTTTTCTTTGCATCCCTTGCCAAAGATTTCTCGTAATCTGCCTTCACCTGCCTAACCTCCTTTGTAACTTGGTTACAGATCAACTTGTATCTATCATAGGCTTCTGTGTCATGTGTTAATTTGTATATATCCGATGCATGTTTCTTCTCTGCCATATGCCTCATCAGTTCATCTGACATCCATTTAGGCCTAAACCTTGAACAATATTTCTTAGTTGGTATGTAAAGCCTAGTAGCTTCCAAGATAAGTTCTTTGAATGCTTCCCATTTTGCATTTGCTGTTGGTAACATCATCAGTTGGTCCCACTGTATAGAATTTAAATACTGTCTCAGTCCATCATAGTCGCCTTTACGGAAGCAATAACCCTTTCCTTTACCCCTAATGGTAGTTACCTCTTTGAGTAAATCCCACTTCAGCACACTGTGATCACTGCCACCTAGTGGTTCATTTATCTGCAGATCCTTAATGCATGAAGAATCACTGCTGATAATCAAATCAAGAGTAGTCCTCCCTCTAGTTGCCTCCCGAACATGCTGTCGTAGAAAACAATCATCCAATAAATCCACAAAAGCCTTGCTAGTGTGTGAGTGACCAGCCCCCAAATTCCAGTCAATATCTGGGAAATTAAAATCTCCCATTATAAGACTTTCTGATTTACTGGCCCACTCTATTTCCCTGTACAGTTTCTTATTATACTCATCAGAGTCATTAGGCCTATAGCACACTCCTACTCAATTTTGATCTCCCAATGCTTATGTCACACCAAACTGACTCGACACTGCACTGTCCAGCGATGTTCACTGGCTTCACTTCCTTGGATTTTATGTATTTCTTAACTAATAGCACAACCCCTCCTCCCTTCCTATCCAGTCTATCCTTTCCTGTAGACGTTGTGCTCCCCAAATTCCAGTTCTACATTCCTTATATCTGTGTGACACCATGTCTCTGATATCCCAACAATATCTGCCTTTGATGTTTTGAGCAATACTTCAAATTCATCAAATTTATTTACTAAACTCCTAGCATTGGTGTACATGCAAGTATACATGCACCTATTTCTATTCTTAGCTACCCTAACACAACCCATGTGTTTACTTGTACCGCAATGACTCCCGGCAATCTCTGAAATATCCTGCATCTTGTTTTTCAGGCTTCTGCTCATTCCAATAGAAGCAGTGCAAGAATCTCTTTCACCTCTGCCAGTGGCTACTGTTAATCTATTCGTCTTTGTCTCCCCCCAAGCTAGCAGTTTTCCGACCCACCTAACACTGCCTCGATAGCATCAGCAAATATTCTTGCACCCTTTCTATTTAAGTGTATCCCATCCCTGTAGAAGCAATCTCTCCTGTTAACAAGTACAGTCCAGGCTGAAAAAAAATTCTACCCCTTGAGCCTTGCACAATCTTTCCAGGGCCGAATTGGTCGACAAGGCTCTCATCATATACTCCCTCCTATCGTGTCTGGGCAGAATTGCAGACACTTTCAAATTCAACCCTATTTCACGGCTTTTTTTCAACAGTGACCTGTACTTGTTAAGCAATTCTGCCAGTCTCCTACTCTTGATATCATTAGTGCCAACGTGTACAACTATATCACCTTTTGTGCCCTTAAAAGATGATATCTGCTCTACAACATCATCAACCTTTGCCCCTGGCAGACATACCCTGGTCCTGTTCCACCTATCCTTTTTACAAAGCATGTTCCCCGTTTCCCTGACAATAGTCACCAACAACTACTAGTTCCTTTGGGACCAGCGCATTCTGCCTTGGGCGTTGCCGCTGTGTTGCGCGAAGACCAAGTGCAAGCTCTGGCGTTGATGTGGGCAGCTGAGAGCTTGATGGGCCCCTCAGTTTAGTTCCTTCGAGGGCATCCACCCTGTCCTTCAAGCTCTCATATAGGCCCATAAGAATGCTGAGTTGTTGCCTGATTTCGATACGCTCCTTGCATCGCGCACACACAAAGACATCCCCCATGGCAATATCATGTCCCGTACCTGAATGCTCCACAAACATCATGCAAGCTGTGCATTTTAGAAGGCTGTGATTCAGAAGGCAACTGCCCCCCTCAGTTCTCCTCTGAGCCACAGCACTTCCATTAGCTTGAGCCTTTTGTTTTGCTGCTCTGGTCTGAGTCATGATTTCTTTTAATTTAATAAAAATTTCAATTTCAGTTTATAACCCTAACTTATCTCCCAACACAGTTATAACGGGATATATATTTTTTAGTGTCAAGTATTAATTATCTCAGAGTTCCCTTTATATAACTTCCGTATCAGTTATGTATTAATTAATTATGTTACGTTTGTAATCTAAGTTGGTATATGTATTTAGTTAAAAGTACAATTTAAATGCCAACGAAGTTCAACAAGTTTAATAGATTTTACCGATCAATGAAAATATTATAACCTATACTATACTAACGCTATATAGGTTCGATATATAACGATCGTATGACAAAGACAAAGGCAGGAAGTTACGAACGGTAATCTATGGACACTTAAGTATTAATTAACTTTCAAATCTCGCTGTCTCAATTCAGAATAAACTAACGATCCTTACTAGGTCTATAAGCTACTTACAAAAAATAATTTGATGTAAAAAATATTCAATAAGCGGCTAAATATGGCTAAAAAAAAAAACTTCTCGTTCAGCGGAGTTGCGACTTGTAACACGTGGATACCCTTACCGATACTTTTATGCAATTGCAAGGCCGAGTAAAGAAAAAATACACCAAATTAATCAGAAAATCACAAAATAATGCTATACTACTAAATTTAAATCAAGTTTTAGAAAAACAATGATTTCAAATCAATAAATAATAAAAATCCACTTAGCGGCTTTGAACACGTCTGGCCCCTTCTATCCTCGTCAGCAGACACTTTACCCTTAATGGTAGTTACCTCTTTGAGTAAATCCCACTTCAGCACACTGTGATCACTGCCACCTAGTAGTTCCTTTATCTGCAGATTCTTAATGCATGAAGAATCACTATTGATAATCAGATCAAGAATATTACTCGCTCTAGTTGCCTCCCGAACATGCTGCTGCTGTAGGAAACAGTCATCCAGTAAATCCACAAAAGCCTTACTAGTGTGTGTGACCAACCCACAAATTCCATTATAAGACACTGATTTACTGGCCCACTATTTCTCTGTACAGTTGTTTACTATACTCAGAGTCATTTGGCCTATAACACACTCCTACTCTGTTTTGCTTTCCCAGTGCTTATGTCACACCAAACTGACTCAACACTCACTGTCCAGCAATGCTGACTGGCTGTACTTCCTTGGATTTTGTGTTTCTTAACTAATAGCATAACTTCTCTTCCTATCCTGTCTATCCTTCCCGTACACATTGTACTCCCCAAATTCCATTTCCACATTCCTTATATCCATGTAATACCACGTCTCTGATATCCCAACAATATCTGCCTTTGATGTTTTGACCAACACCTCAAATTCATCAAATTTATTTACCAAACTCCTAGCATTGGTGCGCACCCAAGTATATATGCACCTGTTCTTATTCTTAGCTACCCTAACACAGCTCATGTATTTACTTGTTCTGCAGTGACTCCCAGCAGTCTCTGAAATCCCCTGTACCTTGTTTTGCAGGCTGCTGCTCATTCCAGTAGAAGCAGTGAAATGCCAGGGCGAAACTTGCCATCCCTTATTTCTGAATGACACCACACTTCTGTTAGCCCTGTTATGTCAACGTTTGTTGTCCTAACCAGGAATTCGAATTCACTCATTTACTGACAACACTCTTGACATTACTGCAAGCATGGTTAAGACTTAAGTGGTCTGGCGCCTCCGTAGCCAGGTGGGAAGGAGCAGCAGTGCGTAGCACACGCTTCTTGATTAGACCGGGGTTCGAGCCCGTCACCACCAAATACGGAGGATGCGGAAAGGTCATTCAGGGAATGACCACCGCATATCCCGGAGCAATATGGCCTTAGTTGCTAATGCTCCTAAAAACCAAATAACAACAACAACAAATAACAACAACTTAAGTGGTCTTGTTTATTACACCGACATGCAGCATGGTCTTAATGCTTGGTCTTAATACAATTTAAGACCAAGCATTCTAGTTTACTACTCTGACACACACACCATTAACCTATCTGTTTCCCTAGTATTGGTTTCTCACTTATTTGAAGAGGCGTCTCCATAGCCAGGTGGGCAGGAGCAGCACTATAAGACATTCTGATTTACTGGCCCACTCTGTTTATCTGTACAATTGCTCATTATACTCATCAGATTCATTAGGCCTATAACACACACCTACTCATTTTTCCTTTCCCAGTGCTTATTTCACACCAAACTGACTCAACACTGCATTGTCAATTGGATACATTTCCTTAGATTTTATGTGGTTCTTAACTAACAGCATAACCCCTAGTCCCTTCCTAACCTGTCTATCCTTCCTATATACATTGTACTCCCCAAATTCCAATTCTGCACTGCCTATATCTGTGTGACACCACGTCTCTGATATCCCAACAATATCTGCCTTTGATGTCTTGATTAGCACTTCAAGTTCATCAAATTTATTAACTATACTCCTAGCATTGGTGTACATGCAAGTATAGCATTAGCATTAGTAGAGGCATTTGATGCAAGAAAGCAAGCTTATGCAGCATCAGCCAAAAAAAAAAAAAAAAAAAAACCCACTTCCACTTCACCCCTCTGTTCGTTCAAAATACCTGTCCAGCTGAGCCTTAAACTTATTTAGGCTATCAACCTCCACCACAAGGGATGGAAGTCTGTTCCACCAACCAACCACCCGCTGGAACAAGGAGTGTATACATGCACCTGGTCCTGCTCCTAGCCACCCTAACACAGCCCATGTATTTACTTGTTTCGCTATGACTCCCAGCAGTCCTGGGAATCTCTATTACCTTGCTTTCCAGTCTGCTGCCCATTCTAATAGAAGCAGTGCAAGAATCACTTTTGCCTCTGTCTGCAGCCACTGTTAACCTTTTAGTCTGTGTATCCCCTTACGCTAGCAGTTTTCCGATCCACCTAACACTGCCTTAATGTATCCGAGGAAGAGATCATTCAGGAATTAAGTGAGCAAAATGTGATAAATTCAAAAAGGCTAGTCATTAAGAAAGATTGGGTTCGTACTCTTACCCGAACAGTCATTCTTACGTTTAAAATGCCAATTCGACCTTACATTCTAAATCCAGTCCGGTGTTTTGGTCAAATATTTGGACACTCGCAAGCAGTCTGCAGGGGTCTAACCACCTGTGACTCCTGTGGTTCAAAAGATCATGTTCACATGGACTGCACCACTGAAATGCAATGCTGCCCAAACTGTAAGGGAAATCATTCAGCATTTTCCAAGGAGTGCATCCAGTGGCAGACAGAAAATAACGTACAAAGTGGAACACAAGGTGCCATACCAAGAAGCAAAAATACAGTTTTTCAATTTATAATAAATTGCCATCTTCTTCAGCTGTAAAAAAGCAACGATCCATAACAGTACAGATTGTTCAGTTCTGCCAAGCATCTCAATTTCTGATTGGGCAAGGTCAGTCCTCTCTACACTGAAAGAACAGCCTACCCAACGGCAATCAACACATACAGATTAAATTAAATCAGATTAACGTTGTACAGCAGCTAGTTAGGCAAACAAGCTCTGAAAGAGATAATCAAGTACTGATATCATGGAAATAGATAGAAATACACACCAAGATGAACCACTTTTTGCAAATTCATGCAGAAGAGGAGGAAATGGACATCACCAGACCAACTTTCCCAAAAAAGGGAAAAAAACAAGACTAGGCAAGTACAAACAAACCACATCCCATAAGCAAGCAGACACACCTGATAATCCTCAATGTATAGAATCACTCAATGGAATTGTCACAGACTCTGAGCTAACTTAAATGATGTTTGTGACTTAATTACTGAATATAAGCCTGCTGTTCTTTGTCTACAGAAAACAAACCCGACCCCTAAAATATCTACGAGCATAAAACATCATATAATGCTTAGAAAGGATAGAAACAACTCTACAGCTCATGAACTCCAGAACTCCTTTTAAACCTATCCCACTGCAAACAACATTAGAAGCAATCGCTGCTAGAGTTATGGTTGGGATAGCGGTAACAGTTGTTTCCTTATACCTTTCACCCAGTTATTCATATGCTTTAGCAGATTTCGATGATTTAGTTAATCAGCTGTCACCACCTTTCTGTATCTTGGGTGACTGGATTGGGAATCACCCCTTATGATGTTTCTCGCACCTTGATAAGAGAAGTCAGTTAATTGAAAAATTTCTTGAAAGGCACAACTTAACATTATTAAACAATGGGACTCGCACATACGTGCATCTTTCCTAAAGTTCAGCTTCTGCAATTGATCTTTCAATATGCTCGCCAAACCTCTTTCCACTTATTGATTAGTCGGTTACTTAGTGTCAAAATTTGCAGATGATACAAAGGTTGGCAGGGTTGTTAATGACAGTAATGGCAGAGTGCTACTGCAACAGGATCTAGAAAATTTGGACAGATGGGCTGAGAAGTGGCAACTGAAGTTTAACATCCACAAATGCAAAGTACTGCATGTGGATAGAAGTATAACCCCAGAGGAACGTACCAACTGTGTGTTACTAAACTTAGAGTGGTAGAAAATGAAAAAGACCTGGGAGTAATTGTGCAGTCAGACATGAAGTTTTCTGAGCAATGCAGACAGGCTGCCAGGGCAGGTCATGGGGTTTTGTCAATGATATATAGGAATTTTGCTAGCAGGGAAAAGGAGGTGATTGTCCCTCTGTATAATGCAATGGTCAGGCCATGCCTTGAGTACTGCATACAGGTCTGGAGGCCTCATTTTAGGAAGGATGTAGATTTGCTTGAGTGTGTACAGAGAAGGGCAACAAGATTGGTGAGGGGAGTGAAGGTAAGCCTCTCTTGGTAAGATCCTCTTACCAAGAGAGGCTTAAGTTCTGCAAATTGTAGCAGCTGGAGACTAGGCACATGCAAGGTGATCTGATTGAGGTGTATAAGGCCTTGAATGGGTTGAGCACGCTGAATTCTGATGGGATTCTTCCACTTGTTTAGATTACGTACCTGAGGGGGCATAAATTCAAATTGAGGAAAGACAGATGTAGAATAGATGTAGAAATTTGCCTTTAGCCAGCAGGTGGTTAAATAAATTTAAGGAGGAACTGGACAAACATTTAGAGGGAATTGTTTGGTGTTTTTTTTTTTTTTTTTTTTTTTTTGGCTGATGCTGCATAAGCTCATACACTTGCTTTCTTGCATCACATGCCGCCACCACCACCACCACTACTACTACTGATAACCTTTGTAATGGTGACCACTTTCCAGTAATATGCACAATGTTGACTAACTCTCCTCCTCAAACTGAAATAAAAACTTTTTGGAAATTTGACAAAGCTAACTGGAAGAAATATCAAAAACTGGCATATCTAGATATTCAGACCATTGAGACTCTCACCATTGACTATGCAGTAACTTATGTAACTCAGCAAATAATAGCAGCTGCAGAAACCGGCATACCAAAATCATCCATGAAAACCCCATCACACCCAAAGATATGGTGGAATGAAGCCTGAAGCAATGCCTAAAAAAGAGAATAGATATTGGAAGTTATTTTGTTAAATACCCAACCACAGCTAGTCTCATACAGCTCAAGAAAGCTAGAGCTAAAGCTTTTCATATACAGAAAATAAGCAAAAAAGAGACATGGTCCAGATATGCCTCTACTATTAACATAACCACAGACATCAGAACCGTTTGGACTCAAGTTCGAAGAATTAATGGAAAATATCCTCCTATAACTACTCTGATAATACTTCTAAAAGGGAAAGAAATCTGCAATACTCTTGAAATTGCAAATACATTAGGTGAAACATTTGAAACTCTGAGCTGTAACTGCATTTTAGCCAACCTTTCAGTCACATAAAGTGCAAGCAGAAAATATAATCCCAATTTCAATACTTCACGACAGCTTCTATATAATATACCCCTTACCATGACAGAGTTACGCAGTGCACTTGCAAGATCCAATCCAATAATGCTGCTGGCCCTGATGGAGTTTACTATGCCATGATATATCATTTGAGTGAAGAATCCCATTCTGATCTTCTAAAGCTGCATAATAGAATCTTTGATGAAGATTACTACCCTTCCAGCTGGTGTCATTCTATTGTATTAACTTTCCCAAAACCAGAAAAAGACCATTCAGATCCAGCAAGTTATAGACTGATAGCTTTAACTAGTTATATAGGAAAAATATTAGAAAAAATAATTGCCAGGTTGACATGGTTCCTAGAGACTGAAAACATTCTAAGTCAAAATCATTATGGATTTTGAAGAACCAGATCAAGCACTTGACCTTATAGTCAAAGCTGAAGGAAACATTCGAAATGCATTTCTCAGGAGCGAACACCTAGTGATGATATGTCTTGACAACGAAAAAGCTTTTGATACAATCTAGCAATACAGGATTCTTCATGATCTCTATGAATCTGGTCTTCGAGGTCATCTTCCAAAATTTATCCAGAACTTTTTGAGCAATAAGTCCTTTCGGGTAAGATTTCTCTCTGCTTTCTCACAAACGTTTGTGCAAGAAGAAGGGGTCCCCCAGGGTTCTGTACTTAGTGCCATGCTCTTCTCCATCAGGATTAATTCAATTACCAAATGTGTTCCTGACACAGTTGAAGCATATCTGTATGCCAACAATCTGGCAATCTCGTGCCATTCATAAAACATGCGGTTCATTGAAAGGCAGCTTCAAGGCACAATTAACAAGCTTGTTCAGTGGGCAAAAAATAATGGATATAGACTTTCAAAACAAACAAAAAAAAAAAAAAAAAACCAATTCATTTTTGCTGTAAATGGAATTTACATCCTGATCCAGATTTACATCTTTTCAACAGAGTATTAGCTTTCTTGGACTAATTCTGGATAAAACACTCAAGTTTCTTAGAACATTAAGCATATTTGTACAACCTGTTTAAAGAAGTTGAATGTCCTCAGGGCAATTTCTTCTATGTCATGGGGTACAGATCGGTACATCCTACTACACTTATACCGGTCGCTTATAAGATCCAGTCTAAATTATGGTCTCCTGCATATGCCTTGGCTAGACCCAGTACATCACAATGCTCTCCGGATTGCAATGGGAGCTTTTCGTACATCACCAGTTTAGGGTCTCTATACGGAAGCACACGAACTACCTCTATTCCTTCGTCGGCACGCTCTGCTATTAATTTATGTACCTAAAATCAGAAGTTTCCCACATCATCCTATAAGGCAGTATCTGTTTACCCCAAAATGGCATAATTTGTTCCAAAATAAACCTTTGCAGAATAAACCATGTGGCATTAGATTACAAAGCTTAACTATGTGCTGGGAACTAAATATGAATAACATAATTCTAGATATTAGCACAGCTACACCACCATGGCAAATACTGTTGGCCAATGTTGACCAACATTTCCAACGATGAGGAAAGAATGCACTTCCAAATTTCAGTATTCAGCAAATCCATGTAACTTGCTCTTTTCAGTTCTCTAGATTTACCCAAATTTACACTGATTGATCCAAGACAGATAGTAAAGTTGGCACAGCTGCAGTTCTACCAAACATTACAATATCCCAACAGCTATGTAATGCAGCACTTACACTGCAGAACTGTATGCTATCCTGACGCTCTAGAGAATGTAAAACAGTCTTTATATCCTCAAACCATCATATACGTAGATTCCCTAAGCACTGTATCTGCTCTTCAGTGTAAACTTCCTTCCAGTCTTTCGTTACTACAACAAATTCAAATCAAGTTAGTGTAGCTTCTTGCAAATAGGCAAAAAATAATTTTCTGTCGGATACCTGGTCATTCTGGAATTGTAGGAAACGAACAAATGGACTTTGCTCCAAGAACACTAGTCACATAACATCAGACATCCAGATACCTTACACAGATTTCAAACACATCATGCATAGCACTTTTAGAAAAAAAAATGGCTATCCATTTGGCAGGAGCAAAAAAAGCAATAAGCTCTTCCAAATTAAAAACTATCATAAGCAGTGGCTATCAAGCCTAAGAGGCAATGGAAAAGAAAAAGTAGTACTTGTCAGATTGCGAATAGGATACCCACCTAACACAGTTATTTACTCACTCAGGATGACCCTCCACTATGCAGCAACTGTCAAACTCAACTCGCAGTAAACCACTTTATCATTGAATGCCTGTTATACTTGAGAGGACAACAGCTTTCTCTTCACATTTATATCCCTCTAATAAACTTACCTTGCATAAGATTCTCGGAGAATTAAAAGATATTAATGACTTTTTTACCTTCCTGATAATGATAAACATATCATCTGATCTGAATCTTCTTTTTTAATATAACAATCATGTACCAAATAGCACTGTAGTAGGTGCAATATGGCCTTAGTAGCCCTTGCACCAATAAATCCAACAAACAACAAAACAGTTACAGAATTTACCTAACATAATGAACGATTAACACAAGGCAGGACCAGGAGTCAAAAGCCATGTGGGTGAATATACAGTAAACCCTCGCTAATCTGGAGTAATTGGGAGGAGAGGTCATCTGGTATATGCGAGAATCCAGATTAGTGAAGCAAAAGATAGCCCTAAAAGACAAAAAAAAAAAAAAAACTTAGAATGCAAATAAATGGAAATTTAATGATATTAGGTAGTGCTGATGAAAATAAATAAAACAATCACTGTAGAGCATTTAAAAACTATAAAAAGTCAATAGATTTTATGTTAATGTCTTTTTATTCATTTCGCACACCAACTCAACTTAATCGTTGCTGTGAATACCACTTAAATACAGCTTCTTCCAGCAACACTTCTTTTGGCTTTTTTAATGTATCTCTATTTAATACACTCCTCACATTGAATTTTAAAGGAAATGTCTTTATAGATTCTTTTTGTTTTTTAATATCTGACAACGCCTGCTGGCCAATACCAAATTCTTCAGCAATTTTTTTTTTTTTTTTTTTTTTTCCAGGAGCACCATTTTCAAGTAAATGATAGTGTTCTTTTTATTTCACTTTTTAATTCTTTAGAATCCATAATTATATAAAATGTTACCTTATGTATATACAGTATATGTATAAAGAAGTACGCAGATGAAGTGATATAAGCAGTAGCATCTGTCCGATTCGGGATCAACAACGATATTGAACAACTCGCAAGACAATGTAATGTATGTTCCCTCTCTCTCTCTCTCTGCATCAATGTGCAGTGGGAGTTGCTCATCTGCCTTCGTAAATCACATGTCTTTCAAAGTACTCAACTGTGAACAGAATTTTAATATTTCGATCTGGATTAGCAGGGGTTTACTGTATACTAAATAAGGACGATGACAGTGATCAAAATTGTGTGCCTGAGCGATGCATATCTAATATTTTTCAAGTATTATAAATGGGAGGCAAAAGCATCGAAAATTAAATGTCAGAAAAAAATATGAAATATCACCAATAAGATGCAGTAATTCAACCACAACGTATAAAAAATGGGGGGGAGTTAGGTGTGTGTGTGTGACCTTGGTGATACTGAAAAAAACCCTTGCACCAAATTTTTCCAACACGTCCCAACTCTACAAAATAGATTTCTTCTACCTACGGCCTATAGTACTAATGGCCACATTAGTACTGGTTTAAAAAAAAAAAAATCCCACCACAATATAATATTTTTATTTACAGCTATATTTGTTTATATAATTATGATAATTTAGAATATTAGAGAATATTAATTAGAGCATTACAGCTCTAGTTCATACTAAATAATTTAGAATGAAGTAGCAAATTGATCCAGTGACTAAACAAAAGTTATGGGCAGATTAGTGAAAACTTTCCAAGGGAACATTAAAAAAAATCAGAGATAAACAATACTTTGTAAAATTGTATTGAATTGATAATTGTCCAGTAGCTTAATATTGGGTCTAATTATACCAGATTATAGAAAGAACAGAATATATATCCTATCAAAGATATATCCCTTTATGATTAATATAGTAAAATAACACTACAGTAACAGTCTTTTTGTTACTTTCAGGTATGTGGGATCCATCAAGCTTTACAGCTGATGAGCTTTTCCGTGCCAACATAATGTGCCTTGAAAAGGCAATAGATGATCCTGTCACCCAAATTAATGGAGTTGTAGCAATACTTGATATGAAAAATCTTGGATTACATCATATCAGACATTTCACTCCAAGTCATGCTTACCGTATAGTATCCATAGCTCAAGTAAGTGAATACTAATAAGGTCTAAATACATTACTGCTAAAGATTAAACTGTTTGCTATACTTAGGATTCTATTAAATTTTTTTTTTTTGCTAATTCCAAACAATAAAGGTATTAGATCTATAGTACTTGTAGTACCTTGTAGAGATTGAAGGTCAATAGGATAGAAGAGTGCATCTTGACATTAGATTTTAATTTCTGCAGATTGTAATTTTCAGGAAATACATGTGAAAGAAGGTTATTCCAATGAACAGAAGTAGGAAGGTCACAAGACACCCTTCTGGCCTTTTGATCATCCCAATAATAAATTGAAATTTATTGTATTTGAGATTTGTACAGTGGTTGTTCAAAAGAAAAGTGACATTTAGAGCAAAAAAAAAAATTAGATGTGGAGAAATCAGTATTTGTGTTGTGCTTGTTTAAGAGAAGTTACATGTCAGGATAATTCCCAATAGACTCAGATCTCTAGACAAGGTCTAGAGATCTGAGTATTATTAAAGTTGAGCTTGAAAGCATATGACTGTTTATGAGAAATAAGATAGGACTGAGTTTTATTAGGATTGAAGTTAACTAAGTTTTCTTCATCTCCACTTCAGAATTATTTGGAGAAGAAACATAGTGGATATTCAAGAAATTGAAGCTGTTTGTGCAGCACATGGTTTCCCATGTTCTGCACAAACATAGTGTACTGTCATTGGCAAAACTATGTGAGTAAAGGTCATTAATATAAATGAGGGAAAAGAGTGGAGAAAACTTGATGATGCTGTTCCTCAAGAGAAGTTTGGAGAACCATCACTTTGAGCAGTTGGAGAGAAAACTGGTAGCCAGTTACAAATAAACAGAGGTAAGTCATCAAATGGAGACTTCTTCAGAAGACTTTTATTCCAAACCCAATATAAAGCCTGGGAAACATTTTGAGCAATTACTTGTTTTCCAAAACTTTTCAATTGAATTTGTCTAAAAAGGAGTAACTGATAAAGGAGTGCTCCCCCACTTTGCCTGGTGGGATTACCCACCAGGCAAAGGGGGAGCCAGCCATGTTGGAGGGGAGAGGGGAAAGTGAGAGAGAAACCAACCCAGGTGGTAGGAGTGAAGGTTCATAAGGAATGGGATCCCTATATTGGAGCACCTGTTTGATTCTCATTCCCTCACTGGTCACATGTTAAGTCCAACTGACCAGTGTCTGCATCCCACACCATGCTGACTAAACAGCTATGCTGTGGTGTCTGCTAGGATAGGCAAGGGACCATACTGGTCCTTCTGCCCATGTCATTCAAGGGTGGTGGGGAGAGGCAATTCTTCAACTCAATCTTCATTCACTCGCTGCTCTCATTCTGGTGTTATAGTTTTTTCTTACATTTTTCTGTTAGGTTATATGATTTTTATATATATCATTTGTCCATCTTCTTGCTGGGGGATGCAATGGTGAAAATGGTGTGTTGTGTAGTTTAATATACTAAGATGAAGTAGATTAGGTAAGCCAAGACTAGGCGTTAGTAAATTCTTAACTGTCACATTGTGGTTTGTGTTCTTTCTTTCTCTCACACAATTACACACACATTCATTCTTACACTCAAAATCTTCATTCAGTCACTGCTCTCATTCTGGTGTTATAGTTTCTTTTACTTGAATTTTATACTGATTTTATGCTTTTTTGTTACATTTTTTGTTAGGTTATATGTTTTATATATATATATCACTTGTCCATCTTCTTTCTCGCACCCGTGGGGGGGGGTGCAATGGTGTGTTGTGTAGCTTAATATACTAAGACATAATACTAAGATAAATAGATTAGGTAAGCCAAGACTAGGGGGTTAGTAAATTCTTAACTGTAACGTTATGTGGTTTGTGTTCTTTCTCTCACACAATTAGTCACATTCATTCTTCTGGCTTTCATTTCATTTGCTCAGATCTTTCTTTCTGCACTGCACTGCACTCCCTGGCACCTCAACTTACTATTATTCTTCAGTTGTGAGGTGCAGGCCTGGTTGCAATTTTTGCTGACCAGAGGTGACTGCAGTGAGTGAGTTTGTGATGTTAGTATTAGAATAGATTTAGCATTAGTAGAAACCAATGGTTACCAAAGTGGGCAGTACCATGCCCTTGGGGAGGTGGGTTTACCTGGGGGGACTTGAGGGTTGTTCTGTTGTTCGGGTTAGTGCATAGCACGAATATTTTTGCATATTTGTTAAGTAATTACATAGGGTGCCACATGGTGTGCAGAACTGACAAGATTCCGTTCTCAAATTATAAGTGAAAATCATGCACCTGAGTCTGAGTAGTGTTTTCAGGAACTATCATCCTTAGGAACAATGGTCTCTGCAGCATGTTTTTTTTATTTCAAGTATAAAAGATCTTTTGCTTTTGTTTGTATGCCAACAATCAGCATTTTTAATGAAAAACAACGATAAAGTAACCATAAAATAACCAACGATAAAATATTAAGGAACCATGCAAACCATAAATGTATTTCCATCTTAGAAAAACGAAATGAATATTTGCCTTTTGTACATAAGTAAATAGAATTCACAAGTTCTCATGCTTCTTATGAAACCAATTAAAGCAACTTCTTTCTTACACCACATTTTCAACACAATAATTATGAATTAAATATAAGCGTTCGCTGCCTGATTGTTATTGAAGCAATTAACGTCAGAGCAATTGTTGGGTAATCGATTATTGCTTGACTAATTGACTTAGTTTTTATTTGATATGCTTAATTGTGGTAGCTTAATAAAAATTATGTACAGTGACTTCGTAATTTACACGAGGGTTACGTTCCAGAATGTCTCACTCAATTTAAATTCACATGTAATGTAAACAATTACCAAAAAAATGTGATAATAGGCCTGTGATAGTAACTGTGGCATCTAGCTAAGTTACCCCTGCCACTCACTCATACATACCACTTCTTTTCTTAGAGGACTGGGCACGCTAAAGAAATTGACAATCAACCAAAGAGATTGATTCGTCTTTATTGATTTACTTTTTTTTTTTTTTTTTGTATAGTAAGAAAAACTAGTTCACTATAACCAGCATATGCAATACAACACCAACAACAATTGAGAGGGAGTGGGGGGAGGGTTGCCTTAAGCAGATTGAGAGGGACCATGACTGACCAGACAGGTGGGGATGTTATGCTAATCTGGGATGGTGACGGGTTCACTTGACTGTTCTCTTGAGTACCTGAGAAAGGAATCCAGAGTTAGTTGCTTTGCATGTTGTCTCTTCTCTGCAACAACTCATAGTAGCAACCAAGTTCTAGTTTAAGTTTACATTGCACTTTGGAACTTTGTTCAAAATTAGGGTCTTCATCAGCTAACAGATTTATGCCTTCATCTATAAGATTTAATGCTTTTGATATTCCTTTCACTGTTAGGCTCTGTTCTTCTTTAACCTCTGGGCTTTTACTTGCTGCTGCTTCCTCCTTGAATGCAATGCTGCTCCAGTGCAAACAGATCTTCATTTGACAATTTTTGATGATGAGAATCAATTAAAATCATCAACATCAGTTGCCTCCACTTCTGTGAATCCGATCTTTTTAGCAAGTTTCACACATTTTTCTTTAGTTTGTGCCTAATCTTCATTGGTGTCGGAGCCTTTGAAGGAGTTGCTAAGATCTTGGACGTAACTTATGCCACAAACTTTGAATACAGTTATGTAGAACTTCACTCCATGCAGCATCAATGAATTTTAAAGCATCTTTTATATTGAATTCTTGCCAATATTGCTATTAGTAGTAAGATTTTATTTGCAAGGTGCCATGATTGGCACAGTTAATTGACTTTAGCACAGAATTATAATAGGGTACCAATAAGCAGTGGGTCTGTATGTGACATTTCAACTGCATACTAGGAGAGATACCTAGGTCAGTGATTGGTAATGTGATCTTGGGGCTATAAATTCAAATTTAAGTGGAAATGGTTTAGCCTAGATTGTGGAAAGTTTTGTTTTAACCAGCAAGTTGTTGATTACTGGAACAAGTTGCCTCCACAGGCAATTAGGCTGAAGTTGAATTTTTGAAGAAATTCAAAAGTCAACTGGATAGTTACCTACATGAAGAGGGAAGTGCATAAGGCCCTCAGTGAGATGATTGGGACACATGTCAGCACCAGTAGCACACATGTACCAAATGCTTCATCTTATCAGTTACCATAGTTGTGCAGTCATCCACAACAGACTAATCAACCTGACTAATGCTACATGCCATCTAGTTTGGTGTCAGGCCCACCATTCTTGGACTGTAGACCAATTAAAGCTATGCTTCGAAGTAACAAGTTACAGTACATAGTCTATCAGTTTGTCATTTGTGCCTGGGTGTAGCCAATGCCTGAAAAAAGAGCTACCTACCAGACTTTATCATCCTGACAATCAAGTTTGACAGTGTTGACGTTCAGAGGCTGTTTCTTGTGCTTTGGCCTGAGAATCATTGGTTGTTTTGAAGAAAACCATCAATGCTGAGATCTATCTAGATATCCTGTACAATAATTACCTATGTTGTAGCAGCACATTGGGGAGGGCCTGTACCTGTATTAGTAGGACAGCACTCCACATCATACGGCTCACGTTGTGGCGGACTGGTTGGAAGACACGAGCATTTAAAAGTTGTACTAACCAGGCCAGAGGCCGATGGAAGCCAGTGTGATTTTCAACATTAGCATTAGTAGAGGCATATAATGCAAGAAAGAAAGCTTATGCAGCATCAGCCACAAAAAAAAAACACTCCCATTTCACCCCTTCATTTGTTCCGAATACCTGTCCAGCTCAGCTTTAAATTTATTTAGGCTATAAACTTCCACAACAAAGGATGGAAGTCTGTCCCACCAACCAACTAGCTGCTGTCTAAAGACAAACTTCTGCACATCTATCCTACATCCGTCTTTCCTCAATTTGAATTTATGCCCTCTCAGGTGATTATTCTGAGCAAGAGGAAAAATCCCATTAGCATTGAGCATGCTCAAACCATTCTTTCTTTTTGGTAGTTGTTGGCGCATCGGCTTCTGTGGCCATAATGCACCTCCTAAGGTTTTTGCAGTACTTTGATCCAAGCCCGAGGCGGGATTCGAACCCGCGACCTTTGGGTTGCCAGGCAGGCAGGCACTTTACCCACCTGGCTAGCCCGGTTGGCTCAAACCATTCAAGGCTTTAAACACATAAAATCCAAGGCAATTCCTTGGATTTTATGTGTTTCTTAACTAATAGCATAACCCCTCCTCCCTTCCTATCCTGTCTATCCTTCCTGTACAAATTGTACTCCCCAAATTCCAGTTCTGCATTCCTTATATCTGTTGTACACCATGTCTCTGATATCCCAATAATATCTGCCTTTTGATGTTTTGAGCAATAGCTCAAATTCATCAAATTTATTTATGGTGTACATGCAAGTATACATGCACATGTTCCTATTCTTTGCTACCCTAACATAACCCATGTTGATCTCCAATAAATTCTATTTTTGACTAATATATGCAAACTAAATGCACAAAAATCATAAGAAAAATGTGGACCTTCCTTATCCACAGTAATATCAGTCAAGTTGTTTGGAAATGTTTTTTTTTTGCCTGTATAATAGTCACATCAATGCTGTTAGAGTTTGTTTGAATAAAGCAGCACCACCAAGTTGCTGTTGCAGCTACTATACATATTCATACAAGGTAGTGTGACTGTGGGCACTGAGCCAACAAAAAAATATTTTTTTTGTCATAATCTCCACAAGCCGACCGGGCTAGCCGAGTGGGTAAAGTACCTGCCCGGCAACCCAAAGGTCGCGGGTTCGATTCCCGCCTCGGGCTTGGATCAAAGTAAGTACTGCAAAAACCTTGGGAGGTGCAATATGGCCACAGAAGCCGATGCGCCAACAACTACCAAAAAAAAAAAAAATATCTCCACAATGAAAATGTGATTCTGGAGAAAATAAGTGCGCTGATTCTGAAAGTCACCATAAAAAGTCTATCATGTCTACATCAAAAGATGCACCAATGCCTAATGTCAAAATAAAGGGATATATATACATATAATTTAAGTTTTTTGTAATACAAGTGTAAGTAAAAAAATATATGTTTGGAGGATAGATTTACAACCATGAGAACATGTCATGATCATTTAATACTTGGAAAACCTTGGTTATGGCCTACAAAAATCTTCACCAAAAATTCTAAGTGTGTTCTCTTCAAATTGTAAATTGTTGCATTGGAATTTGAACCTAAGAACTATAGATAGAAGTCTGATTATGTTTATCACAAGAAAACAGAGGCCAGAATCAATTGCTAAAATTAAGAGAATTAGCTTATATCTCTTAAAATAAATCAGTATGTTCTACGTTACTGCCTAGATTATGCAAAATTGGCATATTTGATAAAAAGTAACTCCCTCTATTTAATTGACTGTGGCGTGATGCGAAACATTATATGAAATCATGTGGATTTTCAAAATCTATGCATAAATATAGGTTAAAAACAGCATTTAAGTTCTTGGAGGTAAAAATCATGTTGGCTAGTGTTATTATTGCCAGGTGACGTAAGTTAAAAGGTATCTAGTTTGGTTAATATAGATTAGCATTAGTAGAGGCATATGATGCAAGAAAGCAAGCTTATATAGCATCAGCCAAAAAAAACTTTCCTATTTCTCCCATCCATTCGCTCCAAGTGTTTTGTCTAGTTCTGCCTTAATTTATTTACGCTGTCAACTTCTACAATGACAGATGGAAGTTTGTTCCAGCAATCAACCACCTGCTGGCTAAAGGCAAATTTCCACACATCCATTCTACAACTGTCTTTCCTCAATTTGAATTTATGTTCCACTCAGGGGATTAATCTGGGCAAGAGGAAGAATCCCATCAGCATTGAGCATGCTCAAACCATTCAAGGCCTTATACACCTCAATCAGTTCACCTTGCAGATGCCTAGTCTCCAGACACTGTAATTTGCAAAAATTAAGCCTTTCTCGTTAACCCTTTGTTCCATTCACTTATCTTGTTGCCCTTCTCTGTACTTGTTCCATCAGCTCTACATCTTTCCTAAAATGAGGCTTCCACACCTGTACACAGTACTCAAGGTGTAGCCTGACCATTGCCTTATACAAGGTGATAATCACCACCTTATCCCTGTTAGAAAAATGTTTGTATATCATTGACAAGACACCATGAGCTACTCTTGCAGACCGTCTGCACTGCTCAGAAAACTTCATATCTGATTGCACAATTGCCCCCAGGATGTAGTACCACACAGTTGATATGTTACTCTGGGGTTACTGATACTCATATGCTGTACTTTATATTTGTCAATGTTAAACTTCAGTTGCCACCTCTCAGCCCATCTGCTCAACTTTTCTAGATCCTGTTGCAGTAGCGTACGGTCATTAGCGTCATTACCAACCCTGCCAGCCTTTGTGTGTCGTCTGCAAACTTAGACATTAAGCCTAATATACCTTCATCAATATCATTAATAAATACAGAAAACAAAAATGGACCCAACACTGAACCCTGGGGGACTCCACTACTAACATTAGTCCACAAAGAGCATGGTCTATTGATTACCACTCTGTCTTCTCTCATTCAACCATCCCTTTATCCATAGCAGCAATTTATCCTCAATGCCACACTGCTCCAATTTGTACAGCAGTCTTTCATGTGCAACAGTATCAAAAGCCTTCTTAAGTTCCAAATATATGATATCAAAATTATTCTTTGCATCCAATTCCTTTGTGACCACATAGTATCCAATCAAATTGGTCTAACAAGACTTCCTCTTAACAAAACCATGCTGTGTCTGAACTATAACTGAAGTCTTGTATTTTCTTGAATTTTCTCCTGCTGCAAATGAATGATGATCATCTGGAAGAAAGAAAAAAAAATTTTTTTTTTTCTTTTCATTAAGATGGCACATCTTTCCATTACTTGATTTAATTGAGATATTGTCTAAATAAGCATTTCCCAAGCTGATGCAAGTTTAGTTTTAGATCATTACGGTGACGACAGAATATAAGTGATAGATTATAGTTACCAAGGCCAATGGCCATTCTTATATGTAAATTATGATTATAGATAAACTAAATATTATGGATATACTTTCTGGTAGCTGATGGCAAACTGTGATGTGTGTGTTTTGACTGTCATCTTTGAAGGTTAAAGTGTGAAAAGCTCTTGCAGTATTTTAGTTTGAGATTTCATTATCATGCAAAGAACAGAATAAGAATCAGTATATCAACATGGTACTATGTAGCGATTATTTTCGTCAGTTTTCTGCTTGCAGTTCTGCAAAATTCAGACAAAAGTTGACTATTTAGTGATATAATAGTTCACTATGGCCAAAGTTGTGCGTTGTAACACTCCAAAAATCAAACACTTAAATAAAAGTGCTTTTAACTCTCAGGATGTCTAAGTTGCAGAAAGTTGGGAATAACTACTATATGGTGTACAATAATTTTATTCTCATATACTGGGTAATTACAAAGTCGTTTTATAACTTTAAACATTCATGTTGACATTTACATGAAATGGAAAGCCAATGAGAGAATGTGAAAAAAAATGTGCCATTTATTTATCTGTGGTTTGCAGTAATGTTTGTGCCCATCAGAGGTTTTACTGTAAGATAAGCAGAAACAACAGCTTTCGCATTAAGAAACTAGGTCAAGAGTACAAGTGTAGTGTGTTAGTTGTCTTACAGCACCAGGGTTTTACCCAATCTGTGCAGAGTACAAGTGTAGTGAAGTTTGTGCAAATTTGGTATTATGTCACATATAGTAAAAAAACCATTTTAGCTTTATTGTAAGTGGCAAAACAGTGGAAAAACCAACGCAAACAATCTCCAGTCTAAAGAAGTTCATGTATCCTACTAGCTGTGATCTGTCTTCCACATTATGCTCAAATTATTGTTATTATTATTATTGAGGCTTATGCTGCACCAGGAAAAAAAAAAAAAGTGAGTGAGCGAGCGAGCGCCCCCACCCCCCTTCCCCGTTAATATGAATGTACTTTAATTTTCTCCTGGTGCAAATGAATGATCACCTAGAAAGAAAGAAAGCCAATCATTTTTCATCAAGATGGCATATCTTTCCATTACTTGATTTAAATGAAAGATTGTCTAAATAAGTGATTTCCAAGCTGTTGTAACAACTTCCCTCACCAAATGTGACCTTGCTTATTCTCTTTTTGTAGGATTTCATCAAAGGTGCAGTTTGTCAACCACCATCACTATAATCCATCAGCGAACTGAAGGACAAGATTACTATTGCTGTCCCAGATGTCACTTCAGTTATGCTCCATAAAGCAATGAACGAAACTCAGTTTCATTTTGATATCACTTTTATTTTTATATGAAAAATAAAATTGTTATAAATGTTTGAAATGCAAATCTACTTCAATTACCCAGTATATGCAGAAACGTTTTTCATAGAGATCCTGTATTTTAGTTCCCCTCCCCTTTTAAAAAGTTAAAATAATTTCAGAAGTAATCTATATACTCTTATTTTCTTTTTAAGGATTCATTTCCTGCGAGATTTAAGGCTGTCCATATTGTAAATGAACCTGCACTATTTGATATTGTGTTTGCCATTGTAAAGCCGTTACTCAATGAAAAGTTAAAAAAACGGGTAAGCTTTTTTAAGAATATTTTTCTGAATATTTTCTCTATTTATAGATTAATTTCACTACTGAAATTTATAATTATTATATTTTTAAATATATTGCCTTGTAAAAAACATCTTTCATTCTTTCAAAACCATTTATTGGTCATTCTCACAGAAAATTCAGGAAAGTTAGTTTAATAGCTAAAAGTAGGAAGAAACTTTGGTTTGGGAAGAACTGCCCACAGCAGTTCTACAATTCAGGACAATATTAGGCTATATTGTTGTTACTTGTGCTTTTTTATTATTATTATTTTGTTTTTTGAAGCAACCATTAGCAGGACATGATATAGCCATCGATGCATTTTATTGTGTTCATTGCAAAGAGCATGCGGAAGTTATGTGCAAATTCAGTGTTCTGATGGGCTTGTATGAGGGCTTGAAGAATAAGGTTGATGCCTTAGAAGGATTCAGAGAGGAACTCAAGCTTTCAGCCACCCAACTCCAAAGTTGGTGAAGTTCATGCTCCAGCAGCAGATAACACATGTCCTTCGTGCATAGATCCTTGGTCCCACAGGAGAAGTACCTGTTTAGTTGATGTTTCGATTGTCAAGGAAATGGAAAATATATTGTGCAAAAAGGACAAGTGGAGTGGAACCAGGGTTTGTCTGCAGGGGCTAAATTTGATTATGTATAGTGGCTATCATCAGTTAGGGGAACAAGAGGTGATATTGTTGTTTACATTGCTAATAATATTAAGAATAGATCTGAGTAGTTAATTAACTACAGGGCAATGCTGAAAAAAAGTCATGAGTTTGGATTGAAACTGTCTGAAATTCTACATAAATATGATAGGAGGGAGTATGTGACAAGAGCCTTGTCAATCAGTTAGGCCCTGGAGACACTACAGAGCACATGGTGTAAATTTTTCTCAGCATGATTTGTACTTGTTAACAGGAAAGACCTGTTTTTATAGGCATGGTATTGAGTTTACTAGAAAAGGTGCAAGAATACTTGCTGATGCAATTTGAGGTGCTGTTAGGTGGGTCAGAAAACTACTTGCTAGGGATACACAGGCTAATAGACCAAGCAGCAGGCAGGCAGAGGAGTGATTCTTGCACTGCTTCTATTGAAATATGTAGCATCTTGGTACTAGTGCTTTGGGGCACCAGTACCCAGAGCAAGTGAATACATGGGCTGTGTTAGGGTAATTGAGAGTAAGAACAAGAGCATGTATACTTGCATTTACACCAATGCTAGGAGCATAGTAAATAAACTTGAATTTTAAGTGCTGATCAAGTCATCAAATGCAGACATTGTGGGGATATCAGAGACATGGCATCACTCAGATATAAGGGATGCAGAACTTGAATATGGAGAGTGCTGTGTATACAGAAAGGACAGACAACATATGAAGGGGGAGGTATTCTCTTAGTTAAGAAGCACTTCAAATCTAAGTTAGGGCTTCCAGTTGACATGGGTGGCTAGTGTAATATTAAGTCAGTTTGATGTGATATAAGCACTGGAAAAGCAAAAATGAGAGGAGTATGTTATAGGGCTAATGACTAAGTACAACAAACAATTCTACAGAGAAATAGAGGCCTAGTAAGAGTAAAAACAGCCACTATGCATTGCCTGTACACCAGGCATGTCAAACACGCCACCCTCCAACAAAAAAGGCTGTGGCCTGCTGAGATTTAAATGGAAAAAAATTTTCAAGTTCATTTTTATTTTCACATAATTTAAGCAATTTTCAATGCAGCACTCGAAAAAGAGAGAAAAGATAGGACATAATATTTTCATTTTTAAGCCACCACCTGCAGCTTCGAGTACTACAAACCGCAAAGTGTTTGCTCGGTTGTAGGTGCCTCCGTAGCCAGGTGGGCAGGAGCAGCAGTGTTTAACACACGCTTCTTGATTAGACCGGGGTTCGAGCCCGTGACCACCAAATACGGAGGATGCAGAAAGGTCAGGGAATGACCACTGCATATCCCCGGAGCAATATGGCCTTAGTTGCTAATGCTCCTAAAAACCAAATAACAAACAAACAAACAGCTCAGTTGTATATTCGTGAATTATATTTTTAACTGTATGCAGTTAATTGTGTTTTATTTGTATTAAATTAAAAAGATGCATAATAATAAGCATTATGTCAACCCCCAATACCAGTATGAGTAAGAAAAGAACAATCGAAGAAGAATGGCATAACTTCCAAGAGAAATGGGAGCTAGACTATTACTGCATCCAGAAAAAGAGCAAAATAGTATGCTTAATATGTAGTCAACCTATTTCAGTCTGCAAAGAATACAATATCAGGAGACATTATGATACACATCATAAAGAAATCTATGATAAATATGTTGTGAAACATCGTGAAAGTAAGTTTTTAGAATTGAAATCAATTCTTAAAAAACAGCAAAACTTGTTTACCAAATCTTCTGAGGAAAATGCAGCAGCTGTAAAAGCTAGTTACTTGTTATCGCATTTAATTGCAAGCAAATCAAAATCTTTTACAGGAGGAGATTTTATTAGCGAGTGTTTAATTAAAGTAGCAGAAGTGTTGTGTCCAGAGAAAGTAAAAAAATAAGCTTAAGTAGAAACACTTAAGTAGCTAATAGGATTGATGAAATAGCTGAGAATTTGAGAAATCGGCTCAATTCAATGATATCCACATGTGAAGCTTATTCTATTGCAATTGCGAAAGTACAGACATTCAAGATATTGCTCTGCTGGCCACTTTTATTCGTAGGTGTGACGTGAACTTGAAAGTAAGTGAAGCGCTGCTATTTTTGGTGCACTCGTAGAAATTCTAAATAAATATAAATTGCCATTGAACAAGTTGATTTGTCTTGCACCTACCATTACGGGTATTACTTAGGGTGTCATTGCAAAACTAAAAGAAACATGCAAACAACATAGTAATAATAATTTCGAACATTTTCATTGCATTATTCTCCAGCAAGTATTATGTTCCAAGGTTTTAAATATCGGACGTTCCAAAATTATAAATTTTATTCGAGCACGTGGACTTCAACAACTTGTTTCATTTCTGGAAGACGTAGAAAGTGAACATACCGATCTACCCTATTGTACAGAAGTTCAATGGATTTCGAGACAAGTCTTAAAACGATTCATCGAGCTGCTGGATGAAGTCGTAATGTAATGTTCTTGGAAACAAAGAATTATGAATGTACTGAATTAAAAGATGTACGATGGATAAAGAATCTGGCCTTCTCAGTTGACATTACAAGTCATCTTAGCATTAGCATTAGTAGAGGCATATGATGCAAGAAAGCAAGCTTATTCAGCATCAGCCAAAAAAAAAAAAAAAAAACACACCACTCCCATTTCACCCCTCCGTTCGTTCGAAATACCTGTCCAGTTGAGCCTTAAATTTGTTTAGGCTATCAACTTCAACAACAAATGATGGAATTCGGTTCCACCAACCAACCACCCGCTGACCAAAGGCAAATTTCCGCACATCTATCTGACATCCGTCCTTCCTCAATTTGAATTTATGCCCTCTGAGGTGATTATTCTGAGCAAGAGGAAGAATCCCATTGGCATTGAGCATGCTCAAACCATTCAAAGCCTTATACACCTCTATCAGATAAGATCTTAACCAACTTAATCTTAATGTTCAAGGAAAACATTACAATGTTATTTGATAATATTAATATTTTCAAAGAAAAATTATTACTTTGGCACAAACATGCCTTTTCTTTGCATGCATTTTCTACAGATACTTCCATGAGCACTGTTCTTCTGAATTAGTTTCTATAATTTGCACTCTCTCTTTCAAAACAGTCCAAACACGTACCGCCAACATCCATTTACTGTCCAACTTCAAACTCACAAAACCAACTTTTCATCTTCCTCGTTTATTCATTCAACTGCCGTTTTCTGGAACAACATTCCTTCATATGTATTTCCTGAAAATTAGTCTACAGAAGTTCAAGTCTAATGTCAACAAATGTCTTCTCAACCTCCAACCTAAGCATGGTACTAAATATTGTAGTTTCTAGTACCTCTCGTGTTTGGGGTTTTCATAAAAAAAAAAAAAAAGAAAAGAAAACTTGTCTCATTCTAAAAGTTGCCAATCTCTGTTGTTAAAATCACCTGACTTAAATTTTACAGAATATACATACCAAATTAAGTTAGAAATAGTTTGATAGATTTTCTGAATTCAAAAACTGAATTACAGTTTTGTCTTTTTACTTCGCTTATGTCTATTGAAATTATTGATGAGAGCTTACAAATGGAATTGGATTTCAATTAATGTGACTCCTTGCAAAAGCAAAAATATACGGAAGTTGGAATTCACAGACCTTTTCACTTATTTGCCCACAGATCAATGTCCAAAAATATTATCTTTCACTACAAATATACTGGCTATGTTTGGGAGCACATACTTATGCGAGCATCTGTTTTCTTCGATGAAAAATAAAACTCCAGAAAGGTCAGAAAATTCTAAAAATTGTATTTTGTTTATTTTTTGAGTATTGAAGGTATATGGCCCTCAGCCTAATGCAAAATAGCTTATATGGCCTGTGGTGCAAAACGAGTTTGACATGCCTGCTGTACACTAATGCTTGGAGTATAGTAAATAAAATTGAAGTACTGATCAAGTCATCAAAGACAGACATCATATGGATATTAGAGACATGGTGTCATTCAGACATAAGGGATGCAGAATTACAATGTGTATGAAAGGATGGATGGGAGTGGTTGTGGGGGGCGGAAGTTTTGCTCTTAGTTTAAAAGCACAATCTATGGCTGTGCATCCAGTTGACATGGGTGGTCATTGCAATGTGAAGTTAGTCTGGTGTGACCTAAGTACTGGGAAATCCAAAATGAGATATTGTGTGTTATAGACTTAATGACTGTGAAGAGTATAGCAAGCAACTGTACAAACATGTAGAGTGATCCAGTAAGTTAGAATGTCTTATAATGTGGGATTTTAACTTTCCAGATATTGAAAGGAACTTATGGCCTGATCACTCACACAGTAGCAAGTTTGTAGATTTGTTGGATAACTGCTTCCTGCAATAGCATGTTAAAGAAGCAACAAGCGAAAGCAATAATCTTGATCTAATTATCAGCAGCGTTTTGTGTATTAAGAATTCCCCAGAAAAAACACCCACTGGGTGGCAATGATCATACTCTATTGCTGTGGGATTTCTTAAAGATGTGACTACCATCAAGAGCAGATGGAAAGGCTTTTGATATTGTTAGAATGTTTACAGTGGTCCCAGACAGTTTTTTAAATTCTATGCAGTAGAATGAACTGTTAATGTTGTCATCTGTCTTTCTAAGCTAGAAGCATTCACTGAAGTAACCATAGAAGCTATTAGGCTTTTTATACCAATCAAGAGATCTGTTCAAGGCATTTCACTTAAATGGATGTCGGATGAGCATGAGAGATGCATGGCAGAAAAGAAAAATGAATGGGAGGCATATAAATTATCAGGCAATACAGAAGCTTACACTTAGATATAAACTAGTCAGCAATCAGATTACAAAGGAGATTAGCCAAGCAAAGCCAGATTACAAAGGAGATTAGCCAAGCAAAGCCAGATTACAAGAAGTCTCTGGCAGAGAATGTAGCAAAAATGTAGGGTTTATTTATAGAAACACTAGAAGAAAAGAGATAAATTCCATTGGATACACTAGACATGGATCATTTAACTGTTGAGATTGCTGACAAGACTGAATAGGTATTTTCCATCTACATCTGTACACGAGGAATGTTTTTTAGGGATAGGGTTCCCAGAAGTTTGTCAAATTTTAACATTGAGCTGAATGATTTTGTGATAACAGACTAAGTCTGTTATGGTCCTTGAGGATGGCACAGACATTCTCTCAGACAAGCTCTACTGGTTACCTGGAGTCTAAAACGTTGATGCAACTGATATTCGGGTGACATTCAAGTCAAATAGACCCAATTTCGGCGAAGTCTGGATGGTCTGTGACAGCCAGATTCTCTGCTTGCACCTTCTCGATGGTGGGACTGTTAGTAATCCTGGGTATAACCTCCATGCACAGTCACACTGTGGGTGACTACCCAGATTTGAACCAACGTAAGCAGGGGTCGAGGTGTGCTGCCCCTCTGTGTTACCAGGCAATACTAGGTGGTAGTTGACTTGTCAGCCGTGCAATACTACCATTTTGCTTGTTGGAGGCTTGAAGTGGTGAAACCCATGTTTAGTCTCCAGAGCTAAGTCCCGGTCAACTCTTCCCCATCTCTTCCATCATGCAGTATGACTGATGACTTTTGAAGTTATGATGAACATCATAGCGAGATCCAATCTTCTTTACATTTCGAGGGTACAGCTCTAAGACAGTGTTCACAGGCCGACTGCTAGTTAGTACACCAGACTGAACCTATTGGTAGCTCTTTAGGAGGCTTCCAGATCAGCTAGTGTATAATCTTGCTACCTCTACTCTGCCAGATAGTGACTGGAGGGAGTCCGAGTAATGTGTATGCAGGAGGCATTGTCGAGGCCATATCATGTCAAGGATCTGGGTATATTCTAACCATGTGTATGCCATATCCAAAAATTTCATTACTTCATACAGCATGTCCCCCCCCCACTTTTTCTTACTATTGCATACAACATGAATTGTCAAACTAATAGAGTAAGCTTATCTGCAAAAAATCTAAACCTCCCAAACACTTCCTAGTTCATTTCACAAATATACGTGGTCTGAATTCTAATCTCAATGTCCATTTCCACATGCAGTCTACTAAACTCCATGTACTTTTTCTGACAGAATCTCAGTTATCGGTTGATTCAAATACTGCTCATCTCAGTTGCCCAAATTATTCGCTGTAAGATTCCTTTCGCCTCAAAGGTGGTACTTGTGCATATGTCTGTTCCGATATTCCCTGTCGGAGAATTGGTAATTCGGAAACTCCTCTCTTCGATCTTCTCTGGATTAAAATCTCTCTACTTCATTGTGTCAAATTCATCTGCTGTCTCTACCGTTCTCCCAACTCCACTAATCACTTGGAGCTCTTTGCAACTCTACTTTCTCCAGTTCAACTTTCCTAACAGTGAGGTAATTTTCCATGGTGATTTTAATGTTCACAACTCCAGCTAGCTTCCTTTTTCTAGTCACACCGGCCCAGCTGGTCAAGATGCAAAGGCTTTTGCAATTTCTAATGACCTTGCACAGATTGTACATTTATCTACAAGAATATTGGACAACACTAACCATACAGCCAACAAGCTCTATCTTTTTCTCACAAACAACCCTTCTAAGTACATGGTCAAAGTGACTGGTCCTTTAGTTGCCTCAGATCACAACTTGGTGATTGTCTCTTCTCCAATGGAGCCTTTATCTCATGGCTATTCCCAGCCTCATTGTTTGGCATTACAAGAATGCAAAATGGGATGACCTGCGAGATTTCTTTTCCTTGGTCGGACTACTGTTTCAAAACTTCTGATGTCAACGTTTGCTCTGATTGTGGGTGCCTCCGTAGCCAGGTGGGAAGGAGCAGCAGTGCGTAGCACACTCTTCTTGATTAGACCGGGGTTCGAGCCCATCACCACCAAATACGGAGGATGCGGAAAGGTCAGGGAATGACCACCGCATATTCCCGGAGCAATATGGCCTTAGTTGCTAATGCTCCTAAAAACCAAATAACAAATAACAATAACAAGCTCTGATCGTGTTGGTGAAATTATTCTTGTAGGAATGAAATCCTTTATTCCAAACTCCACTTTAAAATCCCATCCTTTATCTAAACCTTGGTTTTTCAATAAATGTCTAAGGTTGTTCAAGAGAAGGACATTGCATATCGTAATTGGCTTGTTTCCAATCCTTCAGTTTCATTTTCTGCCTACACCAAAGCTTGCAACGATTGTAAAGCAGTTATTAATCAGTCCAAACTAGGTTTTGAACAGGCTAAGAGTAGAAAACTTGCCCTAATGGTAACCGAGCATTCTGGTCTCTTGCCATAGCTATTGGCCGCAACTTTTGCCCATCTCTGCTCCCACCTCTGTCAAAACCACATGGTTCTGTTGTCACTTCAGCCAAGGATAACACTGACCTGCTAGCATCCCATTTTTCTTCCAACTGATGTATTAATGATCTTGGTGAAACACCTCCCACCATTTCCAACATGCTTCATTCAATGCCTCCTGTGGTCTTCCATCAAAAGGATGTCAGAAAGATTTTGACAAATCTCAATGCTAAGAAAGCTCCAGGTCCTGATGGTATCTCTCCACTTGTTCTCAAAACCTGTGCTCCTGAACTTACTCCTGTTCTTTGCCACCTTTTTTCACTTTCTTATTCCAGAGGTGTTTTCCCTTGTGCTTGGAAATTTGCTCATATCCAGCCTGTTTCTAAAAAGGGTGACAAATCCCTCCCATCCAGTTATCGTCCCATTGCAGTTTCTTCTACTCTTTCCAAAGTATTGGAGAAATCAATTAACCACCAACTCTTAAACTACCTAGAAACCTTCCATCTGATCAACAATTGCCAGTGTGGATTCCGTCAGTGTTGATCCACTGGAGATAGTCTGGCTTATGTTACCCATTTATGGACTAATTCAATGGAAAGGTTCGGTGAAACACAAGTAGTTGCTCTTGACATCTCAAAGGCTTTTGATCATGTTTGGCATAAAGGTCTTCTAAACAAGCTTCCATCTTATGGTTTGCCAACTGTTTTTATTAATTGGTTATCCAGTGTTCTCTCCGATCGCACACTGAGGGTGATGGTAGATGGCTCTGTCTTCTAACTTCTCCACTAATGCTGGTTTCCCCCAAGGTTCAGTTCTTTCCCCCACTCTTTTCCTCTTGTATATTAATGACCTTCTTCCACTGACTGGAAATCCTATCCATGGTTTTGCCGATGATAGCACATTGCATTCCACTTTCCATTTTGATAAACCTTGCCCTGCTCAATCAGCTTAAACTTCTCGAATATCCGCTACCAATTCCTTAAATGCCAATCTCCAGGTAATTCTCCTGTGGGGCAAAGACAACTTAGTTGATTTCAATCCTTCTAAAGCTCAGTCTTGTCTTATATCTTGCAAAAAGGATCCTTCTGCTCCTATGCTTATCTTTGGTGACACTACGATTTCTAGGCAAGTCCATATATATCTCTTTTGGGGATTACCCTGACTTCTAATCTCTCTTGGCACAAGCACATTACAAATATTGCTTCCTCTGGGTCTAAAAAACTTGGTTTTCTCTTTTGCTCTTAGCATTACTTTTCTTCCAAACAGCTGTTCACTCTTTAAAAATTGCAAATCTGCCCTACCATGGAATATTGTTCCCACATCTGGGGTGGTGCCCCCAAAACCTCTCTCAGGCTTCTTGATTACGTTCAGAAGAGGGCAGTTATGTTAATTAATAACTCCTCTCTAACAGTCTCTCCACTTGCTGTCTCATAGATGTACTGTTTTTGCTGCATTTCTTTTCTACAGATACTTCCACGTGCACTGTTCTTCTGAATTGGCTTCTATAACTCCTGCTCTCTCTTTCAAAACAGTCAGAATGCGTGCCACCACCAGCCAACATCCATTTACTATCCAACTTCAAACTCACAGGACCAACTTTTTATCTTCTCGTTTATTCATTCAACTGCCATTTTCTTGAACAACCTTCCCTCATACGTATTTCCTGAAAATTACAGTCTACAGAAGTTCAAGTCTAATATCAACAAATATCTCTTTCGTCTTTTCAACCTCCAACCCAAGCATGGCACTAAGTACTCTAGGTTCTAATACCTGTTGTGTTTGGGGTTTTCATTTAAAAAAAAAAAAAAAGCACCTGCGAGGTGATCTGATTGAGGTATGTAAAGCTTTGAATTGTTTGAGCATGCTCAATGCTGATGGGATTCTTCCTCTTGCAGAGAATAATCACCTAAGAGGGCATAAATTCAAATTGAGGAAAGACAAGACTTAGGATGAATGTGTAGAGGTTTGCCTTTAGCCAGCGGGGTAGTTGGTTGGTGGAACAGACTTCCATCGTTTGTTGTGGATAGCCTAAATACGTTTAGGGCTGACCTGGACAAGTATTTGGAACGAACGGAGAGGTGAAATGGGAGAGGGGTTTTTTTTTTTTTTTAGCTGATACTGCATAAGCTTGCTTTCTTGCATCATGTGCTTCTACTAATGTTAATAAAGGTACCTTGGATGGGTGGGGTATATCCAGTTATATTAAAGGAATTAAGCAAACTCAGCTATAATTATGAAAGCTTCTTTGGACTCAAGGGAGGTCCCTATGGACTGGAGATGTGCAAATGTGTCCCTAAGTCACAAAGGGGAATCAAATGGTGACACAAGTGATTACAGAACTGTTAGTTTAACTTCTATTCCACGGAAAATAATGGAGTCACTGGTTAAAGAAGCAATGCAGGATCTTCTAGACAAGACTGCAGTTATAGTTCAGACACATCATGGATTAGTTAAGGGGAAGTCTTGTCTGAAAAATTTGATTTGATACTATGATATGGTTGCAAAGGAACTAGATGCAAAGAATAATAATTTTGATTAAGAAGGCTATTGATACTGCTGTGCAAATTGGAGCAGTGTGGTATTGGAGGCAAATTGCTGCTATGAATAAAGGGATGATTGGGTGGGAGAAGACAAAGTGGTAATCAATGGACACTGCTTTCCTTGGACTAATGTTATTAGTGGAATACCCAGTGTTTGGCGTTCGGTCCATTGTTTTCTGTATTTATTAATGATATTGATGAAGGTATATTAGGCTAAATCCCTGCATTTGCAGCTGATGCAAAGGTTGGCACAGTTGTTAATGACAGTGCACTACTGCAACAGGATCTAGAAAAGAATAATTTTGATAACTTGAGCAGATGGGCTGAAAGGTGGAAACGGACATAAAGTACATCCACTCCCTGACTTGTGTAAGGCTTGCATTCCGCCGAACTCTACGTAAGTCTGAATTTCTCTAAATGCTTATACAGCACTCGCAAATATGATTTAAGTAGGTGGTAGATGACTTTCATCAACCGGTGAAATACCACCACTTTGCTTATTGGAGGCTTGAAGTGGTGAAACCCATGTTTAGTCTCTAGAGCAAAGTTTCCGGCATCCCCCTCCCCCCTTACTTCTCCTTCAACCCATGCACGGTACTAAGTACTATAGGTTTTGATACCTTTCGTGTTTGGGGTTTTCATAAAAAAAAAAAAAAAAAAAAGTGAAAAGGAAATGTTTAAAGAGAATTATTTATTC
The DNA here is from genome assembly GCF_048544385.1 of Mastigoproctus giganteus. NCBI lineage: Eukaryota > Metazoa > Arthropoda > Arachnida > Uropygi > Thelyphonidae > Mastigoproctus > Mastigoproctus giganteus. Next base: position 8,134,726 of record NC_143585.1, on the reverse strand, counting down.
AATTTTTTTTTTACATGCACAGGAAAAATTACAGAAGCGTTCAAAATTTAAAAAAATTAAATTATAAAATTACAAAAAGAGAGGACAGGCATAACAAAAGCAAATTTTACCTTTCGAGCATCGTTGCCAGAATTAACTCTCCAGCTGATAAGCACACACTGTGGAAGTTGAGGGCTGTGGAGATTAAGAGGGGGGATTTTCCCCAACAAATACACAATTTTTCTGCAGCTTCAGAATCAGCACTGGCGACTTCACTGCATACTTTATTTTTTTGGAAACCAGCATGATGCTTGGACCTATTGAACCAACCATTGCTTGCCACAAACTTGGCTTGGGGTTCACCGTACGATATCCTTAATATCGTCATAAATACTTCTTGCTTTTGCTTGAATGGCCATTGGACTCAGGGGCACTCGCTTCTGAATCCGATTTTCCATCCATATGATTAATAGCTTTTCCATCTTCGATATAGCACCTGAACGCTGTTTTGCAATCCCTGTTGATCTTAAATGCATTGATCTTTTAACATGTTCTTTTATGCTTTTATACGCTCAATTTCTCTTAAAATAGTTGAAGCAGTGAGATCTAATTCAGTTCAATACATGACAAACTTTGTCCTTCTTGTACTTCTTAATTAACCATCTTCATTTCTAAATCAATTTTGTTTTGTTCCATAGTACTGCCAGCACTTGCACTTTCTGTTGGTCCATTTCCCTTCACTATTGTAATAAGTAAATTGGAGTGAAGAGAAGATTCTGAAAATTTATTTGTTTTTAATATGATTAAAGATTTCAGTGAACGGGAACTCATTGTACCATAATACCGCAATGTAAAAGCCCACACAATCCCAGTTATCGGAATTATCACAAATGCAATAAGATAGAGTTTACTATCCATTTTTAAAAGATTGGGCAACAGAAAAGCAGACTAAACCGGAAAGTGCAAATTTGTTTTATAGTAGTGAACTCCAGAAATGTGTTTTAGAAAAATATTCGCATTAGTAAAAGCACATGATACAAGAAAGAAAGGCAAAAAAAAAAAAAAAAAAAAATTAATTCACCCATCCACTTGCTGCAAATGTTTGTCTAGTTCTGCCTTGAATCTATTTAAGCTATCAACTTCTACAACGACAGATGGAAGTTTCTTCCAGCAATTATCCACCTGCTGGCTAAAGGCAAACTTCCACACATATCAATCCTACAACTGTTTCCTCCTCAATTTGAATTTATGCCCTCTCATGCGATTATTATTCTGAGCAAGAGGAAGAATCCCATCAGCATTGAGCATGCTTAAACCATTCAAGGCTTTATAAACCTCAATCAGGTCACCTCGCAGGTGCCTAATCTCCAGACACTGTAATCTGCGAAACTTAAGCCTTTCTTTGTAAGAGCAAATCTTTGTTCCATTCACTGATCTTGTTGCCCTTCTCTGTACTCATTCCAGCAGCTCTACATCTTTCTTAAAATGAGGCCCCCAGACCTGTATACAATGCTCAAGGTGTGGCCTGACCATTGCCCTTTTAGAAGGGGATAATCACCTCCTGATCCCTACTAGAAAAATTCCTGTATATCATTGACAAGACACCATGAGCTACTCCTGCAGATCACCTGCACTGCTCAGAAAACTTCATATTGCCTGCACAATTACCCCCAGGTCCTTTTCATTATCTACCACTGTCGGTGTAGTACCACACAGTTGATCAGTTACAATGGGATTACTGCTTCCCATATGCAGTACTTTATATTTGTCAATGTTAAACTTCAATTGTCACCTCTCAGCCCATCTGATCAACTTTTTTAGATCCTGTTGCAGCAGCATATTGTCATTAGTGTCATCAACAACCCTGCTGACATTCGTATCGTCTGCAAACCTGGGTATTAAGCCTGATATGCCATCATCAATATCATTTATAAATACAGAAAACAACAATGGACCCAACACTGAACCCTGAGGGATTCCACTAATAACATTAGTCCACGATGAGCAGTGTCCATTGATTACCACTCTGTCTTCTCCCCCTCAACCATCCCTTTATCCATAGCAGCAGTTTGCCTCCAATGCCACACTTCTCCAATAACAGTTGATTCCACTGTATAGAATTTTAAATACTGTCTCAGACCATTGTAGCAGTCTTCCATGTGCAACAGTACCAAAAGCCTTTCTAAGATCCAAATATATAATATCAAAGTTATTCCCTGCATCCAGTTGTTTTGTGACTGCATCATAGTATCCAATCAAATTGGTCAGGCAAGACTTTCCTTTAACAAAACCATGCTGTGGCCGAGCTATAACTGAAGTCTTGTCTAGATGATCCTGCACTGCTTCTTTAACTAGTGCCTCCATTAATTTTCTTGGAACAGAAGTTAAACTCACAGGCCTATAATTACTTGTATCAGCCTTTGATCTTCCTTTGTGAATTGGGGTCACATTTGCACATCTCCAGTCTATGGATACCGCCCCTGAGTCCAAAGAAGCTGACTCTATTATCAGGGAAGCGGGGAACATGCTTTGCAAAAAGGATAGGTGGAATAGGACCAGGGTATGTCTGCCAGGGGCAAAGGTTGATGATGTTGTAGAGCGGATATCATCTTTTAAGGGCACAAAAGGTGATATAGTTGTACACGTTGGCACTAATGATATTAAGAGTAGGAGACCGGCGGAATTACTTAGCAAGTACAGGTCACTGTTGAAAAAAAGCTGTGAATTAGGGTTGAATTTGAAAGTGTCTGCAATTCTCCCCAGACACGATAGGAGGGAGTATATGATGAGAGTCTTGTCGATCAATTCGGCCCTGGAGGGATTGTGCAAGGCTCAAGGGGTGGAATTTTTTTTCAGCCTCGACTGTACTTGTTAACAGGAGAGATTGCTTCTACAGGGATGGGATACACTTAAATAGAAAGGGTGCAAGAATTTTTGCTGATGCTGTCGAGGCAGAGTTAGGTGGGTCGGAAAACTGCTAGTTGGGGGGTATAGATTAACAAGGACTAATAGATTAACAGTAGCCACTGGCAGAGGTGGAAGTGATTCTTGCACTGCTTCTATTGAAATGAGCAGAAGCCTGAAAAACAAGATGCAGGATATTTCAGAGACTGCTGGGAGTCATTGCGGTACAAGTAAACACATGGGTTGTTAGGGTAGCCAAGAATAGAAACAGGTGCATGTATACCTGCGTGTACACCAATGCTAGGAGTTTGGTAAATAAATTTGATGAATTTGAGGTATTGCTCAAAACATCAAAGGCAGATATTGTTGGGATATCAGAGACGTGGTGTCACACAGGTATAAGGAATGCGGAACTGGAATTTGGGGAATACAATGTGTATAGAAAGGATAGACAGGACAGGAGGGGAGGAGGGGTTATGCTATTAGTTAAGAAACACAAAGTCCAAGGAAGTGAAGCCAGTCGACATCGATGGACAGGGCAGTGTCGAGTCAGTTTGGTGTGACATAAGCATAGGGAAATCAAAATTGAGAGTAGGAGTGCGCTATAGGCCTAATGAGTCTGATGAGTATAATAAGATATTGTACAAGGAAATAGTGGGCCAGTAAATCAGAGAGTCTTATAATGGGGGATTTTAATTTCCCAGATATTGACTGGAATTTGTGGGTTGGTCACTCGCACACTAGCAAGGCTTTTGTGGATTTATTGGATGATTGTATTCTACATCAGCATGTTCGTGAGGCAATAAGAGGGAGCAATACTCTTGATCTGATTATCAGTAGTGATTCTTCATGCATTAAGAATCTGCAGATAAATGAACCACTAGGTGGCAGTGATCACAGTGTGTTGAAGTGGGATTTACTCAAGGAGGTAACTACCATCAGAGGTAAAGGGAAGGGTTTTTGTTTTCGTAAAGGCGACTATGATGGTCTGAGACAGTATTTAAATTCTATACAGTGGGACCAACTGATGATGTTACCAACAGCAAACTCAAAATGGGAGGCATTCAAGGAACTAATCTTGGAGGCTACCAGGCTTTACATACCAACTAAGAAATATTGTTCAAGGTTTAGGCCTAAATGATTGTCAGATGAACTAATGAGACGTGGCAGAGAAGAAAAATGCATAGGATACATACAAATTAATGGGTGACATGGAAGCCTATGATAGATATAAGTTGGTCTGTAACCAAGTCACAAAGGAGATTAGGCAGGCAAAGGCAGACTACGAAAAATCCTTGGCAAAGGATGCAAAGAAAAACAGAAAAGAGTTCTTTACCTATTTAAACTCAAGAAGGAAAGGGATGAATCAGATTGGTCCACTGGACATTGATGGTTCAACAGTTGAGGATCCTGCTCAGGTGGCTAACAATCTAAACGAGTATTTTGCATCTACATTCACGCATGAGGAGTTATTCAGGAAGGAGAATGATGTAGGTAAAGTAAACATTGGCAGTGAGCTGGATGATTTTGTAATAACTGAGAGGAAAGTGGAGGAGAGATTGTTGAGGATAAACATAAAAAAGGCACCTAGGGTAGATGGGATCTATCCAGTTATATTAAAGGAGGCGCAAAGGAAGTAAGCAAACCCCTAGCCATAATTATGAGAGCTTCTTTGGACTCAGGGGAGGTACCCATAGACTGGAGATGTGCAAATGTAACCCCAATTCACAAAGGAGGATCAAAGGCTGACACAAGTAATTGTAGACCTGTTAGTTTAACTTCTGTTCCAGGTAAATTAATGGAGGTACTAGTTAAAGAAGCACTGCAGGATCATCTAGACAAGAATTCAGTTATAGCTCAGACGCAGCATGGTTTTGTTAAGGGCAGGTCTTGCCTGACCAATTTGATTGGATACTATGATGTAGTCACAAAAGAACTGGATGCAGGGAATAACTTTGATATTATATATTTGGATCTTAGAAAGGCTTTTGATACTGTTGCACATGGAAGACTGCTGCACAAATTGGAGCAGTATGGCATTGGAGGCAAATTGCTTCTATGGATAAGGAGATGGTTGAGTGGCAGAAGACAGAGTGGTAATCAATGAACACTGCTCAACGTGGACTAATGTTATTAGTGGAGTTCCTCAGGGTTCAGTGTTGCGTCCGTTGTTGTTTTCGGTGTTTATGAATGATATTGATGATGGGATATCAAGTTTAATGTCCAAGTTTGCAGATGATACAAAGGTTGGCAGGGTTGTTAAGGACACCACTGATGCTATGCTGCTGCAACAGGATCTGGAAAGGTTGAACAGATGGGCTGAGAGGTGGCAAATGAAGTTTAACATTGACAAATGTAAAGTACTATATATGGGAAACAGTAACCCCAGAGCAACGTATCAACTCTGCGGTACTACACTGACAGTGGTGGAGAATGAAAAGGACCTGGGGGTAATTGTGCAGGCAGATATGAAGTTCTCTGAGCAGTGCAGACGAGCTGCAAGAGTAGCTCATGGTGTCTTGTCAATGATATACAGGAATTTTTCTAGTAGGGATAAGGAGGTGATTATTCCCTTGTATAAGGCAATGGTTAGGCCACATCTTGAGTACTGTATACAGGTCTGGAGGCCTCATTTCAAGAAGGATGTAGAGCTGCTGGAACGGGTACAGAGAAGGGCAACAAGATTAGTGAATGGAACAAAGGGTTGCTCTTACGAAGAAAGGCTTAAGTTTTGCAAATTACAGAGTCTGGAGACTAGGCACCGGCGAGGTGATCTGATAGAGGTGTATAAGGCTTTGAATGGTTTGAGCATGCTCAATGCCAATGGGATTCTTCATCTTGCTCAGAATAATCAGCTCAGAGGGCATAAATTCAAATTGAGGAAGGACGGATGTCGGATAGATGTGCGGAAATTTGCCTTTGGTCAGCGGGTGGTTGGTTGGTGGAACCGACTTCCATCACTTGTTGTTGAAGTTGATAGCCTAAACAAATTTAAGGCTCAACTGGACAGGTATTTCGAGCGAACGGAGGGGTGAAATGGGAGTGGTGTGTTGTTTTTTTTTTTTTTTTTTTTTGGCTGATGCTGAATAAGCTTGCTTTCTTGCATCATATGCCTCTGCTAATGCTAAAGCTCTCATAATTATGGCTAAAGTTTTGCTTACTTCCTTTGCTGCCTCCTTTAATATAACTGGATAGATCCCATCCACCCCAGGTGCCTTTCTTGTATTTATCTTCAATTTCTCCTCCACTTTACTCTCAGTTATTACAAGATTCTCTAGCTTACTGCCAGAGTTGAATACACCTCTGGCATCCCCCTCGCTGAATAACTCCTCATATGTGAATGTCGATGCAAAATATTCATTTAGTTTGTTAGCTACCTGAGCAGGATCATCAACAGTTGACCCATCGATATCAAGTGGACCAATCTGATTCAGCCCCTTCCTTCTAGAGTTTACATAAGTAAAGAACTCTTTGCTGTTTTTCTTTGCATCCCTTGCCAAAGATTTCTCGTAATGTGCCTTTGCCTGCCTAACCTCCTTTGTAACTTGGTTACAGATCACCTTGTATCTATCATAGGCTTCTGTGTCATGTGTTAATTTGTATGTATCCCATGCATTTTTCTTCTCTGCCATATGTCTCATTAGTTCATCTGAGATCCACTTAGGCCTAAACCTTGAACAATATTTCTTAGTTGGTATGTAAAGCCTAGTAGCTTCCAAGATAAGTTCTTTGAATGCTTCCCAATTTGAATTTGCTATTGGTAACATCATCAGTTGGTCCCACTGTATAGAATTTAAATACTGTCTCAGTCCATCGTAGTCGCCTTTACGAAAGCAATAACCCTTCCCTTTACCCCTAATGGTAGTTACCTCTTTGAGTAAATCCCACTTCAGCACACTGTGATCGCTGCCACCTAGTGGTTCATTTCCCTGCGGATTCTTAATGCATGAAGAATCACTACTGATAATCAAATCAAGAGTATTACTCCCTCTAGTTGCCTCACGAACGTGCTGATGTAGAAAACAATCACCCAATAAATCCACAAAAGCCTTGGTAGTGTGTGAGTGACCAGCCCCCAAATTCCAGTCAATATCTGGGAAATTAAAATCCCCCATTATAAGACTCTGATTTACTGGCTCACTCTGTTTCCCTGTACAATTTCTTATTATACTCATCAGAATTATTAGGCCTATAGCACACTACTACTCTCAATTTTGATCTCCCAGTGCTTATGTCACACCAAACTGACTCGACACTGCACTGTCCAGCAATGTCGACTGCCTTCACTTCCTTGGATTTTATGTATTTCTTAACTAATAGCATAACCCCTCCTCCCTTCCTATCGTATCTATCCCTTCTGTAGACATTGTACTCCCCAAATTCCAGTTCTGCATTCCTTATCTGTGTGACACCACGTCTCTGAAATCCCCACAATATCTGCCTTTGATGTTTTGAGCAATACCTCAAATTCATGAAATTTATTTACTAAACTCCTAGCATTGGTGTACACACAAGTATACATGCACCTGTTCTTTTTCTTAGCTACCCTAACACAACCCATGTGTTTACTTGTACCCCAATGATTCCCAGCAGTCTCTGAAATATCCTGCATCTTATTTTCCAGGCTGCAGCTCATTCCAATAGAAGCAGTGCGAGAATCAATTTCACCTCTGCCAGTGGCTCCTGTGTAATCTATTAGTCCTTGTATCCCACCCACTCCAGGCTAACAGTTTTCCGACCCACCTAACACTGCCTCGATAGCATCAGCAAACATTCTTGCACCCTTTCTATTTAAGTGTATCCCATCCCTGTAGAAGCAGAAGCAGAATCCCATCCTGTTAACAAGGCGTATAGCTACTCCTAGCATTTGTGTACACGCAAGTATGCATATACCTGTTCCTATTCTTAGCTACCCTAACATAACCCATATGTTTACTTGTGCCGGAATGACTCCCAGCAGTCTCTGAAATGTTCTGCATCTTGTTTTCCAGGCTTTTGCTCATTCCAATAGAAGCAGTGCAAGAATCACTTTCACCTCTGCCAGTGGCTCCTGTTAATCTATTAGTCCTTGTATCCCACCCACCCAGGCTAACAGTTTTCCGACCCACCTGACAGTACCTCGATAGCATCAGCAAATTATTCACTCTTTCTATTTAAGTGTTTCCCATCCATGTAGAAGCCGTGTCTCCTGTTAACAAGTACAGACCAGGCTGAAAAAATTCTACCCCTTGGGCTTTGCACATTCCTTCCAGGGCCGAATTGATCGCGAAGGCTGTCATCATATACTCCCTCCTATCATGTCTGGGCAGGATTGCAGACACTTTCAAATTCAACCCTAATTCACGGCTTTTTTTCAACAGTGACCTGTACTTGTTAAGTAATTCTGTCGGTCTCCTACTCTTAATATCATTAGTGCCAACGCGTACAACTATATCACCTTTTGTGCCCTTAAAAGATGATATCCGCTCTACAACGTCATCAACCTTTTCCCCTGGCAGACATACCCCGGTCCTCTTCCACCTATGCTTTTTAAAAAGCATGTTCCCAGTTTCCCTGACAATAGTCACCAACAACTACTAGTTCCTATGGAACCAGTGCATTCTGCCTTAGGGGTTGCTGCTGACTGTTTGGCGAAATTTGAAGAGGCTGACAGTTTGGCGAAATTTTAAGGAAAAAAGAAGAAGAAATCTCCTTCAGCTTGATAATTACCTACGGGAGGAGCGGAACACATAGTTTGTGTATTTCCTTTTCTCTTATTTTGTTTTTGTTATTATTTTATTTATTTTTCTGTTATTTTATTTTATTTATTATTTTTAAAATAATAATTAAGCCAGTGGCTTAACCTGGTGCAGGAAGCCATAGGCTTCCTTGCACCGTGTGGCCATTGCTACTACTGAATAGTAATATCTTTAGTCTGCACATTATTATTATTAACCATATGGTGCAAGGAAGCCTGAGGCTTATGCTGCACCAGCCAAAAAAAAATTTCTGAGAGAGAGAGAGAGAGAGAGAGAGAGAGAGAGAGAGAGAGAGAGAGAGAATGAATCACCAAGGAAGAGAAGAATAATGATATCCAGCTCAGGACCCTGGGTGTGCCAGCCCATACTCACCAGATGTGAGCCTATGGGGTTGATAATGCTGTGTTTATCCCTTCCCTCCAAAAAATCTGACACCCTGTTGGTAACATCAATTGTTGCTTCTGGCAAGCACGCCTTGGTTCTGGCCTGCCTATCTTTATTACAAAAATTGTTACCCATTTCCCTGACAATAAAAGTAAATCTCCTTCAACCAGAGTAATATGCACCTACTATTCTTTTCTGTAGCCCGAATGGGAGGTGCATAACTTGGAAGGTCATGAGATGCTTGAGTTTGTTACCAGCTCTGAGTTACATTTGTTTAGGGCTGGCACCCTTTTCTTCAGTGACTCCAGTTCTTTTCTTAATGTACCAAGTTTAGCATTAGCATTAGCAAGGGCACATGATGCAAGAAAGCAAGCTTATATAGCATCAGCCAAAAAAAAAAAAAAAACCCTTTTTTCACTCATCCCCTCGCTCCAAATGTTTGTTAAGTTCTGCCTTGAATCTATTTAAGCTATCAACTTCTACAACAATAGATGGACGTTTACTCCACCAATCACCACGCCCACTGGCTGAAGGCAAACTTCTGCACATCTATCCTACAACTGTCTTTCCTCAATTTGAGTTTATGCCATCTCAGATGATTATTCTGAGGAAGAATCCCATCCGCATTGAGCATGCTGAAACCATTCAAGGGTTTATACACCTCAATCAGATAACCTCACAGGTGCCTAGTCTCCAGACACTAATTTGCAAAACTTAAGCTCTTTCTTCATAAGAGCAACCCTTTGTTCTGTTCACTAATCTTGTTGCCCTTTTCTGTACTCGTTCCACAGCTCTACATCCTTCTTAAAATGAGGCCTCCAAACCTGTATGCAGTACTCAAGCTGTGGCTGACCATTGCCTTATACAAGGGGATAATCAGCTCCTTATCCCTGCTAGAAAAATTCCTGTATATCATTGACAAGACACCATGAGCTACTCTGACAGACCATCTGCACTGCTCAGAAAACTTCATATCTCCCTGCACAATTACTCCCAGGTCCTTTTCATTCTCTTCCACTGTCAGTGTGCTTCCACAGAGTTGATACATTACTCTGGGATTACTGCTTCCCATATGTAGTAATTTACATTTGTCAATATTAAACTTCATTTACCACCTCTCAGCCCATCTGTTCAACTTTTCTAGATCCTGTTGCAGCAGTGTACTGTCATTAGTGTCATTAACAACCCTGCCAACCTTTGTATCGTCTGGAAACGTGGACATTAAGCCTGATATACCATCATCAATATCATTTATAAATACAGAAAACAATAATGGACCCAACACTGAACCCTGAGAGGCTCCACTAATAATGTTAGTCCACGAAGAGCAGTGTCCATTGATTACCACTGTCTTCTCCCACTCAACCATCCATTTATCCATAGCAGCAATTTGCCTCCAATGCCGCACTGCTCCAATTTGTGCAACAGTCTTCCATGTGCAACAGTATCAAATTTCTTTCTAAGATCCAAATATTTGATATCAAAGTTATTCTTTCAATCCAGTTCCTTTGACTACATCATAGTATCCAATCAAATTAGTCAGACAAGACTTCCCCTTAACAAACCCATGGTGTATCCAAGCTGTAACTGAAGTCTAGTCTTGATTATCCTGCAATGCTTCTTTAACCAGTGTTTTAGCATTAGCATTAGTAGAGGCATTTGATGCAAGAAAGCAAGCTTATGCAGCATCAGCCAAAAAAAAAAAAAAAAAAGTAACATAAATAAATGAAAATAACCACTTCCACTTCACCCCTCTGTTCGTTCGAAATACCTGTCCAGCTGAGCCTTAAACCTATTTAGGCTATCAACTTCCACGACAAGGGATGGAAGTCTGTTCCACCCACCAACCACCCGCTGGCTAAAGGCAAATTTCCGCACATCTATCCTACATCTGTCTTTCCTCAATTTGAATTTATGCCCTCTCAGGTGATTTTTCTGAGCTAGAGGAAGAATCCCATCAGCATTGAGCATGCTCAAACCATTCAAGGCTTTGTACACCTCTATCAGATCACCCCGCTGGTGCCTAGTTTCCAGACACTGTAATTTGCAAAACTTAAGCCTTTCTTCGTAAGAGAACCCCTTTGTCCCATTCACCAATCTAGTTGCCCTTCTCTGTACTCGTTCCAGCAGCTCTACATCCTTCCTGAAATGAGGCCTCCAGGCCTGTATACAGTACTCTAGGTGTGGCCTGACCATTGCCTTATACAAGGGAATAATCACCTCCTTATCCCTGCTAGAAAAATTTCTATATATCATTGACAATACACCATGAGCTACTCTTGCAGCTCGTCTGCACTGCTCAGAGAACTTCATATCTGCCTGCACCACCACCCCCAGGTCCCTTTCATTCTCTACCACTGTCAGTGTAGTACCACAGAGTTGATACGTTGCTCTGGGGTTGCTGTTTCCCATATGTAGTACTTTACATTTGTCAATGTTAAACTTCATTTGCCACCTCGAAGCCCATCTGCTCAACCTTTCCAAATCCTGTTGCAGCAGCATAGTGTCAGTAGTGTCCTTGACAACCCTGCCAACCTTTGTATCGTCTGCAAACTTGGACATTAAGCCTGATATACCATCATCAATATCATTTATAAATACAGAAAACAATAAAGGCCCCAATACTGAACCCTGAGGGACTCCACTAATAACATTAGTCCACGATGAGCAGTGTCCATTGATTACCACTCTCTGTCTTCTCCCCCTCAACCACCCCTTTATCCATAGCAGCAACTTGCCTCCAATGCCACACTGCTCCAATTTGTGCAGCAGTCTTCCATGTGCAACAGTATCAAAAGCCTTTCTAAGATCCAAGTATATAATATCAAAGTTATTCCCTGCATCCAGTTCTTTTGTGACTGCATCATAGTATCCAATCAAATTGGTCAGGCAAGACTTCCCCTTAACAAAACCATGCTGTGTCCTAGCTATAACTGAAGTCTTGTCTAGATGATCCTGCAGTGCTTCTTTCACCAGTGCCTCCATTAATTTTCCGGGAACAGAAGTTAAACTCACAGGTCTATAATTACTTGTGTCAGCCTTTGATCCCCCTTTGTGAATTGGGGTCACATTTGCACATCTCCAGTCAATGGGTACCTCCCCTGAGTCCAAGGAAGCTCTCATAATTATGGCTAAGGGTTTGCTTACCTCCTTTGCTGCCTCCTTTAATATAACTGGATAGATCCCATCCACCCCAGGTGCCTTTCTTGTGTTTATCTTCAACAATTTCTCCTCCACTTTGCTCTCAGTTATTACAAGATTCTCTAGCTTACTGCTAGAGTTGAATACACCTCTGGCATTCCCCTCGCTGAATAACTCCTCATGTGTGAATGTCGATGCAAAATATTCATTTAGTTTGTTAGCTACCCGAGCAGGGTCATCAACAGTTGACCCCTCGATCTCAAGTGGACCAATCTGATTCATCCCCTTCCTTCTAGAGTTTACATAAGTAAAGAACTCTTTGCTGTTTTTCTTCGCATCCCTTGCCAAGGATCTCTCGTAATCTGCCTTCGCCTGCCTAACCTCCTTTGTAACTTGGTTACAGATCAACTTGTATCTATCATAGGCATCCGTGTCACGTGTTAATTTGTATGTATCCCATGCATTTTTCTTCTCTGCCATATGCCTCATTAGTTCATCTGACAACCATTTAGGCCTAAACCTTGAACAATATTTCTTAGTTGGTATGTAAAGCCTAGTAGCTTCCACGATAAGTTCTTTGAATGCTTCCCATTTTGAATTTGCTGTTGGCAATATCATCAGTTGATCCCACTGTATAGAATTTAAATACTGTCTCAGTCCATTGTAGTCGCCTTTACGAAAGCAATACCCCTTCCCTTTACCCCTAATGGTAGTTACCTCTTTGAGTAACTCCCACTTCAGCACACTGTGATCACTGCCACCAAGTGGTTCATTTATCTGCAGATTCTGAATGCATGAAGAATCACTACTGATAATCAAATCAAGAGTATTACTCCCTCTAGTTGCCTCCCGAACATGCTGATGTAGAAAACAATCATCCAATAAATCCACAAAAGCCTTGCTACTGTGTGAGTGACCAGCCCCCAAATTCCAGTCAATATCTGGGAAATTAAAATCCCCCATTATAAGACTCTCTGATTTACTGGCCCACTCTATTTCTCCGAACAGTTTCTTATTATACTCATCAGAGTCATTAGGCCTATAGCACACTCCTACTCTCAATTTTGATCTCCCAATGCTTATGTCACACCAAACTGACTCGACACTGCACTGTCCAGCGATGTCGACTGGCTTCACTTCCTTGGATTTTATGTGTTTCTTAATTAATAGCATAACCCCTCCTCCCTTCCTATCCTGTCTATCCTTTCTGTACACATTGTACTCCCCAAATTCCAGTTCTGCATTTCTTATATCTGTGTGACACCACGTCTCTGAAATCCCCACAATATCTGCCTTTGATGTTTTGAGCAATACCTCAAATTCATCAAATTTATTTACTAAACTCCTAGCATTGGTGTACACACAAGTATACATGCACCTGTTCTTTTTCTTAGCTACCCTAACACAACCCATGTGTTTACTTGTACCCCAATGATTCCCAGCAGTCTCTGAAATATCCTGCATCTTATTTTCCAGGCTGCGGCTCATTCCAATAGAAGCAGTGCAAGAATCACTTTCACCTCTGCCAGTGGCTACTGTTAATCTATTAGTCCTTGTATCCCCCCAATCTAGCAGTTTTCCGACCCACCTAACATTGCCTCGATAGCATCAGCAAACATTCTTGCACCCTTTCTATTTAAGTGTATCCCATCCCTGTAGAAGCAGTCTCTCCTGTTAACAAGTTAACAGTTTAATTTGAGATCAGCACACTCCTTACATCAGGTGGAAAGAAAGGAATAGCCAGTTGAGCTTAGTTTGTCTACTGGACTGATCTCTGTACATGCTACACGAGCGACCAACTCATGACACACTGGAAATGCCCACAGGCATTTCCATATGCTTTATGGTGTCTTTGAACTTTGCATTGAAAGTTGGCTTTGTATCCACCATTATTTAGGTAAAATTTGAACTTAAGAAATAATAAAATATTGATTTACAATACATTACATATATAACCTAATTTAAATGAAAAAGGCAAACAAAATTTAAGTATAGAAATGTAGTTTAAACTAATTTTAAACAAAATTTTTTTTCTATCAGTCAACTGACATTAATCCTTTAGTTATCTGCTGGAGTGAGGCTAGTACACACTACTCCCTTTGACTGCTGACAGAATATTGAATAGTAAAATTACCCTCTTCCACACCACCAGATGGAAGTTTATTCCAATTGACTTGATTAGTCAATCCATTCACTGTTAGAGCAGCAGTGCATAGCACGCGCTTCTTGATTACGCCGCCCTTCCAGCCCGTGAGCCACTAAATATGGAGGATGTGGAAAGGTCAGGGAATGACCACTGCATATCCCCCGAGCAATATGGCTTTGGTTGCTAATGCTCCTAAAAACCAAATAACAACAACAACATTCACTGCCCATATCCATACTTTTCTTAAATTTAATATAACTTTTCCTCTTTTCATTTATCTCTTCTGTTATTTGAAACAACCCTCCTTACATGTATTTTTTGAAAAGTACATTTACCAAAATTCATGTCTATTGTCAATGAGTATTGTCTCAACCTTCAATCGATACATGGTACTAAGTACTATGGATAATAAATTGTACGGGTTTGAGACATCTGAACACCAGGTGTACATCTGATTTCTATTTTCATTGCATTTTAATGAAAATGGGACTATTCACTTTTTTTTTTTTTTTTTTTTTACAATAATATTTGTGATGACACTCAGTGGAATAGTTATAAAACAATATTTTGTAGGGTGTAGGAATATTAAATATTTTAGTCAGTTCAGTTTATTTGATTTGCTAGTACAGGTACTGACTTTATAAAAAGCTGAAATTACACAGATTAAGGGAAGTAAAGTAATGAAGATAAAGAAATAAACTTATGAGAGACTTTAACTACAGTCTTTGGGGGTTGGGGCAGCCTTGGATATTTGCAGGTAAAGAATATTAGAATAGATGGCTGTTTGCTCAAGTTGATCTTGGCTTTCAAGGTTTAAAATGTTACATTGTAATGATGAGATACAGCCTGATCGTATTTTGTTAGTAAATGCAGAAACTGATAATAAAATTAGTATATAGTAATTGACTAAAATTATCTGAATTTCTTTATCTCTATTTTTTTTATCTAAATTCCTAAATAGTAATAATCTGCAGGACCCAAGTTTTTCTAAGCTGGTTTCCGACTCGGAATCTAAGAATTCCTTAATTTTAGTCCAAATTAATGTTTGGGAAATAAATTTGTTTTAAAATTTCATATTTCAAGAACATATGTTTCAAGACTTTTCACAGTGAATTTTTATTTTATTTAAGGTTTATGTTCATGGAGATGATATGAAGTCATTACAAAAGCATATTCCACCTGAAATTCTTCCATTAGAGTATGAAGGCTACTTTGGACCTTTTAATAATCATGAGTGGGCTACAAAACTGCTTGAAAGTGAAAGCATGTTTGCACATGATCAGATGTTTGGATATATTCCCTGTGCAACTGAAAAAGGTATCAAGAAAACTGAAACTTTTGATGGACTATTGTCATACAGAAGGGTTTGTATAAGATGATGGAGATTTTTACTAAGTATTTTGAAAATAAAACAAAAGTATAGATATTATTTTTGCATAAGGAATAGCTATTCTGAATACTGAGCAACAAATCTAGTTAAAGTAAAGAGAGAATTTCTAAGTAAATAATTTTCAGCTCATAAAAGAATTTCATTATTCTTGTAACCATATGTGGTTCTGAAAACTGCAAAAACCATATGTGGTTTTCAGTTTTTAATGCCTTGATTTTATTTTTATAGTACATCTTTACTTAATTTTTCTAATCAGATTGCATTAACAGATATTGCCAACTATAGATTTAATGTTCTGATTAGAAGCAGAAATTAATAAAGAAGCAGTGCTTTCTTTGAAACAAAATGATTGATTTGAAATAGATATTATATTATGATCTGTATTCATGTCTCATTATTTTAAGTTGTAGTAGCATTTTAGGGATAATTTCTGTGATAATTTTTTTTTTTTACTTTCCTAAGCTAAACTATTTTCCAGAATGTACCAAAATGTAAAACTAGAAATTCTATACAATTAAGACTATTAGGTTCATTGTTTTTCTTGTTACTAATGTAAAAAAAAAATTCATTATTTTAGTGTTTATGCAAACTTGTATATATGCATTTCTAAGCGAGTGAAAACTATTTTCATAAACATAATACAATGCAAATTAGGGTTTTTTTTTTTTTTTTTTTGCTTTGCTCATACCTTTAAAAAAAAAAAGCAGAGATAATGCTGTTAAATTTAAGCAATAATAATGCTAATCCTAACAAACTTAATTTGTGCAGTTTTTTTTTTTTTCTCCCTTTACATGCAAGAAAAATATGCAAGAAATATAGGGATGTACATATGACTTTAAAAAATGGAAAGTGCAAGCAAAAATCAAAAGTAACTTAAAACATGGGATTACGTACTTAATTCTGCATTACTAGGACAATAAAAAAAGTTATACTCTGAGTACATAGAGCTTGATAAATGTAAAATGACCTTTCCATTGGTTGTATTTTCAATTTTAACATGAAACACTAAATATTATTATAGGTTATCTGAACTCCTACCATTTATCCTCACTACTCAGAAATAATAGAAATTTATTAGTATTAGTATTGGCCATATGGTGCAAGGAAGACTAAGGCTTATGCTGCACCAGCCAAAAAAAAAAAAGAATAAAATAATAAATATATAATAAAAGAAAAGGAAATACATCACCTATGCATTTCCCTCCTCCAGTATGTAACTGCCCAGCTGACCTTAGCATTAGTTGAGGCATATGATGCAAGAAATCAAGCTTATACAGCATCAGCCAAAAAAAAAAAGCTATCAGCTTTCACAACAAGAGATGGAAGTCTGTTCCAGCAATCAACTACCTGCTGGCTAAAGGCAAACTTCCACACATTTGTCCTACAACTGTCTTTCCTCAGTTTGAATCCATGCCCCCTCATGTTCTTAATCTGAGCAAGAGGAAGTATCCCATCAGCATTGAGCCTGCTCAAACTATTCAAGGCCTATAAACCTCTATCAGATCACCTCACTGGTGCCTAGTCTCCAGATGCTGCAACTTGCAGAACTTAAGCCTTTCTTCGTAAGCACACCCCCTTTGTTCCTCTCACCAATCTTGTTGCCCTTCTCTGTATTGTTCTAGTAACTCTACATCCTTCCTAAAATGAGGCTTCCAGACCTGTATATGGTACTCAAGGTGTGGCCTGACCATTCTCTTTTAGAAAGGGATAATCACCTCCTTGTCTCTGCTAGCAAAATTGCTATATATCATTGACAAAACTCCATGACCTGCTCTGGCAGCCCATCTGCACTGCTCAGAGAACTTGATATCTGATCTGTACAGTGCCAAGTTTCATCAGAAATGCCTTTACAACAAGTGCAGAATGGACAAGGACATTGTCATGCAACAAGAACCAGCTGCCTTTCTCCCAAAATTGCAGCCTTGCCCAGAAAATGCACTTCAATCGTCTTTGAAGCACCTGTATGTAGAATGCAGCATTGTCTCTCTCTCTCTCTCTCTCTCTCTCTCTCTCTCTCTCCCTCCCCACATCAGGTACAAATTCCTTATGAATCACATCCTGTTTGTTAGAAAACATGATGAGCATCATCTTGATCGTGGATTTCTGTAGGCCTTGATGATGATTTGTCTACTGCATGCTCTGATACTTTGTCTCTAGATCATATTGAAACTCCCAACACTGTCTACACTGCTCAGAAAACTTCATACCTGACTGCACAATTACCCCCAGGTCCTTTTCATACTGCACCAACCTGAATGTAGTACCACCCAGTTAGTACGTTACTCTGGGGTTACTGCTACCCATAGGCAGTACTTTGCATTTGTCATAGTAAAATACTGGAGTTGTCAATGTGGCAGCTGAAGTTTACATTTAAACTTCAGTTGCCACCTTTCAGCCCATCTGCTCAACTTTTCTAGATCCTGTTGCAGTAGATACTATCATTACTGTCATTAACAACCCTGTCAACCTTTGTAAACATCTGCAAACTTAGACATTAACCCTGATATACATTCATCAATATCATTGATAAATACAGAAAACAATGGTCACATATTGTGACCAATGCACCCAACACCAAACCCTGGGGCACTCTACTAATAATATTAGTCCACAAAGAGCAGTGTCCATTGATTACCACTCTGTTTTCTCCCAGTCAACTATCCTTTTATCCATTGTGGCACTTGCACTTAATGCCATGCTCCTCCGATTTGTACAGTAGTCTTCCATGTGTAAAAATATCAAAAACTGTTCTAAAATTCAAGTATATGATATCAAAATTATTTTTTGCATCCAGTTCCTTTGTGACCACATCATAGCATCTAATCAAATTTGTTAGACAAGGCTTCCCCTTAACAAACCCATGCTGTCTGAACTATAACTGTAGTTCTGTCTATATGATCCTGCAATGCTTCTTTAACCAGTGGCTCCATTATTTTCCCTGTCACAGAAGTTAAACTAACAGGTCTGCAATTGGGAGCACATTTGCACATCTCCAGTCCATGGGACCTCCTCTAAGTCCAAGGAAGCTTTCTTAATTATGGCTAATGGTTTGCTTACTTCATTTGCGGCCTCCTTTAGTATAACTTGATAGATTCCATCCATCCCAAGTGCCTTTCTTATGTTCAATTTCAACACTTTCTCCTCCCCTTTGCTCTGTTATTACAAAATCATTTAACTCCCTGCCAGAGTTTGACAAGCTTCTGGCCTCCGCTTCCCTAAGGACTTCCTCATGTGTGAATGTAGATACAAAATACTCATTCAGTTTGTCAGCTACCTCAGCAGGTTCATTAACAATTGAACCGTTGATGTTGAGTGGACCAATGTGATTCATAATCTGACTTCGCTTGCTTAACCTTTTTTGTGACTTGATTACAGACTAGCTTATATCTACCATAGTTTTCATAGAAAAATGCATCCCGTGCATTTTTCTTCTCTGCCAAGGGTCTCATTAAATCATCTACCATCCATTTAGGCCTAAACCTTCAACAGTATTTCTTAATTGGCATGAAAAGTCTAGTATCTTCCAAGATTACTTCCTTAAATGCTTCCCATTTATGATTCCCCCCATCAGTTGGTCCCACAGTCACACCTTTACGAAAACATAAACCTTTTGCTTTATCCCTGATGGTAGTTACATCTTTAAGTAAATCCCACGTCACTACACTGTGATCACTGCCACCTAGTGGTTCCTTTATCTGTAAACTCTTACTGCGTGAATAATCACTGCTGATATCAGATCAAGATTGTTACTGCTTGTGGCCTCTCTAACATGCTGCTGTAGAAAACAATCATTCAATAAATCCAAAAAAGCATTGCTTTTTTGGATTTATTGAATTTATTGGTAAGTTAAAATCACCCATTATATGACAATCTGATTTACTGGCCCACTATTTCTCTGTACAGTTGTTCATTGTACTCATCGGAGTCATTAGGCCTATAAGAAACTCCTACTGTCAATTTTGCTTTTGCAGTGCTTATGTCACACCAAACTGACTCAACCTTGCACTTTCCATCCATGTCAGCTGGATGCACTTCCTTATATTTTATCTTAACTAACAGCGTAACCCCTCCTCCCTTGCTGTTCTGTCTTTTCTTACTGTACGTATTGTACTCCCCGAATTCCAGTTCTGCATCCATATATCTGTGTGGCACCATGTCTCTGATATCCCAACAATATCTGCCTTTGATGTCTTGACCAGCACCTCAAATTCATCAAATTTATTTTCTGAATTCCTACAATTGGTGTACTGCAAGAATACATGCACCTGTTCTTACTCTTAGTAATCCTAATACTGTCCATGTATTTACTTGTTCCATGATAACTCCCAGCAATCCTGGAAATCCTCAGCACCTTGCTTTCCAGGCTGCTGTTCATTTCAATAGAAGCAGTGCAAAAACACTTTCAGTTCAGCCTGAAACTACTGTTAATCTATTAGTCCTTGTATCCCCCACCCCAAGCTAACAGCTTTCTGACCCACCTAACACTGCCTCAATAGCATCAGGTGGGTAAAGTGCCTACCTGGCAACCCAAAGGTCGCAGGTTCGAATCCCGCCTCGGGCTTGGATCAAAGTACTGCAAAAACCTTGGGAGGTGCATTATGGCCACAGAAACCGATGCACCAAAAACTACCAAAAAAAAAAAAAAAAAAAAAAAAGATAGCATCAGGAAATATTCTTGCACCCTTTCTATTTAAGTGTATCCCATCCCTGTAGAAGCACTCCTGTTAACAAGCACAGACCACACTGAGAAAAATTTTACCTCATGAGCCTTGCACAATTTCTCCAAGGCTGAATTAATTGACAAGGCTCTCATCTTATACTCTCTGCTGTAATAAGGTTGATAAATTTAATTTACAATACTGCGCTAAGCTAATGCAGCAATACGTATTACGCTATCAAGTTATGCTGTACCATAATGATCACAATGTTAAATTAGTTACATCCTTAGCTAAATACAAAGGATATATGCCCAACAAGTGATTAAAACTTTCAAACTACTTATTTATCATGATTAAAACCCTGGTATTCTTCTGCACTACTGGTTATGATCTACAATATTTGCGGCAAACACCAATACAATAGCAGTACGAGCAGTGAGTCATAACTTACAATAATCACTAGTTAAATTTAAAAAAGCTAACGAATACTACTAAGCCTTCTTAATATCTTGTAAAACAATTCCTGTTTCATCCATCCATTCACTCCAAACATTGTCTAGTTCAGCCTTGAATTTATTTAAGATGTCAACTTCCACAATGACAGATGGAAGTTTGTTCCAGCAATCAACCACCCGCTGGCTAAAGGCAAATTTCTACAATTGTCTTTCCTTGACTTAGATTTATGCCTCCTCAGGGGTGTAATCTGAGCAAGAGGAAGAATCCCATCAGCATTGAGCTTGCTCATACCAATGAAGGCCTTATACACCTCGATCAGATCACCTCGCAGGTGCCTAGTCTCCAGACTATGCAATTTGCAAAACTTTAGCCTTTCTTGGTAACAGCAACCCCTTTGTTCCACGCACTTTGTTGCCATTTTCTAGACGCCTCCATAGCCAGGTGGGAAGGAGCGGCAGTGCGTAGCACATGCTTCTTGATTAAACCAGGGTTCGAGCCAGTCACCACCAAATACAGAGGATGTGGAAAGATCAGGGGATGACCACCGCGTATCCCGGAGCAATATGGCCTTAGTTGCTAATACTCCTAAAAACCAAACAACAAACAAGCCATTCTCTATACTCGTTCCAGCACCTGTATGCAATGCTCAAGGTGGACCTGACCAGTGCCTTATACAAGGGATAATCACCTCCTTATCCCTGCTATCAAAATTCATATATACCATTGACAAGATCATATGAGCTACTCTTGCACATGTTTGTGCTGCTCAGAAAACTTCATATCTGACTGCACAATTATTCCAGTCGTTTTTATTCTCCACTACTCTGAGTGTAGTACTGCACAATTGGTTACTCTAGGGCAGTGGTCTTCAAATTTTGAACATCTGTGAAACCCTTGTCTCTAAATATTATTTCTGTGGAATCCTACTCAGTTAATACGTGTTTTTAGTATTTGTAGAGGCATATGATGCAAGAAAGCAAGCTTATACAGCATCAGCCAAAAAAAAAAAAAAAAAACCATTTCATTTCACTCATCCGTTTGTTCAAAATGTTTTGTCTAGTTCTGCCATGAACTTATTTAAGCTATCAACTTACAACAACAGATGGTAGTTTGTTCCAGCAATCAACTACCCGCTGGCTAAAGGAAAATTTCCGCAAATCTTTTCGACAACTGCCTTTCCTCAAGTACATAAATGACTTAAAATTTTTACAATTAAAATATGTACTTTACTAAAACATTAATTACTATTATTATGGTGAGAAGAAGAAGTAGAAAGGGTGGTGAAAAGGGTCTGTATGGTGACAACAGCTAAGCCTACATAAAAGCCAACTAGAAACAATAGTCTGAAAATTACCCCTTCAATAAATTTATTCAATATAATAATAATTGACAATATAGAATACAAAATCAATAAATAATTATTATATGCCCTACTGGAAACTAAATTTTATTACCATCAAAAATTACTAAGTGGTCATTGTTCACAATAATATACTCAAATGAATGGCTTGGATGTGCTTGCATTTGTTTGTAAAGATCATCAAAATTTGGAGTTATTGAGGTTATTTGCTAATGCATTTCTGGTTCGGCATCTAATTTGATTTGTTTTTGTACTTGTATGCATGGAAAATTATCTTTTGCAAAGATAAGTTTTTTTTAACTGTTTGATGCTTGGAAGAAACTTTTTGATTAGCATTAGTAGAGACATATGATGCAAGAAAGCAAGCTTATGCAGCATCAGCCAGGAAAAAAAAAAAAAAAACCAATCCCATTTCACCCCTCCTTTCGTTCCAAATATCTGTCCAGCTCAGTCTTAAATTTATTTAGGCTATCAACTTACACAACAAAGGATGGAAGTGTGTTACACCAACGAACTACTTCCTGGCTAAAGGCAAACTTCTGCACATCTATTCTACATCTGTCTTTCCTCAATTTGAATTATGCCCTCTGAGGTGATAATTCTGAGCAAGAGGAAGAATCCCATCAGCATTGAGCATGCTCAAACCATTCAAGGCTTCTATACATCTCAGATCACCTCGCAGGTGCCTAGTCTGCAGACACTGTAATTTGCAAAACTTAAGCCTTTCTTCATAAGAACAACACTTTGTTCCATTCACTAGTCTTGTTGCCCTTCTCTGTATAAGTTCCAACAGCTCTACATCCTTGTTAAAATGAGACCTCCAGACCTGTATACAGAACTCAAGGTGTGGCCTGACCATTGCCTTATAAAAGGGGATAATCACCTTATTCCTGCTAGAAAAATTCCTTTATATCATTGACAAGACAGCATGAGCTACTCTTGCAGCCCATCTGCCTGCACAATTACCCCCAGGTCCTTTTTATTCTCTACCACTGTCAGTGTAGTACCACAGAGTTGATACCCTGTTCTGGGGTTACTGTTTCCCATATGTAGTACTTTACATTTGTCAATGTTAAACTTCATTTGCCACCTCTCAGCCCATCTGCTCAACCTTTCCAGATCCTGTTTCAGCAGCATAGCATCAGTAGTGTCCTTAAAAATCCTGCCAACCTTTGTATCATCTGCAAACTTGGACATTAAGCTTGATATACCATCATCAATATCATTTATAAATACAGAAAACAAGAATGGCCCCAACACTGAACCCTGAGGGACTCCACTAATAACATTAGTCCACAATGAGCAGTGTCCATTAATTGGGATCACGTAATGTCACCCATTCATTTATATGTATCCCCTGCATTTTTCTTCTCTGCCATCTATCTCATTAGTTCACCTAACATCCATTTAGGCCTAAACCTTGAACAATATTTCTTAGTTGGTATGTAAAGCCTAGTAGCTTCCAAGATAAATTCTTTGAATGCTTCCCATTTTGAATTTTCTGTTGGTAACTTCATCAGTTGGTTCCACCATATAGAATTTAAATACTGTCTCAGACCACCATAGTCACCTTTACCAAAACAAAAACCCTTCCCTTTACCTCTGATGGTTGTTACCTCTTTGAATAAATCCCACTTCAGCACAATGTGATCACTGCCACCTAGTGGTTTCTTTATCTGCAGATTCTTAATGCCTTAGTAGAGGCATATGATGCAAGAAAGCAAGCTTATGCAGCATCAGCCAAAAAAAAACCTTTCCATTTCACCCCTCCGTTCGTTTGAAATAGCTGTCCAGCTGAGCCTTAAATTTATTTAGGCTATCAACTTCCATAACAAGGGATGGAAGTCTGTTCCACCAACCAACTGCCCGCTGGCTAAAGGCAAATTTCCGCACATCTATCCTACATCTGTCTTTCCTCAATTTAAATTTATGCCCTCTCAGTTGATTATTCTGAGCAAGAGGCAGTATCCCATCAGCATTGAGCATACTCAAACCATTCAAGGCTTTGTACACCTTTGTAATTTGCAAAACTTAAGCTCTTTCTTTGTAAGAGCAACCCTTCGTTCCGTTCACTAACCTTGTTGCCGTTCTCTGTACTCGTTCCAGCAGCTCTACATCCTTTTTGAAATGAGGCCTCCAGACTAAAGGTGCGGCCTGACCATTGCCTTATACAAGGGAATAATCACCTCCCTATCCCTGCTAGAAAAATTCCTGTATATCATTGATAAGATACCATGAGCTACTCTTGCAGCCCGTCTGCACTGCTCAGAGAACTTCATATTTGCCTGCACAATTACCCCCAGGTCCTTTTCATTCTCTACCACTGTCAGTGTTGTACCACAGAGTTGATACGTTGCTCTGGGGTTGCTGTTTCCCATATGTAGTACTTTATATTTGTCATTGTTAAACTTCATTTGCCACCTCTCAGCCCATCTGCTCAACCTTTCCAGATCCTGTTGCAGTAGCGTAGCGTCCTTAACAACCCTGCCAACCTTTTTATCATCTGCAAACTTGGACATTAAGCTTGATATACCATCATCAATATTATTTATAAATACAGAAAACAACAATGGACCCAACACTGAACTCTGAGGAACGCCACTAATAACATTAGTCCACGATGAGCAGTGTCCGTTAATTACCACTCTGTCTTCTCCCCCTCAACCACCCCTTTATCCATAGAAGCAATTTGCCTCCAATGCCATACTGCTCCAATTTGTGCAGCAGTCTTCCATGTGCAACAGTATCAAAAGCCTTTCTAAGATCCAAATATATAATATCAAAGTTATTCCCTGCATCCAATTCTTTTGTGACTACATCACAGTATCCAATCAAGTTGGTCAGGCAAGATCTTCCCTTAACAAAACCATGCTGTGTCTGAGCTATAACTGAATTCTTGTCAAGATGATCCTGCAGTGCTTCTTTAACCAGTGCTTCCATTAATTTTCCTGGAACAGAAGTTAAACTCACAGGTCTATAATTACTTGTCAGCCTTTGATCCTCCTTTGTGAATTGGGGTTACATTTGCACATCTCCAGTCAGTGGGTACCTCCCCTGAGTCCCAGGAAGCTCTCATAATTATGGCTAACGGATTGCTTACTTCCTTTGCTGCCTCCTTTACTATAACTGGATAGATCCCATCCACCCCAGTGCCTTTCTTGTATTTATCTTCAACAATTTCTCCTCCACTTTACTCAATTATTACAAGATCATCTAGCTCACTGCCAGTGTTTACTTCATCTATGGCATTCCCCTTCCTGAATAACTCCTCATGTGTGAATGTAGATGCAAAATATTGATTTAGTTTGTTAGCTACCTGAGCAGGATCATGAGCAGTTGAACCATCGATATCAAGTGGACCAATCTGATTCATCCCCTTCCTTCTAGAGTTTACATAAGTAAAGAACTCCTTGCTGTTTTTCTTTGCATCCCTTGCCAAAGATTTCTCATAATAAATAAATAAATAAATAAATTCTTTATTGCTAATAAGTACAGGACATGTACTAGAGACAATAATACTCAACACGGCGACATGGCCAGGAGTTTTACATTATAATTGAAATTAATTGGCCAAAAGGAAAAAAATACCATGAAATGGAAATTATGAGTTACAAACATGTAAATTATAATAATGAAAAATGAGGACTAAACGTCATATGGAGGAAATTTTCCCAGTTCCACAGATGGAATCCACTCGAGGAGCATGTGACGGTATTTGTAGTCGGTAGTTAATTTCTGAAGGTCGACTCCAAGACGGAGCAGTGCCTGAATTTTGGGGAGTGCCTGGGCAAGTAGGAACCGGCTACAGTTTCAACCGGTTGTATTTGAGGATTAGTGTGGGCTCTGACCTCAAGGATGGCGTAGGATTGTGCCAGTGACAGAAATCCCAGATGTTTGGGGCGTTTATCACTCCTGTATACATTTTTACTGAAGTCATTAAACGCCTGCTGTCAATTAACCTCGGGAGCCTGGGTACATTTAGCTGCTCAGCCATGTCAGTTGTTCTCAATTGAGTGAGTCGGCGATGCTTATTTGTGGCCCATTTCAGGGTCCAGTATTCACATGAGAACACCGGTTTTTGAAGTGAGGGCGACGCAGATGCCCAAATTTCAGCAGCGTATAAAATAGCCGGATAAACAGTGGCTTGAAGATATCTGGTAGTGGTTGTGGCATCGTTGGAATGAAGTAAGTGTTGTTTCGATCTCCAGTATAGGGTGTTAAAACGCTTCCAGAGGTATTCTGTGTGAACATTCAATTTCAGCTTCGGATCAAAATAGACACAGATCTTTATGGCAGGTAACCACTGGAATTAGAGTACCTAAAACTAAAGGTTGAATTATTGTTGGTTGCTGTTTCAATGAGTAAGTCATTATTGCAGATTTTGACGAGATAAGGTTTAATCCAAACATCTTCAAGTAAGTTGAAAGAGTGGTCAACTTCTCTGTGATGGAAGACGTAATTGCCATTGGGTTTGCAGATGGTGGGATTAAGGTAAGAAACTTTATATCGTCGGCATATATTAGAGCATCATCACGATGACTCATGAAAGGAATCGCTGAGAATAGAAGGCCAGACAGGACACCACCTTGTGCGACTTCTGCATTAATTTTTCTTGTAAAGTAGGTTTTCTTCAAAGTGAGGTGGAAACTTCTATTCTTCAATAAGGCGGTGAGGAAAGCTAGTAGGTCTCCATTAATCCTGAAGAAGAATTGCAGGAGTCTGAGAAGGGCTGTAACGTCTAGGCTGTCAAAAGCAGCTTCAATGTCAGCGTACA
This sequence comes from Mastigoproctus giganteus, assembly GCF_048544385.1. Classification (NCBI taxonomy): domain Eukaryota; kingdom Metazoa; phylum Arthropoda; class Arachnida; order Uropygi; family Thelyphonidae; genus Mastigoproctus; species Mastigoproctus giganteus. The sequence continues at coordinate 8,107,796 of NC_143585.1, read as the reverse complement.
CTATAGCTAATTCAGATTTAATAATCTGCCTTCGCCTGCCTAACCTCCTTTGTAACTTGGTTACAGATCAACTTATATCTATCATAGGCTTCTGTGTCACGTGTTAATTTATATGTATCCCATGCATTTTTCTTCTCTGCCATGTCTCATTAGTTCATCTGACATCCATTTAGGCCTGAACCTTGAACAATATTTCTTAGTTGGTATGTAAAGCCTAGTAGCTTCCAAGATAAGTTCTTTCAATGCTTCCCATTTTGCATTTGCTGTTGGTAACATCAGTTGGTCCCACTGTATAGAATTTAAATACTGTCTCAGTCCATCGTAGTTGCCTTTACGAAAGCAATAACCCTTCCCTTTTCCCCTGATGGTAGTTACCTCCTTGAGTAAATCCCACTTCAGCACACTGTGATCACTGCCACCTAGTGGTTCCTGTATCTGCAGATTCTTAATGCATGAAGAATCACTACTGATAATCAAATCAAGAGTATTGCTCCCTCTAGTTGCCTCCCAAACATGCTGATTTAGAAAACAATCATCCAATAAATCCACAAAAGCCTTGCTAGTGTGTCAGTGACCAACCCACAAATTCCAGTCAATATCTGGGAAATTAAAATCCCCTATTATAAGATTCTCTGATGTACTGGCCCACTATTTCCCTGTACAGTTTCTTATTATACTCATCAGAGTCATTAGGCCTATAGCACACTCCTACTCTCAATTTTGATCTCCCAGTGCTTATGTCACACCAAACTGACTCGACACTGCACTGTGCAGTGATGTCGACTGGCTTCACTTCCTTGGATTTTGTGTTTCTTAATTAATAGCATAACCCCTCCTCCCTTCCTGTACTATATATTCTTCCTGTACACATTGTACTCCCCAAATTCCAGTTCTGCATTCCTTATATCTGTGTGACACCACGTCTCTGATAACTCAACAATATCTGCCTTTGATGTTTTGAGCAATACCTCAAATTCATCAAATTTATTTACCAAACTCCTAGAATTGGTGTATACGCAAGTATACATACACCTGTTCCTATTCTTAGCTACCCTAACACAACCCATGTGTTTACTTGTAGCGCAATGACTCCCAGAAGTTTCTGAAATACCCTGCATCTTGTTTTACAGGCTGCTGCTCATTCCAATAGAAGCAGTGCAAGAATAACTTTCACCTCTGCCAGTGGCTCTTGTTAATCTATTAGTCCTTGTATCCCACCCACCCAGGCTAACAGTGGCGCGATAGCATCAGCCAAATTATTCACTTTTTCTATTTAAGTGTTTCCCATCCCTGTAGAAGCCGTCTCTCCTGTTAACAAGTACAGATCAGGCTGAAAAAAATTCTACCCCTTGAGCTTTGCACATTCCTTCCAGGGCCGAATTGATCGCGAAGGCCCTCATCATATACTCCCTCCTATCATGTCTGGGCAGAATTGCAGACACTTTCAAATTCAACCCTAAATGACAGCTTTTTTTTGCAACAGTGACCTGTACTTGTTAAGTAATTCCACCTGTCTCCTACTCTTAATATCATTAGTGCCAACATGTACAACAATATCACCTTCTGTGCCCTTAAAAGTACAGATTACATCTAAGCAAGCTAGTGAGTTTAGTTACTGGACATAAGTATACTTGACCTGTGTTCTTTGGTGAAGTATATTCTTTTCCTTCACCCTCCAATCCTTGTCTAGTCTCCTCAGACTTATTTTCTTCAGGTTCAAAGTCCTGGCTGAAATTTTTGTTTTGATCCTCAGCTTGCGGGGACATCTAGATCAAGGAGACAAGTCTCTTCATACTATTTACTTTTTCTAAGTTAATATTGTGCATGAAATGGCATTCACCATCCATTAAAGAAAGATCTAAAGCTATATTTCATTTTGCACTTTTAAGTGATCCATCCTCATTAGCATGGTACGTACTCTACTGGTCATGCTTCTCAAATTCTTCTTTATTCCATGTGACATACCCTTACTCATATCAGGAGTTCCCACAGACTGTTCCTGCTCTGTGTCCACCAGCTTATTTCCCTTCTTAGAAGTCAATCCCTGAGAATCAGTGTATAGGCACTATCTTGAGAAGCCAATGGACTAATGTCCAGAGCAGCCCCAGGGACTATCTCTTCCTAATCTTTATGCACTTACATTTCAACTTCAGCATTGGCTCCTATTTGTTTCCTGATTCGCTGCCTATTTTTTCCATTGAACCTCTATTCTCAGTCTTTCTTCCAAATGTACTCCAATTTCGTTTTTTGACTTCTTTTTCTTTATCCCCTTTTGCACTTATATCTGCGTGCTTACTATTTATCTCTTGCTTTCCAACTTTTTCATCTTTTTTGGCAAGCAGTACTTATAGTCCCTTGCACTAACACTGTCTCCATTTGCCCGTGCCTCAACTCCACTATAGATTGATACAACTAGATCAAATTCAGGTGTTGCAAAATCACTGATATCTAGAGTTGGCTATTAAAATTTCCCCGACATTGAATAACTGTCCTCCTTATTTCAGCTCCATATTATGAATAAGCAGTTACAATGGCATAAGGAGAAATTAGCCAGATTGTAATATTTCATTTCTTAAGCAGTGATCATTGTTAATAATGCCATCCGCATATATTAGTTTACTAATATGCTTAGCTCTGCTACTTCATGAGTGTTGTACATTTAATCAGGTGGCACCAGTGTCTTCTTCCCAAAGCTATTCAAATTAGTAATTAGTACGTAATTGTTGTCATTACTTCAAATCATTAGGTAATGTGTTACCCCATATGGTTTTATATATTATCTGCTTGTGTTTCCCCACATCATGGAATAAGGCCCAGTTGGAAGAAACTTCATAATTAAAATAATTGCCAAATCTATCTTGATTGTTGATGGTCTAAGTTGGAGAGATCCCTTTAAGAGAATTGATTTGGTTTTCTCCCTAGAAATAAGCAGCAGGCACAAGGAGGTGCATTGCTGTAGTTTTAGTGCTTGGTTGCTGTGGATTTCGAGCCAAGCCATTGTATCAGCGTGGATGACCAGGTCATTGGCAAAGGCCAGGGTTGTCACATGCTGTGGGTCCATCCCAAGGAACTCGCCCAGGACGATGGACCAGAAGGATGGTCCCAGGACCGAGCCCTGAGTAACAGGTCTACAGAGTCACTAGAATCTAGCAGCCACAGTTACAAACTAGGGTAGTATCGTAAAAGCTTCTGGGGATCTTGGAGGACCGGACTCTCTGAAGAAACAAATGTGCAGCGAAATCAACTATAATGGCCATGGAGTATTTCGAGGTTGTGTTAATGGCAGTTGTTAAGAGGAAATCTAAGGCATCTGCGGTGCTGCATACCTGTTTGATGGCAAACTGTGACGGAGATGCAAGGTTGGCCATTGAGTAATACTTCTCTAATCTGTAAAGTAATGACCTCTCCATAAGCTTTGTTAGAACTGGAAGGAGGGCTGTCATTCTGTATGATTTCCTTTGGCTTGTTCACCTTTTTTAGGATTTGTTGAAGGTTGCCAACATCCACTTTGGGAGATACTTAGCAAATTTTTTAATAATGTTGACCTCAAGCAGATCCTTACCAGGTGCTTTGTTGTGCCTGATCTTTAGTAGGGCTGCCTGGAGTACGTCCATAGTAAACGGGTCTTCCATGGTTTCAGTAAAATAATTGTCATTAGTTATCACGATTTATTGCTGTTCATTGGTTAGTAGCTCACTGTTATTTGGAAACAGAGCATCTAGCAAATTCTCTACAGATTCTTTCCAAGTCAAGGTTGTAGTCTCACCATATTTTGTTGTTGAATTGAGCAGTTCACATCTTTGAAGCTTATTTGTTACTATTCTGTACACTGCTCCCCAAGGGTCACTGTTACCAGTTGAGGAAACCAGTTCCTGCCATGAGGCTCTCTTACACTTCCAAATGGCATCAGTGGGATTAGATTCTATTTCCTTGGATTCTATAGGCTTCTCTTTCTGCTTCAACTTCAGCTAGTGGTAACATTGCTGGAGCCGTTTGGAAAGTCTTCCAAAGTCTGTGGACCATCTTTTGAAGATTTTTGAGATCTGGATTCCACCATGGGAACTGCATTTCTAATGGGTTTTCTTTTAGGTATTGCTGCTTTGCAGGCTTCCTGGATTGTTCTGGTCAACCATACTGTGTTATTATCTGGCATATTAGGAGTAGTTGTGGGAGAGTCAACTTGGAGTTTTCTGATCAGAGTTTCGTGAAAGTGGTTCCAATCTGCTTTCTTTATAGATAGTGTACAATATCTTGAGGTCTAGGAGGTGCACTGTCAATCCAGTGACCAAGAGAGAAGGTGATCACTTGGTGATCCGACTTTGTCCAAGATTCTTGTACCGTCCACTTAGTGAATTTTTGAGCTGTTGCAGGGGTGGCTAGTGAGATGTCAATTGTACTCTCCCATTCAGTACTACTGAAGGTGCCGACCGGGCTAGCCAGGTGGGTAAAGTGCCTGCCTGGCAACCCAAAGGTCGCGGGTTCGAATCCCGCCTCGGGCTTGGATCAAAGTACTGTAAAAACCTTGGGAGGTGCACTATGGCCACAGAAGCCGATGCGCTAACAACTACAAAAAAAAAAAAAAAAAACTACTGAAGGTGGGAAGGTTGCCTGGTTGATTTAGGATCTGTAGATTGGAACTAATGATAACTTTCCATTTCCTCTCCTACCATGGTTCCCAGGTTGGTCAGGGAATGTAATATCCCTGAATATTAGTTACTTTGGGGTCCACTCGCAGGTAAAAATAGTTTCTTATAAAGGATCCAAGCCCAAGCTCTTTCACTGTCACATGAGAAACAATAAGAAATAAGTGAAAAAATAAGGGAAAATAAGAAATGGTTTCAACCAAATGAAAGTAACTAAACAAAAAAAATTAAAGGTAAATGATCAGAGTTAGCATTAGTAGAGGCATATGATGCAAGAAAACAAGCTTATACAGCATCAGCCAAAAAAAAAAAAAAAAAACCCTTTCCATTTCACCAAGTGTTTGTCTAGTTCTGCTGTGAATTTATTTAAGCTATTAACTTCCAAAACAACAGGTGTAAGTTTGTTCCAGCAATCAACTACCTGCTAACTAAATGCAAATTTCTGCACATCTATTCTACAACTGTCTTTCTTCAGTTTGAATCTCATCAGCCATTTTCAATCCACTGCAGGATGAAGGCCTCTCCAGCAACTTTCCAGTTCCTTCTGTTTTGAGCACTGGCCACCCATTTACTACTCACAAACTCATGAATTTCATCTATCCATCTCCACCTTTGTCTTCCAGGTTTTCTTCTAGCTCCTCGTGGGTACCATTCTGTTATTTTCTTAGTCCATCTGTCATCACGTCTTCGAGCTATGTGTCCTGCCCAAGACCATTTTAGTTCTTTAGTTTTGATAAGAATGTCCTTTACTTGAGTTTTCTGCCTAATCCATGTGTTTCTCTTCTTATCTAACAGTCTGATTCCCAATGTAATTCGTTCCATTCTTCGCTGTGTAGTTCTCAGCTTCTCTTCCATTCTTTTGGTGAGTGCCCAAGTTTCACTTCCATAAGTCATGGTGGGGGGGTATACATTGGTTCATTATTTTATGTTTCAGACAAACTGGGATATTGCTCTTCAGTATGTGACTATATTTCCTGAATGCATTCCATCCAAAATTTATTCTTCTCTTGACTTCCAGCCATTTATCATTATTACAGCTAATGACTTGTCACAGATAAGTATATGACTCCACCTTTTCAATTACTGCTCCTTCAATCATTATTTCCCTTTCTGTGGAATACTTGTTCATCGTTAATTTTTGTTTTAACCATATTCATCTTTAGTCCAAAATCCTTACTAACTGTGCATAACTGATTAAGGTTTACTATAATAATTAATGATAAACAGCAGCCAAGAAATTGAACTGAAAATTTACTATAAAATGAAATAATATACAGTGAAATGTGATGAAAATAAAAACACTGATTAAATTATAGTTACAATATAATTTAAAATATATAGTTAAAAGCAATAAAATTATCTAAAATAAACTGGATTAAAAGCGATAAAACAATGAAATCTGGAGCTTTCGGAGAACTGCCGTCTCCTTCTTCAACAGCATACTACTAGTGCTAAGACACATCCTTAAGTAGCAGGTCCATGGCACTCATGCACGTGATCATCAGACACATGATCTACATTCTCTGATTAAGGTTTTCCTGTAATTCTTTGGGATCGTGGCTTACGACCACAATGTCATCTGCAAATCGTAAATGGTTTACGTACTCTCTGTTCACGGTGACTCCTTTCTGCGACCAGTCTAATCTTCTGAAAGCTTCCTCAAGGGCAGCAGTAAACAGCTTCGGAGATATTGTCTCCTTGTCGAACTCCTTTCTCGATTTTAAATTTCCTAGCGGTTTTGTCTAGTCTAATAAAGGAGGTAGCACTCTCATATGATTTTCTTCAAAATCATATGTGGGGTATCTATGCCTTGTCTTTCAAGTTCCCGAAACATTGCCTTATGCAGTATGGAGTCAAATGCCTTTTCATAATCCACAAATGCCAGGCATAATGGTGTTTTATATTCGTTTGCTTTCTCCATTAGCTGTGATATTATGTGAAGGTGATCCATAGTTGAGAATCATATCCTAAAGCCAGCTTGCTCTTTCGGTTGATTCTCATCAAGTATTCTTTCTAATGTGTTAGTAATGTCCCTTGTGAACAACTTGTAGATGTGGGATAACAAGCTAATTGGTCTATAATTTCCAATTTATCTCCTTTCTTATGCAGCAAAACTATGATTGCATTATTCCACTGCTTAGTTGTAACACCTTTTCTAATGCACTTTGTGAAGAGCCTTGCCAGTTTGTGTTATGTCTCTTCCTCCCAATTTTAACAACTCTACAGTAACTTCATCTTCCCCGGGGCTTAGCATTAGCATTTTAGCATTAGCATTTTAGCATTAGTAGAGGCATTTGATGCAAGAAAGCAAGCTTATGCAGCATCAGCCAAAAAAAAAAAAAAAAAAAAAAAAAACCCACTTCCACTTCACCCCTCTGTTGGTTCCAAATACCTGTCCAGCTGAGCCTTAAACTTATTTAGGCTATCAACCTCCACCACAAGGGATGGAAGTCTGTTCCACCAACCAACCACCCGCTGGCTAAAGGCAAATTTCTGATTTCTGATTCTTCATTTTCTTCAATGCATGTTCTACCTCATCAGGAAGAATATCGGGTATGTTGTGTGTGTTGCTAATTTGCAATCCATCTTCCCCACTGCTGACATCATTCCCTCGCTCCTTGTATAATTCTCTGTAGTAGTCTTCTGCTATTTGAATTATGCCTTCTCTGCTGTTTATAAGTACACCATTGCTATTCTTCAGTTTCGGTATCATTTGTCTTTCTGTATTACTGCTCATGGCTGTTGATTTAAATTCTTTTTCCCTTAATACCTGTTCTACTTTTCTTGTGTTTTAAATCTTCTTATGTCCTCTTTGAGTCTCTTTCTAATGGCTTTGCATAACTCACTATACTCAATTTTCTCCTTGTCAGTGTTTATCTTGCTCTTCATTTTTCGCCATCATAAGTGTTTCTTGACTAATTTTTTCTTCTTTGGATTTCTTTTTCCCTATAGGTTTCTTGGGCTTTATCACTTTCAGAATGTTGTAATATTCCTCGTCGATATCGTGGTCCTGAGCAGTCTGCAGAAGTTCAAACTTGTTCTTAAGTTCCAGTACATGCGGTTTTTTCTCCTCTTCTGTTATCTCAAAGACCTTTTGTATTATTTACTCGAGTCAGTTTTTTCCTTTCCTTTCCTACATCTATATCAAGTGTACATCTTACCATTCTGTGATCACTTCCAACATTTACCTTATTCAGGACGGTAACATCATTCACAATATATCTTCTGTTAGTGAGGATGAAGTCGATTTCATTAGTTGTTAATCCATTTGGACTCTTCCATGTCCACTTTCTGTTCACCCTTTTCTTGAAAAAAGTGTTCATTACTGACAATCCTTGAGATTCTGCAAATTCCACAAATCTTTTGCCTCTTTCATTTCTTTCACCAATTCCAAAATTTCCTATAGTTCCCCTTTCTGCACTGTTTTGCCTTTGTCCAACCTTAGCATTGAAGTTCCCCATAATAATAGTGTAGTGGGTTTTCTGCTCATCTAGAAGACTCAATTTTGGTGTACATTTCTTTCAACCTCTTCATCATCATGGCTTGATGTTAGTGCATAAATCATTATAACCTTTAGCTTGTGCCTCTTAGAAATCTTGAGTATTAGTCTTTTGCCTCTTTCATTTCTTTCACCAATTCCAAAATTTCCTATAGTTCCCCTTTCTGCACTGTTTTGCCTTTGTCCAACCTTAGCATTGAAGTTCCCCATAATAATAGTGTAGTGGGTTTTCTGCTCATCTAGAAGACTCAATTTTGGTGTACATTTCTTTCAACCTCTTCATCATCATGGCTTGATGTTAGTGCATAAATCATTATAACCTTTAGCTTGTACCTCTTAGAAATCTTGAGTATTAGTCTTGACACCCTTGGTGATGTACTTTTGAATTCCAAAATGTTGTTTTCTAAATCTTTATGGACTAGAAACCCAACTCCACCTTCACTCCTTTCACTGTTTCCATTGGTGTACAGCAGATTTCCACTCGATAAACTTATAAGTGATTCATTTCTTCTTGTTTCAGCCAAACTGATGATATGCCAATTCACATTTTCTAATTCCCTTTCCAGCTCTAATATCCTGTCTTCACCGATGAGTGATCTTACGTTGTAAAAGGCCAAGTTCAGTTTCCATGCATGGCAGCCTGGTCATACCCAGAGATTCTTAGCAGCCTCTGCTTCTACTCTGATCCTCTCGCTGCCGTAAGAGGGGGGGGGAGAGTGAAAGCTGCTGGGGACTGAAGGCCATTTGTTTTGTCGTGCTGTCATATGCTGGAGGGTTTGGGCTTTTCCTCTTCACGCTGACCAGGCATCTTACAAAGAACCACTCTACACATTCATTGCCATCTAAGTGATTTAACAGGGCTTACCATCGAGAAGGTGTGCATGAGTGGATTTTAGGGAGGCAGGCCAACCGGACTTCTAAAACTTCTGTAAATCACCTGAAAGATATTGGATCCATCAGTGTTTTAGACTGAGTGTCTGATAACACACAGGGTACCTGTTCCCCTCTAAGGTTTGTATCTATGCCTCCTCAAGTTTGTAATCTGAGCAAGAGGAAGAATCCCATCAGCATTGCGCCTGCTCAATCTGTTCAAGGCCTTATACACCTCGATCAGCTGTGAGGCAGCTGCCTCCAGAAGCTGCAATATGCAGAACTTAAGCCTTTCTTTGTAAGAGCATTACTTTATTCCCCCTCACCAATTTTGTTGCTCTTCTCTGTACTCATTCTAACAACTCTACAGCCTTCCTAAAATGAGGCTTCCAGACCTGTACACAGTACTCAAGGTGTGGCCTGACCATTGCCTTATACAAGGGGATAATCACCTCCTTATCCCTGCTCGCAAAATTCCTGTATATCATTGACAAGACTCCATAACCTACTCTAGCAGCCTGTCTGCACTGCTCAGAAAACTTCATATCTGTAACCCCAGGTCTCTTTTATTCTGCACTACCCTGAGTGTAACACCACCCAGTTGGTACATTTCTCTGGGGTTACTGCTACCCATATGCAGTACTTTGTATTTGTCAATGTTAAACTTCAGTTGCCACTTCTCAACCAATCTGCCCAACTTTTCCAGATGCTGTTGCAGCATCATACTGTCTTTACTTTTTTTCTTCAAATAGGCCTCTGGGGTTGGGAAAATTCATATTCACAAAAATTACACACGTACACCAACTGTTGCTGAAATAATTTACTTTTAATTTACTTTAATACTGTAAAATATACATAGAACTAATAAAATAACAAAACTTTTCTTTAAATTAATGTAGAATTAAAATAAAATCTATATACAATAAATATAAAAAAATATATAAGAATTTATGAGAAAATAAAAGTGATAAAATAATGAGACTAAAACCACTAAAATACCGAAGCTTTCAGAGGCATCCGCCTCCTTTCTCAACAGTAAGATTTTTATGGTACAACACAGCCTTAAATAATAGCAGACTCACGGCTCTCAGCACGTGGTTGCACTGGAGCATGGGCAGTATTCTCTTCATGCGCACTTGAACCGGAAATGGCTTGGGAGCATGCCAGGCAGAACCGATCATCCCGTCCGAGAATCACTGCCTCAAAGAGGGGATGAATAAGAATTCCCCTGTCTCTGTTAATGGTATTATTCTCAGAAGAACAAATCCGCAAGCTCTCAAGCCACTTGCGGTCCCATAATCTATGTGCATGGTCGACAATGACAGCTTCGTCCCAGGAGATCTGATGAAGTAAATTATTTCAGCAACGGTTGGTGTACGTGTGTAATTTTTGTGAATACTGTCTTTACTGTTATTAACAACCCTGCCAACATTTGTATCATCTGCAATCTTTGACATTAAGCTTGATATACCTTCATCAATATCGTTGATAAATATACAAAACAACAATGGACCCAACACTGAACCCTGAGGGACACCACTAATAACATTAGTCCATGTAGAGCAGTACCCATTGATTACCACTCTCTGCCTTCTCCCACTCAACCATCCTTTTATCCATTGCAGCAACTTACCCTTAATGCAATACTGCTCCAATTTGTACACTAGTCTTCCATATGCAACAGTATCAAAGCTTTCCCGAAATCCAAGTATATAATATCAAAATTATTTTTTGCATCCAGTTCCTTTGTGACCACATCATGGTATCCAGTCAAATTGGTCAGACAAGACTTCCCCTTAACAATTCCATGCTGTGTCTGAATTATTACTGCTCTCTTGTCTAGATGATCCAGAAATGCTTATTTAACAGTGATTCCATTATTTTCCCTGAAACAGTAGTCAAACTAACAGATCTGTAATTACTTGTCACCCTTTGAATTGCTTTTGTGAATTGGAGATACATTTCCACATCTCCAGTCTGTGAGGACTTCCCCAAGTCCAAAGATGCTCTCATAATTATGGCTAAGGGTTTGCTTACTTCATTTGCCACCTCCTTTAATATAACTGGATAGATCCTGTCTACCACAGGGGCCTTTCTTATGTTTAACTTAAACAATTTATTCTCTACTTTGCTGTCAGTTATTACAAAATCAATTAACTCTCTATTAGAGTTTGATAAACATCTGGCCCTCTCCTTGAATAACTCCTCGTGTGAATGTAGATGCAAAATCCTCAGTTTTGCAGCTATCTGAGAATGATCTACAGTCAAACCATTGATATCAACTGGACCAATCTGATTCATCCCCTTCCTTTTAGAGCTTATATAAGTAAAGAAGTCTTTGCTGTTTTTCTTTGCATCCTTTTGCCAAAGGATCTCATAATATGCCTTCGCTTGCCTAATTTCTTTGTGACCTGATTACAGACTAATTTGTATCTACCATAGGATTCTGTCACCTGACAATTTATGTGCATCCCGTGAATTTTTTTTTTTTTTTTTTTTACTTCTCTGATAAGTCTCATTAGTTCATCTGACATCCATTTGCACATAAACCTAGAACAGCATTTCTTATTTGGAACCAAAAGCCTAGTAGCTTCCAAAATTACTTCCTTGAATGCTTCCCATTTAGAATTGGCTGTTGGTAACATCATCAGTTGGTCCCACTGTATAGAACCTAAAAAATCTGAGACCACTGTAGTCGCCTTTACGAAAGCAAAAACCCTTCCCTTTACCCATGATGGTAGTTACATCTTTAAGTAAATCTCACGTGAGTACACGTGTTCACTGCCATCTAGTGGTTCCTTTATCTGTAAATTCTTACTGCATGAATAATCACTGCTGATATCAGATCAAGAGTGTTACTCCCTCCTGTTGCCTCTCTAACATTCTGCTGTAGAAAACAATCATCCAGTAAATCCACAAAAGCCTTGCTAGTGTGCAAGTGACTAACCCACATGTTCCAGTCTATATCTAGGAAGTTAAAACCACCCATTATAAGATGTGCTGGTTTACTGGCCCCCTCAATTTCTCTCTATAATTGTTCATTGTACTCATCAGAGTCATTAGGCCTATAACAAACTCCTACCCTCATTTTTGCTTTCCCAGCGCTAATGTCACACCAAACTGACTCAACATTATACTGTCCATCTATGTCAGCTGGATACACTTCCTTAGATTTTGTGTTTCTTAAATAAAAGCATAACTGCCCCTTCCTTCCTATCCTGTCTGTACACATTGTACTCCCCAAATTTCACTTCTGCATTCCTTATATCTGTGACAGCAAATCTCTGATATTCCAACAACATCCGCCTTGGATGCCTTAACCAGCACTTCAAATTCATCAAATTTATTTACTATACTCGTAGCATTTGTATACAGTGCACCTGTTCTTACGCTTAGTTACTCTAACACAGCCAATGTATTTACATATTTCACTTTAAACCATTATTGATGTGGAACAAGCAAGATCATGAACAAGGTAGTCAGAGAAGATTCTGTCTAACAAGCTGGTTATCAAAGGGAAGGGATGCTTCGGTAAATTAAGTATGGCTTCTTGAATAAAATTGTCAATGTATGACACACATTGTGCAAAATTAAAATCGCACATTAACAATAACTTATCAGAATTGCAAAAGCTAACGACACAACCAAGAATTGAATCATATCAATAATTATAGAAGGGGTAAGTTAAATTAAAAAGATTGTGAAGTGTAAAGATTATGAAATATTGTGTCAATAATTAGCTAACTAACAAGATCTAATCACTGAAAACCATTTTGACAAAAAAGTGACAAATACCCTTATCTGCATTGGCAACCCAAATTAGAACTGAATGCAGAGTGATCATAATAAGAAGATAGCATTGCTTTGAGACACACCCAGTAATCTTTTAGCTGAAGTGAATTAATCGGTAAGAGTTGGAAGGATTCCCCCCCCCCCCGAACCTCTTGACATTTCAGAGACAGACAGATCTAATTCAGGACAAACAGTATTCAATGAACTGCAAACAAACCTAATTTTTGTCTTGCTCAGAGATTTAACTACACCGACAGAGCATTTCAAGCAGTTTTAACAAAATAATCAGTTTCTGAAGATAAACAGGGCAAGTGTTAACAAGAATAAAGAAACAGCTTGCACTATACTTTCGTGACCAACTCAGAAGACCAATTTGAGTTGGTCACAAAAGCATATTGTAAACAGGTACATTGGATATAGTATACTGGCCCTGTGGGGTTGGATGGTTGATGTCATTTCCCGGAGAGCTTCCTATTTCAAGGACTGGATGCTAGCATAGGATGTGGGAATGCTGTAGGTTTTTGCTGCCAATTGCCAGGATGATGAGCTGGTCTTTTGGTTTATCTTTCTTCTCCAGAGGATTTCTAAAAGTGTTGATAATTTTGCCGATAATCCAATCTATGAGAACTGAAGGGCATTGGTTCTTTGTGGCTATTGCCTTTGTTTGTGATTTACTCTTGGGGATATTCAGGTTGGCTGTAAATTATTAATTCTCCATTGACGTGTCTTGATGTAGCTGTCTTGGTTGGGAAGTGGTGCAAGGATTTGGAATTCTGTATACAGAACTTCAAATCCTCGTACCAAAAAACTGAATACAGTATACAGAAAGTTCACAGACACAGGATGCATTCTGTGTCTGTGCTTTCTGTATACATCTTGTTCATTTCATCTGAGTTTCTGGTGAGAAGTGTGTCCAGAAATGGTGACTGGTTGTTTTCTTCCATTCCCATTTCAAAATCTGATTTTTGTGGTTGAAGTTGTTGAGGCTTCAGTAGACTGTTGGAGAGATGGCCTTTGCTATGGTTCCACACGAGGAGGATGTCATCAGTATGCCCCATCCTTATCTTTGGTTTGATTGGTTGAGGAGGTCTCTTCCAGGTGACTGATATGGCTGTAAATGCACATATATATATATATATATATATATATATAGAGCTAATACTGAATTGTTCTTACTCTTCTTGCTCTCTCTACAGATTCAGATGTTAAAATCTAAATGAAATTATGCTAGTGTAATAAATCTGATTACTGCACTAGCATACATTAAGCACAATGTATTAAAGTAAGATGTATTGAAAAGGATAACTACTGACAAGTAGTTATCCCTTTCAGTGAATGCCCCTTTCAAAAGGGGCATTCATTTTTACAGGGTGGGGAGTATATAGTCTTTGGCACTGAGTTCCATTCATTAGGATCACTAGATAATTTTCATAATATATATCTTAAAGGAAATGTTTTTTTTTTAATGTTTAAAGAATTGCTTCCTTAAACGTTTGTTCAAGGTATCAACCATGATGACATGAGCACTGAAGAACTTGTGGATTATTGTATACTAGTAATATAGTTTTTCTGTTACTTTACAGTATTTCCACTGACTTATTTTGTTTATTTTATGAGTATACTTGTAATTAATGCAATATTTTTAATTGTTTTCTTTTTAATCATTGTTTTACATCATAAATGAGTGCATGTAAAACTTCATTATTGTATATTACCCACTGGTTATAATTTTCTGATTAGAAACAAAAATGCAAAACCTTTTGATATAAATATTTACTACTGCAAGTTATGCTTATAAATGCCAAGGACGCAAGTGTTAAAACTTGCCTTCTAGTTCTTCGTGGAATGAAATTTTGCACATTTGATTGAAATCTTGCTCCTTTTGCAAAACTTCCTCTTCAGAATGGAACTTAACATCTGACACTTAGTAGTAGCTAAAGAACAGATATATCCACGATAATGTTAACGTCAAGTAATATGTACAGTACAGCTCAAATACACTTTAAATGCATCTCATAAAAGTCTGAAGCAGCAGTTGGATGAAATGAAGTGATCATTGGTAATTAAATATGATAGTTGATTGATTTGTATGTAAGTCACATTGACCATATGGATTATACTAATAGTAGTAAACTTCGGTCATTCATTTTGGCAAAGAAAGCAACAGTTTTTAAAATTCCTGTATATACTTGATAATGAAACATTTTCCTGCCAAATTACTGCTAATGCAATCTGTAGTCTACCAGTTCTGTATTTTTAAGTAAAATTTAAATTTTCTTTTAAAAAATGTCTAAAAATTAAATGTATAATAGAAGGACATGACTACTCAAAAGATTTTTTTTTTTTTTTTCCAATATTGATATATTAGCTTCCAAAGTAGAGTGGCCAGATTTAAAAAAAAAAAAAAATTAGCACAAAAGAAGCTTCTATTATGTGTTTTATCAATGAAAATCAGTAACTTTTTATGATATTACTTTTGTTTTTGTCTCTGTTTTTTGTCAGTAGTTTGACAATAAAATTTGCAATTGTTTTCATTATTTCATTGGCATAAATCTAAGGCAACAAAGGCCCAATATATCCTATGTTTTAATGAAATTTTAAAATTGCAAGAGTTACCTCAATCTCTTCATAGGGGCGCCTCCGTAGCCAGGTGGGAAGGAGAAGCAGTGCGTAGCACATGCTTCTTGATTAGACCGGGGTTCGAGCCCGTCACCACCAAATACGGAGTATGCGGAAAGGTCAAGGAATGACCACCGCATATCCCGGAGCAATATGGCCTTAGTTGCTAATGCTCCTAAAAACCAAATAACAAACTAACATAACAATCTTCATAGGGTGACTTCTATACACAACTCTTCTAAAGCAACTTATTTAAACATTATTTGAAAATTATTTAAAATACATAACTTCATTAAAATTCAATTAAATGTGTTCAGTCCTCTTAATCCATGAATGATCAGACATCCCTGGGGCGATGTGTCCCACCTGGAGTGCCATATGTTGACTGTTTTTTGAAACAGTGTTTTTTTTTTTTTTTCCTTCTTTGCGTCTTTTTCTAGAGAGCTCTATATATTGTGTTGGATTTGTGTTAGAATGCATTTTTGAAGTGTGAAACAGAGGCACCACGATATGTAAGAGAGGTCAAGTGGGAGCATTCCTGCTATGACTTGACTGGCTGCTGTGGAGACCATTCTACATAGTCGATGGGTTACCAGGATGATGCTTCGCTGGATTGAATTCAGTTTCTCTTTGATTTTTGAGTTGGTGGCTCTATGAAACCATGCTCCTGCTGTATAGGTAGCAATAGGTAAAAAAAACTGCTTTGCAATAAAGTGTTAATGTTTTCTTAGAGTCCCCAGTCATACTTAGATTCTGATATCTGCTGTAAATTTCTCTATTTTCTGGCCAAGATGTTGCACATGTTGGTAGAAAGAGAGGCTGTGTGTCAATGGTGACCCCCAGAATCTTACTTTGGGTTACCAGAGGCGGTTGCATTCTGGAGATCTTGATCTAGGGGGCCTTCTGAGAGCGAGCTTAATTTTAAAGATTATCATGTTTGATTTCGCTGGGTTGATTTGCAGCTTATTAATTTTCACTCATCTCTAAGTTTTGTAGGACTTGTGCTCTAAATTTTAATACTGACCGGCAGTATTCAGATACAGTGATGGTGAGGTCATCTGCAAATGCAGTTATCCTGGTGTAATCAAAAGAGTTGGAAAACGAATCATGGAGAACCATGTTCCAGACCAGGGGTCCCAGGACAGAGTCTTGGGGGCAGCCCCTGGAGATGGTCCTCTGTACATGCTGATGTTTACTTTTTACAATCACAAATCTGTCTGCAAAATAGTTTCTGATGAGCCAATATAGTGCAGTGGGGCAGTTGGCGGAGCAAAGTCTTGCCAATGCACTCTCCCACCACACCTTGTCAAAGGCCCCCTCAAAGTCAATGAAAATTGCAAGCTCATATTTGGCATTGGAGGTCTCCAGGTGAAGGACAAGGTCAGTGAAGGTCTCCTCACAGGACCTACTTGGGGTAAATCCGTACTGAGGGTGCTTTCTGTTATTATTCTTGGAATAAGTGGGTAACTCGTAGCGGAATAAGGCACGCCATAATTTTACCCATATTGGTAAGGAGGGCAATCAGTCTATATGACCTAGGATCCGACGGAGGCTTGTTAGGTTTTGGAATCAGCCTGAGAAGAGCAACCTTCCAAACTTTTAAGAACTGTGAACAGTTCAGGCATTTATTGAACACTAATAGTAGGATGGGTGGTCTTAGGCTCTGGAATCTGATTATAAATATATACTCCAATAGGTCCATGCCTGGACACTTTTTAAGGTTAACATTTTTCACCACTGCTTCCAACTTGTGGTGTGCAAATGGCTGTATGGAGGTCATGGTTCTCTTGCCTGATGTGAGTATGCTCTGGGAGACCTTGTGAAGGATCATTGGTAGGGAAGAGTTTGTTCAGTATGGTGTTCACCGTATCGTGCCATCCAGTTGTTTCTCCATCTTCCATTGACACTTCTGAGGAAGTCAGGAGTGGTGATTTTATTCTTAGTTAAAGGATTTCCCAGAGGTCTGTGTTGCCTGTCTCTTTTACAAAATTGGCCCAAGTTGTCATTTTCCTATTTACTATAGCTTTTGTATAGTCATATTTCTTGTTTATGTATATTGCATGAAGCCTGGCAACCTTAGTAGGGAGCAGTCCTGATGTCTCTGGTAGTTCTTTCTTGCTGTGTGTACTTCCTTTCTCTTGTTAATAAGGTCAGTGGTCCACCAAGTGCAGGGTCTTGTGA
Source organism: Mastigoproctus giganteus (assembly GCF_048544385.1). Classification (NCBI taxonomy): domain Eukaryota; kingdom Metazoa; phylum Arthropoda; class Arachnida; order Uropygi; family Thelyphonidae; genus Mastigoproctus; species Mastigoproctus giganteus. Next base: position 8,090,192 of record NC_143585.1, on the reverse strand, counting down.
CAAATTTGTTCTTTTTGGCTGACAATAGGTCTGATGGGATGGCCCTCGTGTAATTTAATTTGTCCAAATAATATGGGTATATTATTTGTCCTTGCCTTAAGACTTTAATTGCGCCATGGAAATATAGTCTCTTTTCCTGTAGTCAGTAAGGGATTTGTTATTGTTTGACAAGATCTTTGAATACTGTAATATCGACTTCTTGATGGGTAGTATTGTCTGATATGATATCATTCAGTTTATTTGTGTAGTCTGTTTTAACACCACTACAGTCCACCTTTTGAATTAATAGGTCTTTTTTTCTCCTGTAATTTCCTCAACCTTAATACACCCTTGTGGTGTACGCGTTTAAGACAATATTCTAATTCAACCACTACTTACTTCCTTGGAAGTATGCCTGGGGATAAATTGTAATTTAACCCTTTACCTAAAAGTGCTATCTGATGTACAGATAATTCGTACGATGAAAGATTCATCACCCATTTATCATTCCCGGTGTTCTCAATATACAACGATGGAAACCGTAAATCATGAGAACCTTGTTTGCGTGACTAGTCCCATCCGGTATGTCATCCTGACAATCATAGAGGATTGAACACATTTAATGGAATTTTAACAAAGTTTTATGTATTTTAAATCATTTTCTAATCATGTTTAAATAAGTCACTTTAGGAGAGTTGTGTATAGAAGTCACCCTATGAAGAGATTGAGGTAACTCTTGTAATTTTTAAATTATTTCATTGGGTAAAGCGTCAATTTTTAGTAGTGTAATTTAAAAAATTCTCTTTTCTTATTGTTTTATTACTTTTTTTTTATAGTGATCAAAAAGTGAATACTCAATATTTCCATCATGTTGTTGCTAGTGTTCTTAGCATACTCCTTCTGTATTCCTTAGAACTACTTCCTCTATCCACTGTATACCACTTTCTAGTAAATTACATAGTAGTTCATCATATTTTGAGTGCATTCATACATTCTTTCTTCGTCATCATGCCGTTAGGCATTTATGTCCATTTGTTGTTTTAAATATGTTGATCTTTTTGGATATTGTTAATCAATCTAGGGCTTTATTTGCTCTTTTTTTCTTCCTGCATTCTTCTTATTATCTTTCTTATTTGCTTTCATTATTGTTATGATGTTTGATTTTATTTTCTATTCTTTTGGTTTACTATTCTGTTTGTTGTTAACCCCATTATTCTATTTTGTTTTCAAGCTTTCAATGTCTTGGTGTACTTGAGGTCGTGCTGCTATACAGCACAGTTTGTTTATAAATTGTTAGTTTTGCTTCTCTTGATAAGATTTTTAATAGTTCTGTGCTTTGAAATAGGTCCTGTTTCTGTGTTTAGATCCTGATTTTTGCTGTTTTTAGTTATTTGTTTGTTCCAAGTAGGGTTGTCAGGTTTTCCTAAAAAATTGTCGATAAAATTTGTTTTAAAAAATACAAGAAAATTCATATTTTCTTTTCTATATGTGGTAATATTTCCTCTTGGTAATTAATTTATTATTTATTCCATTTTGTAGGCAGATATAACCTTGGCACCAATTTTATAAATATTTCTCTGTTGGTGCAAAATACAAATTAGAGAATTCTTTTTTTTTTTTTTTTATGAACACCCCAAACACGAGAGGTATTAGAAACTATAGCACTTAGTACCATGCTTGGGTTGGGGGTTAAGAAGATGAAAGAAGATATTTGTTGACATTAGACTTGAACTTCTGTAGACCGTAATTTTCAGGAAATACGTATGAAAGAAGGTTGTATCAGAAAACGGCAGTTGAATGAATAAACGAGGAAGATGAAAAGTTACAGTAAATGGATGTTGGCTGGTGGTGGCATGCATTCGGACTGTTTTGAAAGACAGAGTGGGAATTATAGAAGCCAATTCAGAAGAACAGAGCCCATGGAAGTATCTGTAGAAAAGGCATGCAGCAGAAACAATACATCTATGAGACAGAGGTAGAATCTCTGTTAGAAATGAGTCATTAATTAACCTAACTGCCTTCTTTTGGATGGAATCTAGAAGCCTGAGAGAGAGAGGTTTTTGGGCACCACCCCAGATGTGGGAACAATATTCCATGGTAGGGCAGATTTGCGATTTGTACAGAGTGAACAGCTGTTTGGAAGAAAAGTAACGCTGAGAGCAAAAGAGAAAACCAAGTTTTTTTTTTTTTTTTAGATGCAGAGGAAGCAATATTTATGTGCTAGTGCCAAGAGATTAGAAGTCAGGGTAATCCCCAAAAGAGATATATCGACTTGCTTAGAAATCGTAGTGTCACCAAAGATAAGCATAGGAGCAGAAGAATCCTTTTTGCGAGATATAAGACAAGACTGAGTTTTAGAAGGATTGAAATCAACTAAGTTGTCTTTGCCCCACTGGAGAATTACCTGGAGATCGGCATTTAAAGAATTGGTAGCGGATATTCGAGAAGTTGAAGTTGATTGAGCAGGGCAAATTTTCTCGAACTGGAAAGTGGAATGCAATGTGCTATCATCAGCAAAACTATGGATAGGATTTCCAATCAATCGAAGAAGGTCATTAATATACAAGAGGAAAAGAGTGGGGGAAAGAACTGAACCTTGGGGGGCACCAGCATTAGTGGAGAAGTTAGAAGACAGAGAGCCATCTACCATCACCCTCAGTGAGCAAGCAGAAAGAAAACTGTATAACCAATTACAAAAAACATTTGGCAAACCATAAGATGGAAACTTGTTTAGAAGACCTTTATGCCAAACACGATCGAAAGCCTTTGAGATGTCAAGAGCAACTGTTTGTGTTTGGAATCACCTTTGGAATAAGAAAGTGAAAAAAGGTGGCAAAGAACAGGAGTAAGTTCAGGAGCACAGCTTTTGACGGAAGGCCATAGGAGGTGTTGAGTGGAGCGTGTTGGGAATGAAAGGAGATCTTTTACCAAGATCATTGATACACGAGTTGGAAGATAAAAAATGGCATGCTAGCAGGTCAGCTTTATCCTTGGCTCAAGTGACAACAGATGGTTCTGTTGTCACTTCAGCATAATTTTAAATATAAGTGATTCTTCTAAAACAAATCGACATTCATAGCTGAAAAAGATTACATTGCCTGCAGCAAATATATTGTTCATAGCTCTTTAATATATTATTTAAAAGAATTTTAAAAAAATTTAAAGAAAGTAGTGCAGGACACTTATGCATTTAACCCTGTATAGCTCTCACTAAGCATACTGTTCACTGCTAGGTGGAACTGAAGTAAATCATCAGGCTTACTTGAGACCTTGCTAGGACCATGGACCTTCTCTCTTTTACACCTGTTATGTCTAGTAATTCATATAATTCCATCTTGTCTCCAATTTTTGTGAATTGGGATTTCAGTTCTCAAATTGTATATGTTGCAGTCTTTTTATAAATTGTACTCTTGGACCCCCTCAAGGTTGAGTAATGCTAACCTGGTGATATAATTTTTATTATTATATTGTCTTGATTTTTTTCAATTGTTGACTATTTTGTGGTTGAGCTTTTTTTTTTTTTTTTGTGCAGGGATGTAAAAGGAAAGGTTATTCATGAATGTGAGCAGTGCAATAGCTCTTGAAAATATTCTTTCCATGTTGCTGAGTTTTTCTTTGTTTATTAAGATATTCCAACTTTTATCCTTTGACTTGTTTTTGTACAATATCCATGTTTGTAGGTGTGTTTAATATTTTTGTTGAAACTTGTAATCTGTTACAGGTAGTTTTGCGAATCATGGATCAAGTTTTTGATGTAACCACTCCCCGGCTTATGTAATACTCAACTTACGGAAATTCAACTTTACATAAGTTTTTGCCAGCAAATTTAAAAAAATCGTGGAAATGTATTTTGCATCCCATAGGAATAAATGGAGGTATCGTGAAAATATCATAATGTGAACCCCATAACACATTGTGTTGTGGGTTTTTTTTTTTTTTTTTTTTGTTTGGCAAATTGTTCCAAGATCTCGGAAGTTATTTTTGCTATATAACTAAGCTGTTTATCTCTCTAAAAGGTCATTTTTATGATGGAAATTGCATTACACTTTCATCATTATCATATGTTCCGTTATAAGAATCAGTTTTGAATGCCTTTTTGTGATATTTTTCTGAAACTCATTTCTGGAGGTCACTACCATAAAACAATAAAAACATTTGCACTTTCCAATTTATTGGGCTTTTCTGTTAGCACAATATGTTATAAACAAGTAGTAAACCCAATCTTATTGCATTTGCGATAATACTGATAACTGGAATTCTGTGGGTTTTTACGTTATGGTACAATGAGTTCCCATTCACTGAAATCTTCAATCATATTAAAAAAATAAATTTTCAGAATCTTCTCTTCATTCCTATTTACTTATTACAATGGTGAAGGGAAAGGGACCAACAGAAAGTGCTAGTGCTACCAGTGCTAAGAAACAAAACAAAATTGATTTAGAAATGAAGATGATTAATTTAGAAGTATGAAGCAGGACAAAGTTTGTCATCTATTGAACTGAATTAAGTCTCGTTGTTTCAACAGTGAATACTATTTTAAGGGACAGTGCATGTATAAAAGAACATGTTAAAAGGATCAATGCATTTAGATCAACAGTGATCGCAAAACAGCGTTCAGGTGCTATATTGAAGATGGAAAAGCTATTGATAATATGGATAAAAAATCACATTCAGAAGCAAATGCCCCTGAGTCCAATGGCCATTCAAGCAAAAGCAAGAAGCATTTACGAAGATATTAAGGATAAGTACGGTGAACCCCAAACCAAGTTCTTGGCAAGCAACGGGTAGTTTAATAGGTTCAGGCATTGCGCTGGTTTCCAAAACAAAGCATGCAGTCAAGTCACCAGTGTTGATTCTGCAGCTGCAGAGAAATTTTGTGATGTGTTGGAAAAAACCCCCTTCTAAATCTCCACAGCTCTCAACTTCTGCAGCGGTGTGCTTATCAGCTGGAGAGCTAATTCTGACAATGATGCTCAGAGTTAAATTTGCTGATGTTATGCCTGTTTCCTCTCTCTTTTTGTAATTTTATAATTTTGAAATTTTTGTAATTTTGTACACTTTTGTAACTCTTCTGTGCATGAGATAAAAAAAATTGAATAAATAATTTTATTTACATGTTCATCGAACATTCTTTTTTGCTTCAATCAAATTTGTGAGTGCTGCATAAAGTATTTAGGGAAATTCCGACTTGCATAGAGTTCCATGGAACACAACCCTTACGTAAGTCGGAGAGTGGCTGTATTCTCAATTTTGTTAAATGATTTTCCTTGTATATCTTTCCTCATTTTCTTGTTTTGTCCTTGGCGAATGAAAGTTGTTGAGCCAAGTCAGTTTTACTGGTTTTGCATGTATAACTTATTTGTAGATGTTGAACCACCTTGTTTTGTCCAGTTTGTTGTCCAAGATTTGTATACCTGTCATGGAGATGTTACTCTGAGTTTGTCCAGGTGTGTTAATTTTTCCTGTTTGTTTTTATCTTTTCCCAAGTTTTTTTGGTATTTTCCTGCACTCTCTCTCAGTTAATGAGGCTTTTGAATATTGTGTGTAATGTAATCCTTTTTATAGTATTGAGGACCATTGTGTAGTCTGACTTTCATTTTAGATGCAACTAAAGTCTTCTCTGAAGTTTCTAATATCTATCTAATACTATTTCATAAATAGTAAAATATCTTTATCACTAGCCAAATTACTTGGTCAAATGCCATTTTCATTTCCATTGGAATTTCACACAGGCATTATTTTTTTTCACCAAATTTTGCATTACAATCTAATGGGGTTCTAGTTTTATTGTGCAATTTCTCAAATATATTTTCAAGTAGTTTTTAGAAATCAGCTGCATTATTTAATAGTATTTTTGTTATGTCTATTACATGCAGAGTGTAAATTGCTTAAAATAATAAATTATAAATTTATTATAAAATGGAGGGTATAGCTGTAACAGTGATTTATTATTTAAACTTAGTTTAAATCCAAACTGAAATTTGTGTAATTCTATATGTAACCAGCCACAATAACTAACCTTTTTTACACTGCTGTTTTTCCTTGTGCATGGAAATTGGCTCCTATCAACCAGTTCCTAAAAAAAATATAAAATCTCTCTTCCACTTATCACCTATTGTACTTACCTCAATTTTTCCTAAAGCAATGGAAAAGTCCATCAATGCTAGTGCTATATGAAGCCTTCCATCTGATCAATGATTGCCATATGGATTCCATCTGCATATATTGGTGATATGTTGCCTTTTGTTATTCATCTTTAGCAAATTTAATATAAAAGTTTGAAACCTGAGCAGTTCCTCTTAACATTTCAAAAGCTCTAATCATCTTTGTGGCATAAAGATCTTATAATCAAGCTCCCATACTATGGATTTTTTGACAGTTCTTTGTAACTGGATTGCATAGTTTTTCTGAAGATAGCACACTACTTTCCTTCCAGTTTGAAAAATCTTGTCCTACACAGCCTCAACTTCTTAAATATCCATCGCCAATTCCTTAAATGCCAATCTCCATGTAAATCTCCAATGGAACAAAGAAAAACTTAGTTAATTCTTATAAAACTCAATCCTGCCCTGCCTTATTTCTTGCAAAAAAAAAAAAAAGTCTACTACTGATATGCCTATCTTTCATGAGACTGATTTCTAGCTCAGATCTGTATTAGGAATCATCCTGACTTATGATCTCACTTGTAGATAAGCACATCACAAATATTGCTTCCTCTGCATGAAAAAATTTGGTTTTCATTTGTACTCTCAGCATTACTTTTCTTCTAAACAGCTACTGACTCATACGAATCTGAAATCTGTCATACTTGCAGCATTGTTCATTCATCTTTGGTGATGTATATTAAATATTTTTCAAGCTTCTATGCTCTATTTGTACATAGGCAGTGAGGTTAATGGCTCATCTCCATGGGAGCACATCTGTAATTCCACTGATCTCTACTCATTTATCCCTTCTACTTCTCTACTCTGAAACACTTCTACATGTATTTCCTAAAATTTTCAATCTATAGACTGCTTGTAATGTCACTGAGTTTTTTTTTTTTTTTTTTCTCTTTCTTTCAGCCTTCAACCCATGCATAGTACTAAGTATTATAGGTTCCAATACCCTTTGTCTCTTTTGGGTTTTCATAAAAGGGGAAAACTATACTAAAGCGTTTCATAGTAACCAATACCCGATTTTAGATATCATGCCTTTCAGCTCACATAATAGTTATGTTAAATAACTGTGATCTTTGTCTGAGTTTAGTGAAAGAGTCTGCATTCAGAGCTGATAATACTGTTCCTCAGCAGAGTTTTGTTTGGTGAATAGCTGTTTTTTTGTTTTTTTTTGTTCCCCCTTTGGGGGGGGGAACAAAAAACAATTTCAACTTTTCAACTGCTCTTGTGACAACACCATAAGAAATATTAAACCGGTATGTCTGGTCACCCTACTCCAGGATAGCTGTTTTTTTTTTTTTTTTTTAATGCAATTGGTTTGTTTTAATATTAAAATCTAGTTTCATGATCCTTACATAAAGTTACCTTATTCATTCAGAAAGTTGTCAAAAGACTATAGAATTATATTTAAAAACTGTTTTAAACTTAGTATTAAAACCAAAAAAGTAAAGTAAAATAAAATAAGGTGCAACAAGTGGTTGTTGCGCAGAGTAGATGGAGCAAACCAATTAATAGATTCTCAAGTGCCTTGTAAAGAGAGCCAGCTTCCGAACCATATGCTTTAATTCTCATCCAATTAACTAAGCTTTCTTGGACCAAACAAAAATATGAACAATTGCCTGTAAATATCTTATGGCTGCTCAGGATGCTAGCTGTTGTGTAATATTTGCTTGTATGGAAGCATACAAGCAGACAAATTTCATTTAGGCAGATATATGCATGTATATATATCTGCCTAAAGTGACGTCTAAATTCACAAGATTTTAAACAATAAAATACCACTTATGTATTTTTTACTAAAAATAAATAAAAACTATTTGATTCTAGCCAGTTTTATTAGATGGCAAACTTCTCGGTGCAATTCTAAATTGATCTAAACGTAAAATCTTTCTAAAGAGAGAAAATCTTTTTAAATTAAAGAGCTTCATTTTGTACATAGTAAAAAAACAAAGAAAAAGTTGTCGTTTTTAAGATTGATGAACGTTTCTAATAACTCGTTATTTCAACCTGTTATTTCAGACAAAAGGTAATTAGTTCCTTTGTTGTCATTCTAATTGTGTTAGCTCCCAGGGAGTAGTATATTGTTATGAGCATAGAAAATAGAGAATTAGAATATTTTAAAGATTATTACTGTTGTAAAATCTTTCTTGTTACCTCTGAATACATTGTAACTTAATGTGAGTGGCTTGTTCACTATCTAATTATGTTATAGATTTAGTCAGTTTGTAAATTGTACCATATTAACTCTTATTGTGTAGACAGGTTTTCCTATCTTAAGTTTATGATGTGAAATAACAAAGATGTATAGAGTCAAATGAGCTTTGAACATTCCATTATTATTAATTCATTTGGAATGTCAGAAGGTTGTATAGCTTTGAAGACTGACTTTTCAGTGCTTCTTTTGATTGTCTAGGGGAAATAACAGTATCTTTGAAGATATAAAAATCTAATTTATTGTTACTTTTTTTTTTTTTCCATTTTAATCCATTTCAATTGTAGCTACGTGCTTGTGAAGCTAAACTGTTATACTTAATCAAAACTGTTAATTCCTTATGAAAATAGTAATACATTCTTTACTTTTGCTATGATAATATATGAGAGAAGCTACATCTGAATTGCTCATCACCTAATTGAGCTTTAGGATCCAAGAGCTTCCTATATTGATATATTGCGTGTCCTCCAGAATTCTATCAAATGTAATTCATTCTTGTTTAAAACTGTAAGCTAGCAAAAGCTTGTTGCTCTCTAAGATAAGTATGGAGGTACTTTGTTCAATACATTGCATTTTTTTTTTTTTTTCTTTCTTTGAAAAACAGCTTGCATATCAGTAGATATTGCCACATTGCAAATTTTAATTTGGGCATCATATGAATTATTATAATGCTTTGTAATATAAACCTTTTGTAGAGAAATTATGTAGAGATCTCTTGAAATAATTGCTGGTTTAATGGGAAAAAACAGTTTTATATAAAATAGATCAATATTTGCATTGTTTTAATGAAGTACAGGACTAATAAAACATTTAATTTATCTTTATTTTTTTTTAAACTGACTTTAAATGAGCTCAACCATAGTGGTTAAAATCTGACAATTTTATATAAAAAACGTTTGCTAATAAATATTTTAGTCTATATTGAAGTACTGTTCCCTAAAATAAATTTAGAACAACATATTTCTTATATCATTAAAAAATAATGAAAATGCTGTGTTATCATTTATAAATGGCCCTAATAAATAAAATTTTAGAATTGCCAGTACTCTCTTAAAAGGTAATTGAAGATTGTACAATAAAATGATGACTATCTTGTTCCTTCTGATGCTCATTTAGAGTCCATAGCAGCTTAGTTAGTATGGTACATGCAGCTGCCACTTATTTGCAGAGTTCAATTTCCATCACCATCTGGACTGATTTCTAAAGTCCTCTTCGATTGTAGCTATAGCTAGCCTATCTCAGGCAAAAGGAGCTGTATTCTCCCATGTTGTTCTGCATGTATCAACCCATGCAATTATTTTTCATTCAAATCAATCCATTGAACACGTGCATGGACAAAATAAGTAACACTGATATGAGCAACAGCTCTGCTGCCATTAAAAATAATTCATATGTTTATAATTTGTATGAAATTTTTATCTTTGATGGGCTTATTGATCATAATACCATCAAAAGGTAGGCATAGCAAGGTTTTTATTCTGGACACTGGTTGTTTTATCCAGCAAAACAGACAAACCAACCAGAGAACACAAATTACAGATAAAATACACCTGGGTGTATGAGCTACTATTCAAGTAGCCCATAACTTAAATGAATTTTATGTTTGGAGTGGTTGTACTACTTACCTGGTCCCAGACAAAGGTTAGCATGGTTGTTTTCCCCTCCAGAAAACAGACAAACCAAACACAGATCACACAATTTTCAGAGAGAAGTGTGCGCGTGCGTGTTTGCGCACGCACACTCACACACACATGTGCATTTCCTCATTTAACCTAAGAAAGTTGTTATGGAACTGAGACTTTGGTAGTGGAGTGTCCTATGATTAAAATAAAATTTAAAAAAATGAATTGGGATAAGCAAACATGCCTAGTATGATTATGCATTTTATGTGTGTGTCTTATTATGTGTGTCTGCTTATTCTTTCTTATATTTTTTTTACCATTTAAAAATAGTTATTTTTAAAAAGTCAAGCAGCTGTTCTGTTCTGTTCCCCAAAAGAGCTCTATAAATGTTCAGAATTGGACATGAGTTGTTTTTAGTCCTGAGTTGATCCTGAACGTATGGTCCACATCTTATAAAATACCTGTATGAAAATATTCAATAAATAAGAAATACCTATGCCAATTGGCTGTCTTGCTTTTTGTTTAAAAGAAGTACTTTTCAAAGGTAATTTGTTTCATTTTAAAGATTAGGCATGAAATATATATATAGGACAAAATAGTCTTCAATTTATCAATTTTTTTTTTTAAGGCCTTGTATTTTCTGCTAAATGCTTGAAATTAACTTAAAACTGCTTTCGTGATGCAAGTAGTGGTTTCTGAACTTTTGTATGGTTGGAAGGGAATATATACTTCATAAACAGAAGTAATAGATACAAAATGTGGAACCTTCTTCCGTTAAATTACTCCATATCTAATCTTCTGGACAATTTATTTATTATTATTTTTTTTTATTTCACAAAACTGCTAAAACACTAGACCACAGGTGCCACCAATTTAGCAACACATGTATAATACGTTATGTATTGAAGCTTGAGTTAAGTATAATTTTTAAGTTCAAGATTGAGTTGTGAAATAGTTTATACCCTAAACTTGTGCTAGATGCTCAGTTATTACATGCATTGAAGTTGATGGAAAATTTTCTATGTATTTACATTATTTATATGATTAAATATGTCTGAAATCTTGTGATTCATGTTGTCATTTCTAAAATTTGTTTATTACTTGTAACAAAAGTATATCTATTACTTTTTTTTCTGCACAAGACACCCTTGTAATCTGCACGAACATTGACAGTTCCTTTTTTTTTTAATTCATCAGCAATACTGGTAAAAATTAGGATGCTTGAGGTATTAAAAAAACTCTGTTCAGTTTAAAAGAATGGTTTACTATTAAGAAAATTGATAACACATTTTAAATATAAAGTAATATATAAAGAAATAAAATAATTTATGAATTAAAACTAAACTGAATTGAGACTAATAACACAGTTTATGCTGGTGAGAGAACAGTGTCATAATCATATAAAGTAAAAAAAAAAAAAAGTACACAAATGCTATGATAAAATTATTTTGGAAGGAACTTTATAGCATACAATGGTTCTTGTTGGTAACTGCACAATGAATGTCTGAGGGATTACTAGCCTATAGAACATGCATCAACAGGGGAAGAAGTTTAGACAATCCAGTCTAAACTTCTTCCCCTGTTGAATTTATGGTTGTTAGTTTTGGAATCATAACTGAAAATTCCACAGTCATTCATTTTACTTTCACCTCTCAGACAATCCCACATTCTTCAAAGTCTTTAGTCATATGAATCATCTTACTGATCTTATCAGGCATGTTGCCCATCTTTGGGCTCTTTGAAGTTGTATGGTTTTCAGGAGCATCAGTAACTATGGCCACATTACTCAGTATATACCGTCTGTAAATTGCACATATTGTGGTTGGTTTTCTGGACAAAAAACTGTACTCTTTCCTGGGACAGATTAACCTAACTTGGCCATGTTTCAAAAAAGGCCTGTAAAAATTCCCCACATCATTGATGGGGTGGAAACTCCTGTCTTTTTTACCTGGTGTTGGGAGGATGGAGATTCTACCAACTGTGCTATCCATGAGGGCAGCTTGTTCAAGAAGCAGTCTTTTTTTTTTTTTTTTTTTTAAGGTGTGATTTCCATATTTAAACAATGTATTCCAAGTGTAGTCTTATAGTGGGATTGATATATTTCAGTCTCTTCAAGCAAAATGTATAATAAATAGAGCACAATATGGGCCTTCCTTACTGCTTGGAGAACTTCATCTCCATTTAACTCTGATTGCTTTATAGCAAATTAGTTGAAAAAGTACTTTGCAATGATCTTTACAATTTTAAAAAAAAAAAAAAAAAAAAAAAAAAACACCCACAATGGATCAGAGATAAGCAGTTGGATTGCTGTAAATTAAGTGATATATATATATATATATATATATATAAATCTTGGAGGAGTGTGGGGAAGGGACTAATGCATCTGAGAGTGGACAGGCTGCATGTGAGTGCATCATTACGTTGAGTATGTTAATGAGATCATTTGACCGAGAAGATCCCCCCTGGATGGGAGTAGTGCTAATGTTTCTACAGACCACAAAGGAAGTCCAAAAGACTTGATAGACAACCCACTATACATCAGAGTTTGACACTTCAATGGTCAGTAATAACAGGGAGTCTGAATAAGGATACAATACAGGACCATCTCAATTGAAATAGTATTCTTAATGGATCACAGCATGGGTTCATGAGGGGAATGTTTCACCTGACCAATTAGTTGATTATTATGACAGTCATAAAAGACAAGGAAGAAGCAGCTTTGATACAATTACGCCCCAAAAAAGGCTATTATATAAAAGCAGCAAGTTGGGATAAATGGCAAGATCCTTAATTGGATCAAGTGGCTAAGAGGCAACTGTGATAAATGGACATGCATCAAGCTGGATGAGTTTAGCAAGTGGAGTTCCTCAGAGATCTGTGCTAGGCCAATTATCTTCCGTAATGAAAGATGAGAGAATGCAGGGAAGTTGTCAGAGGTTGGTGAATTGAAATAAAGGTGATTGTCGACAAGAGCCAAGCCATGTTTCAAAATGACCAGTTGCACATACGTCTGAAAAAATGGCAACCGAAGTTTAATGCTACTAAATGCAAAGTTTTGTGAAATTGGAAGAGAAATGCAGGATTTAACTACATTGCAGAAATAGCTTATCCTGACACTGCTGCCCAGGGACAAGATTGACATCTGTAAGTCATGCAGTGGAGGAATCAGAAGTTGCTAATAAGAAGCAATTTGGAACAGTATTAGCAATGGCCACATGGTATAAGAAAGCCTATGGCTTATGCTGCACCAGCCAAAAAAAAAAACAAATAATAAAATAAAAAGAATAATAACTAAGAAGAAAATTTAAAAAAAAAATAGTTAATAAGAGAAAAGGAAATAGACAACCTATGTGTTTTCCTCCTGCAGTAGGTAATTATCCAGCTGACCTTTGAATTTCCCCAAACTGGCAGCTGCTACCACCCATGTAAGTAACTTATTCCAGTAATTTATAACTTGCTAGCTAAAATAAAACCACCTGCAATCCAGTGTGAAAATTTCATCCTCATTCATTTTGCTTATGCCTCTCAGAACATTAAACACCGCAATCAAGTCTCCTTTAAGGTGGCTAGTTTCCAAGCTTTGAACCCACATATTCAAATTCTTTCCTCATATGGATGTCTTTTTGCTGATCTCAACAGGCAAGTACCTGTCTTTGGACTCTTTCAAGAAGCACAATGTCTTTCTTTAGGTGTAGTCTCCATACAGTGTTCTAATAATAGCCTTATACAGGGTGTCTCAAAAATACACAGCATAACTTCAGGAATGAGTTCCTCATATGTACACAAAAATATTTTATATCAACATACTTCCAGAAATGCTTGGTTTCCGAGTTTTGAAGGTCTGTCTATGACACTTAACTTCACATCACCTTATAGTAATTGTTCAAAATGTCCACCTGCCTGAATACAGGCCTCACATCGATGTCTCATGGACGTGCGAAGACTATGCCAAATTCCTGGTATGTTTCGTAATGTCTCACAACCTGCCACAATTCGATTGCGGAGAGTTTCCGCATCTTGCGGGGCCATTTTTCCGCATCCGAAAAAATGGCCCCGCAAGAAGAAATCATCTAGTGGGTTTAAATCAGTGAGCATGGAGGCTAGATAGTTAGTCTACCTATCCACCAACCAGGAAACATTCAATTCAGTTAATTGCGGGCTAGGTGGCTGAAATGTGCGGGAGTGCCATCATGCATGAAGTGTGCTTGTTGATGAATGATCAGTGGCTTGTCCAAGAAATCAAATGTTTTCCAGAAATTTTCCGTACACCTGCCCTGTGAGTTTGGAAGTACATAGGGCCCAAATAACATCACCAAAAACACCCGCCCAGATGGTGAGGTTGAACTGCTGTTGGTGATGTGATGGAAGAATTGCATGTGGGTTTTTTTCAGCCCATACATGCTGATTATGAAAGTTTTGGATTCCGTCTCGTGTGAACTGTGCTTCACCTGTGAATATCACTAAGGCAGGAAAGAGGACTTGTACCACACTGCTGCAAGAACCACTGGCAGAACATTACTCACGTAGGGTAATCTGCTGGTGACAATGCCTGTACCCGTTGCAGATGGTAAGGATACAGTTGTTCTCGCAACACTCTCCAAATAGTCTAACGTTGAACAGCCAGTTGCATTGCTATTCTGCGTGTGCTGATTCCAGAAGTGCATGCACAACATCCAAAATCTCCTCTACTTCAGGAGTCGTAGGTCTTGGTTGTCCTCTGTTGGCAGCACGAGGTGTAAAGGTCCCATGTTCGCAAAGATGGCGATGGATACCTTCAAACGTTTTCCTGTCTGGACATCTTCATTCTGGGAACCTTTCGTGCTATGAATGACGAGCCTCCAGAGCATTGCCGTCTGCCAAACTACATAAAGTGCATATCCGCTTGCCCCTGATTTGAGTACATGGTCGGAATGGAAAACCACCAGATTCTGTCAATACCTTGTGATGAAGGAAATCACCTGCAGGAGATAAGACATTCCGGTTAATAACTCGGGAACCAAGCATTTCTGAAACTGTTGATATAAAATATTTTTGTCTACATATGAGGAACTCATTCCTGAAGTTAAGCCGTGTATTTTTGAGACACCCTGTATAATATGATTATGACATACTTATCTCTACTTGCAATTGTTCAATAAATGATTGATGGGACACCATGAGCCTTCCTTGCAACCAGTCTACAATGCTCGGAGAACTTTGTGTCTGACTGTATTATAACACCTAAATTCCTTTCCTCTGCTACTGGCTTTAGTTGAACTCTGCCAAGTGTATAAGTTATTTTGGGGTTACTGTTCCCTAGGTGCAATACCTTACACCTTTCTGGATTAAAGCATAGCTGCCATTTTTCTGACTATCCTTGAAGTCTATCTAGGTTACTGAAGAAGCTCTACTTGAAGGTGATCATTAAGTACTCTACCAATATTTACATCAGCTGGAAATTTAGACATCACGCCCTCTATATCTTCATCTATGTCATTTAAAAAAATCAAAAACAACAGTGGTCCTAATACTGTCCTTGGGGAACCCCACTTCTTATGTCAACCCACCAATCTGAGGAATAACCATATATCACAAGCCTCTACCTCCTATCCTGAAGCCGTCCAGCTATCCATCTAAAGCTTTTCCCTGTGATTCCAACCTTTTCCAGCTTATAATGTAACTGCTCATGTGGAACTGAGTCAAATGCTGAAATCCAAATAAACAATGTCGAAATTATTCCCTAAATCCATCTCTTGAGTGACCCTGTCAAAATAGCTAACCAGATTAGTTAAACATTATTTTCCCTTTACAAAACCATGCTGAGTATCCTTCAGAATTCCATTTCTATCTAGATGATCCTGAATTTGACCCTTGATCATTGACTCAGGGGGGTACCCATGGACTGGAGATGTGCAAATGTGATCCCAATTCACAAAGGAAGATCAAAGACTGACAAGTAATTATAGATCTGTGAGTTTAACTTCTGTTCCAGGAAAATTAACGAAGGCACTGCAGGATCATTTAGACAAGACTTCAGTTAGAGCTTGGACACAGCATGGTTTTGTTAAGGAAAAATCTTGCCTGACCAATTTGATTGGATACTATGATGTAGTCACAAAAGAACTGGATGCAGGGAATAACTTTGATATATATTTGGATCTTAGAAAGGCTTTTGATACTGTTGCACGTGGAAGACTACTGCCCAAATTGAAGCAGTGTGGAATTGGAGGCAAATTGCTGCTATGGATAAAGGGATGGTTGAGGGGGAGAAGACAGAGAGTGGTAATCAATGGGCACTGCTCATCGTGGACTAATGTTATTAGTGGAGCCCCTCAAGGTTCAGTGTTGGGTCCATTGTTTTCTGTATTTATATATGATATTGATGATGGTATATCAAGCTTAATGTCCAAGTTTGCAGACGAATCAAAGGTTGGCAGGGTTGTTAAGGACACTACTGACAGTATGCTGCTGCAACATGATCTGGAAAGGTTGAGCAAATGGGCTGAGATGTGGCAAATGAACTTTAACATTGACAAATGTAAAGTACTACATATGGGAATACAGTAACCCCAGGGTGACGTATTAACTCTGTGGTACTACACTGACAGTGGTAGAGAATGAAAAGGACTTGGGGTTAATTGTGCAGGCAGATATGAAGTTTTCTGAGCAGTTCAGACGGGCTGCAAGAGTAGCTCATGATGTCTTGTCAATGATATACAGGAATTTTTCTAGCAGGGATAAGGAGGTGATTTTTCCTTTGTATAAGGCAACGATCAGGTCACACCTTGTGAGTACTGTATACAGGTCTGGGGACCTCATTTCAAGAAGGATGTAGAGCTGCTGGAACGAGTACAGAGAAGGGCAACAAGATTAGTGAATGGAATAAAGGGTTGCTCTTACGAAGAGAGGCTTAAGTTTTGCAAATTACAGTGTCTGGAGACTAGGCACCGGCGACGTGATCTGATAGAGGTGTATAAAGCCTTGAATGGTTTGAGCATGCTCAATGCTGATGGGATTCTTCCTCTTGCTCAGAATAATCACCTGAGAGGGCATAAATTTAAATTGAGGAAAGACGTAGGATAGATGTGTGGAACTTTGCATTTAGTCAGCGGGTAGTTGGTTGGTGGAACATATTTTCATCCCTTTTGTGGAAGTTGATAGCCTAAATAAATTTAAGGCTCAGCTGGACAGGTATTTCGAACGAACGGAGGTGTGAAATGGGAGTGTTTTTTTTTTTTTTTTTTGGCTTATGCTGCATAAGCTTGCTTTCCTGCATCATATGCCCCTGCTAATGCTGCATACTGTAGTGAAACTCATCATCCCCTATCTCCAAGTGGCACCACGTTTCTACAAACCCTATTATGTCATCGTTACTTATCCTAACCAGCAGTTCGAATTCACTCATTTTATTGACAATACTTCTGAGATTACTGTAAAAACAATTAAGACTTAATGTTTTTGTACAGTTAACTACCCTGATACCACTTAAAGTTACTTGAGCTCGCTTTCCTGGCATTAGCTGCCCGCTCATTTGAAGTGTTTCTGCCCTCAGAACACTTGCTAATATGTTCTGTTGTGGTAACAAACAAGAACTCTTAAAGTATATGCAAGTGTTACTTTGACCAGTATTATCAAGTGGTTATAAAATAAATTCCTATTCAGGATACTCTATTGTCAAAACGGTTGAGTTAGCACTGAAAATCTGTGGGATGTCATTTAGGGTATAGCGATCTGTAGAAGAAAAAAAAATATAGTTCAAATGTCCGCCACCAGGGGAACAGCGCTGCACATGTAAAAGTCATTTACTTCAAGATGCTTACGCAAATGACATCCTGTTAGATAAAAACAGAAAGGCGAATGCCACTGTCAATAACCATTATGGCTCTTACAAAAAAGGAACGTGCACTTTTGGTAAAACTGTTCTACTATAATAATAATACAGTAATGCGAATGCAGCACTACATGAATATTGGAAACTTAAAGGTTTGCGTAAAGGAACTTTGACATCAGTGGGGCTTCAAAAACTAATAAAAAAATTTGAAGCGACCGACCGGAGAGTTATTTTTAATTCCAGGCAGTGGACGACCACATATCAGAACAGAGGTAATGGATGAAGTGGCGATTGCAATGGTCACATGCGAAACACTACCAGTCAGTAGTACCTGCCAGAGGTATGTCAAGAGACTTGAACCCTCCTTGGTCTACTGCATGTAAAGTGCTTCGAATAATTTTACGCTAGCTCGTGTACAAGATTCACATAGTGCAAGAACAAAAGTCTTGTGCTCAGCAACAACGAATAGACTTTGCTCTACGATTTCTGGCTCGTATGGAACTTGACGATATATGGGCTCGAATGATCTTGTGGTCTGATGAGGCACATTTCACTCTTCATGGGGCTGTAAATGCACAATTCTCGTCCATCTGCTGTACGTGAAAGACCACTACAAAGTCCATATGTAACAGTATTGTGTGGATTCACAGTAGTTTATAATCGCACCATTTTTCTTTGAAGAGTACACCTCATGCCCCTCCCCCGTAAGGTGTATAGTAACTTGCGCACGGTACTAGGCTCTTCTAAGATATTCCCGCTCGGCAAGAAAGGCAATACTTGGAGACTGTAGTGTCTGTGCAAGATGGTGCCCCTTCCAAAGTTGGTCAACAGTTCCTTCAATTGTTGATCGTAGATCGCATAATTTCTAGAGACTACGCAGTTGTGGCCAGCCCTCAATCCCTGTGATTTTTGGCTATGGAGATCCCTGAAAGACAGTGTTTACCGTGGCGATTTGAGACATCCAGAATGAGATGCTACACAAAATTGTGTTGCACACAGTCCTTCATTTTCAGAATGTCATCTGAAGAGAAGGAAAGCACAGAACAATATCTGTAGATTTTTAAGTTCTGATATTAAAATCGTAAGATCATTCATCGGTGAAGACAGGATATTAGAGCTGGAAAAGGAATTAGAAAATGTGAATTGGAATATCATTGGTTTGGCTGAAACAAGAAGAAGAAATGAATCACTTATAAGTTTATCAAGTGGAAATCTGCTGTACACCAATGGAAACAGTGAATGGAGTGAAGGTGGAGTTAGGTTTCTGGTCCATAACGATTTTAAAAACAACATTTTGGAATTCAAAAGTACATCATCAAGGGTGTCAAGACTAATACTCAAGATTTCTAAGAGGTACAAGCTAAAGGTTATAATGATTTATGCACCAACATCGAGCCATGATGATGAAGAGGTTGAAAAAGAAATGTACACCGAATTTGAGAGTCTTCTAGATGAGCAGAAAACCCACTACACTATTATTATGGGGGACTTCAATGCTAAGGTTGGACAAAGGCAAAACAGTGGAGAAAGGGGAACTATAGGAAATTTTGGAATTGGTGAAAGAAATGAAATAGGCGAAAGATTTGTGGAATTTGCAGAATCTCAAGGACTGTCAGTAATGAACACTTTTTTCAAGAAAAGGGTGAACAGAAAGTGGACATGGAAGAGTCCAAATAGATTAACAACTAATGAAATCGACTTCATCCTCACTAACAGAAGATATATTGTGAATGATGTTACCGTCCTGAATAAGGTAAATGTTGGAAGTGATCACAAAATCGTAAGATGTACACTTGATATAGATGTAGGAAAGGAAAGGAAAAAACTGACTCGAGTAAATAATACAAAATGTTTTTGAGATAACAGAAGATGAGAAAAAGCAGTATGTACTGGAACTTAAGAACAAGTTTGAGTTTCTGCAGACTGCTCAGGACCAAGATATCGACGAGAAATATTACAACTTTCTGGAAGGGATAAAGCCAAAGAAACCTATAGGAAAAAAGAAATCCAAAGTAGAAAAAATTAGTCAAGAAACACTTGTCATGATGGATCGAAGGCGACAAATGAAGAGCAAGAAAAACACTGACAGAGAGAAAATTGAGTATAGTGAGTTATGCAAAGCCATTAGAAAGAGACTCAGAGAGGACATAAGAAGATTTAACACAAGAAAAGTAGAACAAGCATTAAGGGAAAACAAAGGATTTAAATCAGCAGCCATGAGCAGTAATACAGAAAGACAAATGATACTGAAACTGAAGAATAGCGATGGTGTACTTATAAACAGCAGAGAACCCTATAATTCAAATAGCAGAAGACTACTATAGAGAATTATACAAGGAGCGAGGGAATGATGTCAGCAGCGGGGAAGATGGATTGCAAAGTAGCAACACATACGACATACCCGATATTCTTCCTGATGAGGTAGAACATGCATTGAAGAAAATGAAGACTCAGAAAGCCCCGGGAGAAGATGAAGTTACATAGAGTTGTTAAAATTGGGAGGAAGAGACAACACAAAAACTGGCAAGGCTCTTCACAAAGTGCATTAGAAAATGTGTGACGCCTAAGCAGTGGAATAATGCAATCATAGTTTTGCTGCATAAGAAAGGAGATAAATCAGAAATTGTAAATTATAGACCAATTAGCTTGTTATCCCACATCTACAAGTTGTTCACAAGGATCATTACTTTTTTTTTTTTTTAATGAAAACCCCAAACGCGAAAGGTATCAAAACCTATAGTACTTAGTACCGTGCGTGGGTTGAAGGAGAAGTATGGGGGGAGGGGGATGCTGGAAACTTTACTCTAGAGACTAAACATGGGTTTCACCACTTCAAGCCTCCAATAAGCAAAGTGGTGGTATTTCACCGGTTGATGAAAGTCATCAACCATTACTAACAGATTAGAAAGAATACTTGATGAGAATCAACCGAAAGAGCAAGCTGGCTTTAGGAGAGGATTTTCATCTATGGATCACCTTCACGTAATATCACATCTAATAGAGAAAGCAAACGAATATAAAACACCATTATGCCTGGCATTTGTGGATTATGAAAAGGCATTTGACTCCACACTGCATAAGGCAATGTTTTGGGAACTTGAAAGACAAGGCATAGATACCCAACATATTATGATTTTGAAGAAAGTATATGACAGTGCTACCTCCTTTATTAGACTAGACAAAGACGCTAGGAAATTTAAAATCGAGAAAGGAGTTCGACAAGGAGACACAATATCTCGGAAGCTGTTTACTTTTGATACTGTTGCACATGGAAGACTGCTACACAAAGTGGAGCAGTGTGACATTGGAGGCAAATTGCTGCTATGGATAAAGGGGTGGTTGAGGGGGAGAAGACAGAGAGTGGTAATCAATGGACACTGCTCATCGTGGACTAATGTTATTAGTGGAGTCCCTCAGGGCTCAGTGTTGGGTCCATTATTGTTTTCTGTATTTATAAATGATATTGATGATGGTATATCAAGCTTAATGTCCAAGTTTGCAGACGATACAAAGGTTGGCAGGGTTGTCAAGGACACTACTGACACTATGCTGCTGCAACAGGATCTGGAAAGGTTGAGCAGATGGGCTGAGAGGTGGCAAATGAAGTTTAACATTGACAAATGTAAAGTACTACACATGGGAAACAGCAACCCCAGAGCAACGTATAAACTCTGTGGTACTACACTGACAGTGGTAGAGAATGAAAGGGACTTGGGGGTGGTTGTGCAGGCAGATATGAAGTTCTCTGAGCAGTGCAGACGGGCTGCAAGAGTAGCTCATGGAGTATTGTCAATGATATACAGGAATTTTTCCAGCAGGGATAAGGAGGTGATTATTCCCTTGTATAAGGCAATGGTCAGGCCACACCTAGAGTACTGTATACAGGTCTGGAGGCCTCATTTCAAGAAAGATGTAGAGCTGCTGGAACGAGTACAGAGAAGGGCAACAAGATTAGTGAATGGAACAAAGGGGTGCTCTTACGAAGAAAGGCTTAAGTTTTGCAAATTACAGTGTCTGGAGACTAGGCACCAGCGAGGTGATCTGATAGAGGTGTATAAAGCCTTGAATGGTTTAAGCATGCTCAATGCTGATGGGATTCTTCCTCTAGCTCAGAAAAATCACCTGAGAGGGCATAAATTCAAATTGAGGAAAGAGAGATGTAGGATAGACGTGCGGAAATTTGCCTTTAGCCAGCGGGTGGTTGGTTGGTGGAACAGACTTCCATCCCTTGTAGTGGAGGTTGATAGCCTAAATAAGTTTAAGGCTCAGCTGGACAGGTATTTTGAACGAACAGAGGGGTGAAGTGGAAGTGGGTTTTTTTTTTTTGGCTGATGCTGCATAAGCTTGCTTTCTTGCATCAAATGCCTCTACTAATGCTAATGCTACTGCTGCCCTTGATGAACCTTTCGTCGCAGAAAGGAGTCAATGTGAACGGAGAGTACCTAAACCATTTACGATTTGCAGATGACATTGTGGTCATAAGCCACGATCCCAAAGAATTAGAGGAAAATCTTAATCAGTTATGCACAGTTAGTAAGGATTTTGGACTAAAGATGAATATGGCTAAAATAAATTAATGATGAACAAGTATGCCACAGAAAGGGAAATAATGATTGAAGGAGCAGTAATTGAAAAGGTGGAGTCATATACTTATCTGGGACAAGTTATTAGCTGTAATAATGATAAATGGCGGGAAGTCAAGAGAAGAATAAATTTGGATGGATAGCATTCAGGAAATATAGTCACATACTGCAGAGCAATATCCCAATTTGTCTGGAACGTAAAATAATGAACCAATGTATATTACCCACCATGACTTATGGAAGTGAAACTTGGGCACTCACCAAAAGAACGGAAGGGAAGAGAAGCTGAGAACTACACAGCGATGAATGGAACGAATTATATTGGGAATCAGACTGTTAGATAAGAAGAGAAACACATGGATTAGGCAGCAAACTCAAGTAAAGGATATTCTTGTCAAAACTAAAGAACTAAAATGGTCTTGGGAAGGACACATAGCTCGAAGACATGATGACAGATGGACTAAGAAAATAACAGAATGGTACCCAAGAGGAACTAGATGAAAACCTGGAAGACAAAGGCGGAGATGGATAAATGAAATTCATGAGTTTGTGGGTAGTAAATGGATGGCCAGTGCTCAAAACAGAAGGAACTGGAAAGTTGCTGGAGAGGCCTTCATCTTGCAGTGGATTGAAAATGGATGATGATGATGATTAAAATCTAATCCTAAGTTAAGTATTCCATCTCTTATTTATATTGCCAATTTCTCCCCCTGTTGGAAGAAATTTGAACTTATTTTTTTCTACAAATTGCTTCCCCATACCAACTGATTTTCGCAGCGCTATCTCTAACCGTTTTAACACTAGGGTCTTTCGAATAGGGAAACTTATTTTATAAACCACCCGGTATATCAGTAGCTGCTGCTGCAGTCCTAATTTCTATTCAATCAGGAGTGTAGGTCAGATAAACTTGTCTCCATATGTATATTTACCCCCGGGGCTTACATCTGGTGAGTATGGGCTTAGCACATCCAGTGTCCTGAGCTGGATATCATCATTCTTCTCTTTCTTCGTGATTCCCTTCTACTTCTCTCTCTCTCTCTCTCTCTCTCTCTCTCTCTCTCTCTCTCTCTCTCTCTCTCTCTCTCAGGGTAACTCAGAAATTTTTTTGGTTGGTGCAGCATAAGCGTCAGGCTTCCTTGTGCCATATGGCTAATAATAATAATTTCGTGGTAAGCTCCTAGGTCTTGGTCAGACAGCAGATTTCACCTGCCAGTAATATCGAGATATTTTTAGGGGACGTATTCTGTTCAAATCAGGCTTAAAACCAACATAGTTATAGAATCACTTATAAAAGGACAAAACAAAAAATAAAAAAAACTTAGTTTTGCTGTTTGGTATAATATAGATAAAAAAGTTTTAATATTTTGAGTAACCACTAACCACTTCTTCAGGATTTTAAAATATTTCACCTAAGCATTTTCAAAAACCACATCTACAAAAAAAGAATAACTTTCCATTTTTTTTTTTTTTTATGTAAACCCCAAACACGAGAGGTATTATAACCTAATAGTACTTAGTACCTTGTTTGGGTTGGAGGTTGAGAAGACGAAAGAAGATATTTGTTGACATTGGACTTGAACCTCTGTAGACTGTTATTTTCAAGAAATACGTAATTGTGCAGTCAGATATATTTTCTGAGCAGTGCAGACAGTGCAAGAGTAGCTCATAGTGTCTTGTCAGTGGTATAGAGGGATAAGGAGACGATTATTCCCTTGTATAAGGCAATGGTCAGGCCACCACTTGAGTATTGTATATAGGTCTGGAGCTCTCATTTTGGGAAGAACGTAGAACGTCTGGAACGAGTGCAGAGAAGGGCAACGAGATTGTTGAGGAGAACAAAGGGTTGCTCTTACAATGAAAGGCTTAAGTTCTGCAAATTGCAGCGTCTGGAGACTAGGCATCTGCAAGGTGATCTGACTGAGGTGTGTAAGGCCTTGAATGGTTTGAGCAGGCTCAATTCTGATGAGATTCTTCTTGCTCAGATTATGAACCTAAGGGGTTATAAACTCAAATTGAGGATAGCCAGTTGTAGAACAGATGTGTAGAAATTTACCTTTAGCCAGCGGGTAGTTTATTGTTGAAACAAAGTTCCATCTGTCGTTGTGAAAATTGATAACTTAAATAAATTCAAGGAAAAAGTGGACAAACTTTTGGAGCGAGTGGATGGGTGAAATGGGAAGGAGTTTTTTTTTTTTGGCTGTTGCTGTATATGTTTGCTTTCTTACATCATGTTCCTCTGCTAATGCTAATTATTGCGCAGTGTATATTGTCTGTGAATTGCGTGTATTCTATGGTCAATTTCCCTTCAAACAGGGCAAATTGACCAAAGACAAAAATTCCTCCCCTTGTTGACGGAATTCGAACTCAGGTCTTTTCCACCTGGTCTGGGGAGTATGGTGATCCAGGAGGACAGGAACCATGACAAAAGTATTACTGAAATCAAGGAAAATAATATCAAAGTTTAATCTAAATATAATTCTTGACTAAATGCAGCAAAGAGTATGAAAAGGCTGTTTAAGCATGGGTAATGCATCTCTATCATTTCTACTACCCTGGTACTATGCATGCAACGTTTTATTATATCTCATATTGTGAATACCTTCACAACGAGTTGCCCAGTTATTGCACTACTAATCTAATAATAAGTAACGCTTCTCTGGTAGAAAAGACTACTGTTATTTATTCTCAGATGGGCACCACCACCCAGATGGCACCGTTTCGCAGCTGATTGACTTCATTATCGGTGGTGGTGGTGCCCATCTGAGAATAAGTAACAGTAGTCTTTTCTACCAGGGAAGCGTTACTTATTCGAAGTAGTGCAATACCTGGGCAACTCGTTGTGAAGGTATTCACAATATGAGATATAATAAAACGATGCATGCATAGTACCTGGGTAGTAGAAATGATGGAGATACATTACTCATGCTTAAACAGCCTTTTCAATATCAAAGTTGTATCTTACATCCAACTGCTTAATAAATTTGCCTTTTTTAACTAGATTCAGGCAAGACGACCCCTTCACGAATCCATACTGTGATCCATTAAGGATTCTATTTATATTCCAGATGGTCCTACGATAAGAGAGGAGTGATTCAAAAAAGGTTTGTATTCACCCAGAAGTAGTTGTGATAGAAAAATTAAATTTTTTTTGTTTGGTACCTTGAAATACCTCTATAGCAACCACAGAAATTTTGGTTTCAATCTGACAATTAATTTTTTTTTCTTTGCCTCGCTGAATGAAGTGAAGTGTCACAATGCATAAAGCGGAATACGGATCAGTGATTCGGTTCCTCTTTCTGCAAGGGAAAACACTCAAAATAATCCAGGAAGAAATGATCGCTGTTTATTGAGAAAACTGGCCAGATTACACTGTTGTTGCACATAGGTATAAACAATTCAAATGTGGAAAAACCTCAGCGCATTATGAAGAAATCCCAGGACATTCAGCAAATGCTGTAACAGAACAAAATGGAGGCATTTATTCCGGAATATCGCAGTATTAGCATCAAGGAACTAGCCGCAGAACTCCAAATTAGTGTAGGTTGTGTCAAGGCAATTGTTGCATATGAGCAAACAGTTGCATATGAGTTGCATATCAACAGTTGCATATGAGCAAAGTGTCTGCTAGATGGGTTCCCAGACTTCTGATCCCTTACCAGTAGAAGGAAAAGGGTACAACGTGCACATGAAATGTTGATGTGCCAGGAAAAACTGAAATATTGCCGCATCCTTCTTATTTTCCTGAATTTGTACCCTCAGATTTCTTCCTCTTTCCTGCCCTAGAGTCCTTTCTTCGTGGAAAACACTTTGCTACCGATGATGAGGTGATTTGTGCTGCCGAGTTGTGGGCCGAGGACTTTTACAAAACTACACTGCAGAAGTGTATTGAAGTGGCAGAAATGTGTCATTTTGTCTGGTGACCATGTAGAAGAGGTGTAATACATTGTGTTTGTTCCAACCTTATATCACAACTACTTGTGGTTGGACACACTTCTTTTTGAACCACTTGCTTCGTATAATCGTGGACTCTATGATCATACCCCCGGCATCTGAAATTCGTGCGTGTCCAGTCCGGGGGGGGGATCATCCAAAATCTAATGATGATCTCATTAACACCCCGAACGGCATGATATGATGTACACACACATGCTCATGCAGCTTTATTTATTATATCAGGATTTATATCGTTCACTCCTGGGGCTTCAGTAATTTCTCTCATCAACTCTTTTCCGAGATTGTTATAGCACTTAATTTACAGCAGTGTGACTCCTTACCACCGATCCCTTTTATTGTGCCTTCAAAATAATTTATATATTCGAATTTCTCTGCTATCCAGCTGCCACTTAGCAATATTGATAAAACTATAAACCAATTTAAAGATCGCCTGGGGGAAAGCATAGCAAAGCTACGTGAAATGCAAATTGGAAATTCACTCTGGCAAAGCATTTTTTGGAAGAAAATCAAAGTTAAATAAACAAGCAGTTTAATTGAAAATCAAATTCAATTAAGCAGCTTAATTATCCGTTTTCAAATGGGTAATGAACCCCAAATGATTCGAGACTTTGCACATTTGGTCCTAGCAACATAACACAATTAATTAGCAGAGGTGGTATTGAATATATGAATAAGTGGCAGCTTATTAATTAGGGTCTCAAAATGTAACGGGCCTCCTCCAAAATTGCTGCACTGAATGCGCAATATCAACAGTTGTTATTCTTGTGGGACAGTCGCTTGCAGTGTATTTGAAGTAAAAGCTACTCTTCCCTTATGTTGTTGTTGTTGGTTTTTAGGCACATCATAAACAAATCCCAGTCCGTGTTGCGCCACCATGTTCTATACATGATTATCCAATTAAAAGCCAACCCAATTATCAATACAATACAACTTAATTAAAAATGAATGCAGAATTTGATCAAAACTGTTACAGAATACATACTCGCGTTGACTTGCATTCATATCTTTTTAATGCGTTTAAGCAATTATACCTGTTTTGTGGAAATATGGCTCCCCGATTTAGTATAGAGCTGTTTGAGTTGTCTATTACTAAATGTCTCGTGGTATTTGCAAACATGATTTACATGTTTGCAATACCACAGTTTGCTCCTCAGTTACCACTGTTATAGTATTGAAATTGCCAAATTACACCTATCCGAAAATATATCAATCCATATCCAATGAAATTGGTATTATAGTCATCAAGAGCCCTGTTGCTTTCTTTACCTCGAAACCCTCTGTCAACTATTGGGTTTCGGCGTTCCGCAATTGTATTTTTATACGAAACACAAAACTTAAGTGACCAGGAAGTACCAAATCGCTCTGAACATAGGCGACTGTATTCATCCCATATTTCCGACATTAATTGTTGAATGTAATGATCTGTAGAGTCTAAAAATGACTCAAAAGTTTCATTTCTGTGTCGTACATCTTCCCGGGGTAGTATCGATACTGTGCTGACCTCCTTGGATGTACAATGTTTCTAATGCCAGTAGCAATAG
Source organism: Mastigoproctus giganteus (assembly GCF_048544385.1). NCBI lineage: Eukaryota > Metazoa > Arthropoda > Arachnida > Uropygi > Thelyphonidae > Mastigoproctus > Mastigoproctus giganteus. The sequence goes on along the minus strand of NC_143585.1, from coordinate 8,062,333 downwards.
CCAGCTACCGGTTTGGGGTTTAATTTGATATGCAAACATGGATTCACAACGGTTGGAAGGGAAAAAAAAAAAACAAAGAACTGCTGTATTACGTAGTACGGTTACTCAAGATAACTTTATCTGCCGTTGTGTATTACGTGAATTGAATGTGTTCACTGGTCGGTTTACCTATTTGTTGTACAAAATGGAAACCTTGATTCGTGAATGGAAACCTTGCTCTCTCCACACCTCAGAACGACTAAATCAGCCACTGTATTAAAAAAAAAAAAAAAAAAAGAAAACGTAGACTAAAGCCATGTTGCTCGGTGTTTATTATCCATAAATTGCGTGTGTGTTCTAAGGGCGATTTTCTGTTTGCTGGACGTAAATCCGAATTTCGGGGAGGAAAACCCATGTACCCTCGCTTGAGACTGACTAACTCAGCGACGTTGTGAAAAAGGCCAATAAAAATTCCTCCCGTCATGGACAGAATTCGAACTGCGGTCTTTTCCACAATTGATAGGACGGCTATCCGCGAGGGCCCATAAAAGTTCTTCGCGTCATTGATGGGATCCTAGCTGACCTTTTCTGCTTAATTTGGGAGGACGGTGATTATAACTACACTGGGCCGATGTTGGTAGAAAAAAATACTCATTTTAGGGCCACTCAGGAACTAACTCATTTTCCCATATATGTAATATGTTCACAAATTGCGCGTTTTCTCTTGTAGTTTTACTGGATGAAAATCCAGATTTCTGATAGGGAAAATGTTGCTTGTCATGTATGCTCCGACTAACTCAGCCATGGTTGAAAAGAAGAAGAGAAATTTTCATTGGATAGCCTCCAGTCTCGATTACACGAGATAACTTCAGATACATGATGTATCCAAAACTGATCAAAGTGACATCAAAATGACTTCGCCATTTGGTCGTTAGGTCAAAGTGATAAAACCGTGTTCTTCTGTGGTTCTAAATCACAGTTGCAAAAGTTCTGCATCAGTAATGTGGAGGCTGTAAAACAGCGTAGAATTAATTAATTTTCGGTGCAGGCAGCAGTAGTCGCCACATTCAAAAACGAAACTTAAAACGGAACTTCCTTCGACCTTTGTTATAAACAGAAGTGAAACGAAATTGTGTAACTGGGGTTAAACCACGTTCTTATGGTTCAACCCCAGTCATACGAGTAAAAGGAGGATTCCAAACAACTCGGGAAACAGGGGTGAGAAAATTACGCAGACCGGCAGTGATGATAAATAATCCCACCAAACAAGACACAAAACATTAAAATGTTTATTCCTTTGAGAGCCCCCAAAGAGCCGCTAATTAATTAGAGAGGAACGAATTTCTTTCATCCTTCCGCGTTTGACGCGGCATGCTCGCGAGACAAATGACTCGAATTTTTACACCACTCCTTGGAGACAAATTACATCTTGAGAAAAGTTCGCGCAAGAATTCCTCTGGACTTGCTCTGATGAATTGAGTCATCTTTCTCTTATCGGGGTCCTCCCACTAGGTTTGTTAACCGAGCTGTACGATCGTATGTAAAGCGGCGCAGCAACACCACAATTATGTTAAGAGTCAGAGATGGTCGTAGCAGAAGGAAGGATCATTTGTAACTGAAGGCAAATATACAACCTCACCTTCCCCTTTAAAGCTTTAGCACATGTCGATAACTCACCAAACTCCAAACAACTTAAAAGCTTTCTGAACAAAGAGCAACGGAGGTTGCTGTCTGAAAACTCGCAGGTATAGAAATGAGATCCTGCGACCATGGCCTGTCCTTGTGGTCGTGTTGGAGGCGAATGGCTAGTACTCACAACTTTATAGGACACAGCTAGTTCACAGGGAGTCTGAAAGTGAGACGATTTATTTTAGGTTCCTAAGAATGCAGCCAGATGCGCGTGCATGCCCCTATGAAGCGTTAATACTTCCTTCGTCGAAGGAGTGTTGATTAGATTTGTAAAAAGCGTGTCAACACGTTTGCTCACAGTGGAGCATAATTACAATATTAACTCGGCGGTGGCGGAATCTCCCTTTTGTAGGAAAAACGGTGGTGGAGCGCCTGACAGGTCTTCATTCGCCAATTAATATTTGGAAAACTTTTTCTTGAATTCTGCTCGAACAATGACAAAACTTAATATTTTCTTAATGGATTTCGTTGTTTATTGTATGTACTTTGGTAGGTTTTAAAAAATATATTAAAATTTTTAATACATGCTGCGTGTTTTACACCTTTCAATTTTCAAAAAAAAAAAAAAAATTATAATATATATATATATATATATATATATATACACTGAATGATCATTGAATTATGACCACCTACATAATACTTCGTAGGTCCTCCATTTGCCCTCAGTACAGCGACTATCCGACGTGGCATTGATTCAACAAGATGTCGGAAGCGTTCGGGAGTTATGGCCAACCAAGCTGTGTGTAATGTGGTCAGCAATGCAGGTATGGAGGTGATTGGTGTATCCAGACGCCTGATATGCCTTTCCATAATGTCCCACAAGTGCTCTATGGGATTGATATTGGTGGAGTTCGGAGGCCAATCGATATGCTGGAAGTCAGACCTCTGTTGCTCAAACCATTCCTGCACAACAAGTGCCCGATGGTTCGGCGCATTGTCATCTTGGAAGACACCGTCGCCATTCTTGAAAAAGTGTAACATAGCGGGGTGTACACAGTCAGCAAGCAGTTGACGATAGCGAAGACCACTGATACGTTGTTCCACATGCACCCGGGGTCCACGTTCAAGCCTGTGAAACATGCCCCACACCATACAACCGCCTTCACCGGCCTGCACTTTTGATAACATGCATGATGGATCAAGAGCCTCATGTTGTTGAAGCCAAATCCGTACACGACCATCCACTGTGTGGAGTGAATAACGTGATTCATCTGACCAGCACACCTTCAAGTCTTCTAACGTCTAATTTGCATGCCCTTTGCACCAGGCGAGTCTTTTACGCCTTGGTTAGGAGAGGATGCCGTAGGGGTCGTCTGCTGGTATAGCCCATACGTGCGAGCGTGCGATGCATGGTCATGCAAGATATTGTTCCGGGTTGGCCCATGTTGTATTGGGTATTCAACTCTTCAACACTTCTGCGCCTGTTCGCCTGTACGAATCATCGGACCCGGCGCTCACCTCTAACTTCAACCTTTCGCTGACCTTTGCAGTTTTGCCGTCGGGTCGTTGTTTGACCATTTTGACGCTAGTCCCGGTACACTTTAACTACGGCGTCTCTCGAACACCCCACCAGTTCAGCCGTTTGGGAAATCGAGCCACCAGCTCGTTCAACACCACAATCTGTCCTTTATCAAAGTCCGAGATATCCGTCCTTTGACCCATCACGCTCGGAATTTTACTACCTACTAAACCACTGACACCTTATCTATGCTACGTAGGTGCACTAACTCCGCCTTCTCGTACCTCACGTGGTCAACGAATCGCATTCATTTTTCATAGGGGTGGTCATAATTCAGTGATCACTATATATATATATATATATATATATATTAATTTTGCTGAAATTACAAAATAAACGAATAAAATGTGAAATAGAGACATAAGACTCTTCCATTTTCCAATTAAAAAGACGTTAAATGCGTGAAATTTACTACCCCGGAAGTGGTGGCGCTGTACCTGTGAGGTACATCTCGACAATAACGAGCCCACGTCTGTAGGCCATAAAAATCTGTGGTTTTCTGTAGTTTCTTAAAGATAGACAAATTTTTACTGGAGATGTATTTTGAATTGTTTTTTATAGTTTTCCCTGAGTTATATATATTTTTTACACTGAGCAAGTACAGCGCCACCGTTCTTGTTACAGTTTTTCACTGGTATTACCGTAACTCACTAGTTCTGCTACGAAATATTTCTAGTCTTTGTTGCTGGTTATTAGCATTACTTTCTGTCTAGCTTTAGAACTGATATAATGATATTTATGTAAAATAATCATTTCTCAGCACATGATTTACATACTCTTGAGGGTTTTTTTTTTATATTTATTTATTATTATTATTATTTTATTTTTATTTTGCAATGACAACTTCTGTTTCACAGCGTGTTAGATGTTTTTCTAATGTAACTTAGAGCCTGTTTTCCCTTCTCCTTTATAATTATTATTATTTATATATTTAAAAAAAAATACGTATTACTTTTGCATGATCACTCAATCACAATGTATGAAGTTCCGCTAGGTGGCGAAGGTCATTGAGTTACTGAATTATGTGCTCCTAAAAATACTCAAATACCTAAGTTAATCTGAAAGAATCATAAATGAACTGCATATTAACAGAGAACTTATGAGAAGTGGAATCTGGATATAGTGTCTACTAATGGAATCCTGAACAGGTAATATGTCTAATCTTGATTTTAAGCATTCATACTTCGGGTAATAGTTGAAAGGAACGGTTGGTTTATAGCGATTCAGTGCAGCGGAACATAGCAATATTCTGCTTAAGGCAATACGGCACTTAAGCTCTGAACAAGGTCAAGCGGTGACAAAGTTAGGGATTAAAACCTCCCCCATTTCCACCTGCATATTTCATGGGCTAGTCATCGAACGATAGAAGTGCCCTATCTTGTTGTACTAAAGACTACCTGCCTCGAAATTACTGAAATTCCGGCTCCCGTTTGCATTTCAGAATGACAGATTTCAGCGCATCAGCCGTGCCGCTTACTTGCTGCATATGTCTGACCAATGATGACTTCATAATTAAATGCGTTACTTGTCACAAAAACTATTGCAATAAGCCTGATTGTACTTCTGTAGATATTAAGAAATTAAACAAAACTAGAAAACGCAAGTTTGAATGTAATGCCTGTAGGCAACAAACAGGGAAAAATAATGAAGAATTACCCAATGAAGTCATTTGTGAAGATTCTTGCACAGAACAGATTAATGACCTTGAACAAGCAACAAGAGAAATCCTCTCGCAGACTGACCTTGGAAATGGCATCTTGGGCCATCCTGAAGGATCAATTTTTGAAACCTTGGGATGCGATATTTGCCAGGAAGACTGCGAGCACTCTGAAGGGGGTTTCGCTAGAAAGAGGAGCAATCATAGCCCGGATGAAAGGCAGGAAGAGAACCGTAAAGAATATGTCTCGCTTACGGAATTAAAGGATATCCTTGCAGACTGCATCAGCCCCTTTTCGATGCAGGCTGTGGAATACGCTGAAAACCTTGGGAGCAATTTCATCCCTGTACATAAAATGCTACAGGAACTGCAGGAAGAGAATTTTCTTCTCAAAGAACAAAACAGTAAAATATTGCACACCCTTAAACGACTGGAGGAAAAGCTAGGATGCTTTGAATCCGTCCTCGTTGCACAAGGTGGCTCAACGGCTCCCGTAACCGACGAAACTTGCTATGCGAGGCAGAGCTACCCAAAGAAAAGTAGAAGTGATATGCATGGATTGTACAGGAGGACAGAAAGCATTGAAAATCACAAACAGAAGACAAGAAAAGAATTGAATTCGGAGGAAAACAAATCAGAAAGAATTGCAAAACTACAAGACAGCCAAATAATATGTGAAGCTCAAGCCCAGCCGCGAACTGTCTGTTTGCAGCAGGACCTCGCAAGCAATAGCACCAAACCCAGTGAAACTTTAGGGGCAGCACAAGGAAATGGCTCCACACATTCCACTAGGAAAAGTCGAAACCAAAATAAAGAAGCCTCAGAAATATTAGGATAACAGGAATCAACTGAAATGATTGGAGCATGCATGTATTCCAAGAGTACGAACTCCAGAGTTACATCTTCCCCCTCAAATCATGTTCCTGCAAACCCACTCACTTATGCGCACATCACTATGCTACCTAAAAAGCATAACACTTTTGAGGGTAGAAAAACCCGCCCATCCCAAAATTTCATGCCTACTCTCGCTGAGGACAGCCGACGACGTAATCCAGTTCACAGAGAAAGTATTAACGTGTCTTCCTGTAACACACCTGAAACAAACAAACGGTTTTCTGAAATGTACAACATTACTTCCGTTGCAACCAGAGAGCAAATTTTTGTATCAAGGCTGGGACCCACAACACAGCCCAGAAACATTAAAGCCATGTGTGAGGGCGAACATGGGATAACTGTGGAAGTAAAGCAGGTGAAAACACGACACCCAGCTTACTCCTCCTTTATAATCTCTTGTCCACCAGATAAAGCAACTCGCCTACAAGACGTAAGCGCCTGGCCAGTAGGTACCTTAGTCAAGCCCTACAGAGACAGATGGGCCAGACCACTGGTTAAAAATGATGCAAGGAATCGGGCTCAATAGCAATCAAGAAAACTACCCCCAGCTGGGAATGCAGAACATCACATCCACCTGTTTGTACAAAACGTGAGGAGCATCTCAAATAAGCTCCACACCCTACAAACGATGATGATGTACGAGGACCTGGATTTCATTTGCCTAATCGAAACTGGTTGGGAAATGGAAAACAGTTAGATCGGCTAACTGCGGCAGCAAACTGCAAATGTGTGGGAACCGGAAGAACAGATAGGCGAGGAGGGGGAGTTATAATTTGCTACCAAAATAAATACCAGCCTATAAGAGAACGAAAAACCAATTCAAATAATTTTGAAGGGATTTGCGTTACCTTTTCAAAGGAGCACGTGAAAATACAGTTATGCATCATATACCTCCCACCTGAGCACTCAAAGGAGACAAGAAACGAACTCTATGCTTGGCTTGCTGCAAATCTAAAGCCATTAGTCGACCCAATAATAGCGGGAGATTTTAATTTGCCTCTTCCGAAACACAGGGAGGCCAAGAAAGAGCTGGATGCTACATTGGGTGCATTGCACTTAACGCAGCTTCCGACACCAGTGACAAGGGGAATGCAGCAACTTGACCTGTTGTATCATAGTTCCTTAGACATAAGGCTAGCGCAAAACTGCATAAAATTTAAGTCGGACCACAATCCCATTGAAATAGAAGCAGCACTGAAGATACACAAATACATGCAGGGTAACCACACGAACTGGGAAAAGCAAAGTAAGTATCTTTTCTCCGTGAAGTATATTAAATCAGAGGTCATTCTCAGTCACCTGACTAGTTACAACTGGAATGACCTGCAAGAAAAGCCAGTAGACGAAGCTTTAGAAATGATCACTAAAAAGCTATACCAAACAGCATTGGAAGGAGCAGCAAAAGAAATCAAAATATCTGAGAGAACAAAAGAATGGTTCAACCCACAACTGAAAGCAAGTTTCCTCAGGAAGCAAAAACTGTATAGAAAATGGCAAAGAACGGGTCATCCTGCCGATCACATTCGTTATAAGAAAGAAAGAGCACATTTCATCAAAGCAAAACGACAGGCACACAGCAGTGTTGTTCATAATAAACTAAAAAGAGCAAAAAGAATTACTAGCAATAGAAATAGCACAGAGAATATGACCGAATGCATTTTCAAGGAATGGGCTAATAACACTTTTAGTAACCTGCATGGACTGAATCAAATTGAGAACACTGATAATGGTAACAAATTTTTTGAATTCCTGAAAGATTTAAACAAGCGAAACCATTCGGCAATAGAGGAACCAACAAGACCTCCTTTGAGTGAAATACAAATCACCAAAGAGAGCGTAATGAAAGCAATCAACGATCTGCCCAATAAGGCCACTGTTGGACCAGACAAATTTCCAATGTTCATCCTTAAGATAAGTAGCCCATTTATAATAGATCTATTACTGCACATCTATCAGGAAATCATCAGGTCAGGAGCTTTCCCGCAAGCCTGGAAAAATTACATTGTAACCCCAATACCAAAGATTAAACACCCAAAATTGGCTAAGGATTACAGACCAATTTCTGTCAGCTGCACCCTACAGAAGGTATTCGAAAAAGCACTGCTTCCCACCATCAATCAACACTGCTTCAGCCATAGACCACCGCATTTGCACTCAGTTATTTCGGGTAGATCAACAATAACAAACTTACTGGAAACCCTTTTTCGCGTGCAGAGAGCACTAAATGAGAAGGAGCAAATTGATATTATTTTTTTGGATATCTCCGCAGCCTACGACAACGTCTCAATTCCAGCGCTCATTGCGATTTTAAAGAATTATTTTAATGTCAGAGGAAATTTGTTAACTATAATAACCAGCCTGCTAGAACATAGAAAACTTATTGTTAAGCACCAAAAGCTACAATCTTGCTTTACCATCTCGCGAGGAGTGCCACAAGGGGGAGTTCTTTCGGCTACTCTCTTCGCGGCCGCCCTGGAGCCGTTTCTTGCACGGTACTACAATTTTATAACATATGCTGACGATGTAAAATTCTTCATCACTTCCAAAGACCATGAATCAGCAGAAGGTATTTGTCAGATGGCAAATAGCACAATCAGAGAATTTGAGAGCTACCTGGATTGCATCGGGCTCCGTATTAATGCGCAGAAGTCTGCCCAAATGACCATAACTTGCAAGCAGAATAAAAATGACATCTCGATCTCTGTGAACGGGTCTAATGTGGTAAAAGTGCACTCTCACCTGGACCTGGGTCTTAAGTGGGATGACAGACTCACCTTTGCTCAACACTTCGCCCATATGAAGACAAAAATATTCGCCGCTTTATGGGCTACTAGACAGGAACTGGTAGGAATTAGGGATCCTCAGCTAGCGACCAAGTACATTTTAATGTGTGTCCTGCCAATTGCAATGTATGCCTCGCAAATCTGGTCATCAGCTCCAGATTCACATTATAAGTCCGTCCTTGGGATCGAGTACTGGTTCTTGCGATGGCTTAACAGAATTGCTGGCCACCCTTTTACTATCTCAAGGGCCATTCTCTACTCAAACCTTAACATCACACCCTGGATGCAGCGGACAATTAACAGGAACATACACACTCTCGCACAAATGCTCACAGGCAGAGTGGATGCTCCAGTCCTGGATAATATTCTAGTCAAACCGCGTGCCACTGCTAGACGTTGCGGAGAAGTAAATAATCCACTGCGTCCAGTCCTGAACAATCTTAGTAGCCTGCAAAGATTCTTCCCATCAAATGCAGCGAAAATATTTAACTCACTACACATAGATGCCGAAAAACTGTGTGAGGATGCAACATACCGGAAAGAGATCTTCCAGGATTCGTACAGACTTACCAAAATATGAATCGGCTGCAAAGTACCAAAGAATTTAGAGTAAAAGAGAAACTTTCTGCTTTCAGAACAATAATAATTTGTTGACTGTAAAAATATACCTTCTGTAACAGTTATGTTAATATGTAAGTTATAGATGGAATTATTAGTGAATTGTAAATATATGAGTTGTAGAATGATTAATGCGTAAATACTGTATATATTAAACATAAAATGTGTATATAATATTTCGGGACGAGACTACGTGTTCAGTATATGTAACCCACTGCACGTAGTATCTCGTACCCTGATATGTACTTAGCACCCTCCTGGCACTTTGCCGTCCCGGGGTGGTTTCCTTATGGAAATAAACGGATAATAATAATAATAATAATAATGAGTACACTTAGAGCATTATAGTCTAAAAGGAATCCAGTTGACCAAGTAATAATCATAAATTAGATATAGACTCTTTTACAAATTAAATCTTTTTGCAAAAGTTTTATGATTGTTTCCCCGAAATTAATAAATAGGAGATAAACCTTTCATAAATAAGAGATGAACCTTACAAAACTCACAGTGCAAGTTCCAAATTTCGCGTGATTCAGAATGTGCCTGATTTGAAATAAGTTTTAAAAATATTATTTATTATTTTATTATTATTATTAGCTATATGGCGCAAAGAAGCCTGAGTCTCTCGCTGCACCAGCCAAAAAAAAAAAAAAAAAAAAAATCTTAGTTACCCTGAGAGAGAGAGAGAGAGAGAAGTAGAAGGGAATGATGATATCCAGCTCAGAACCATGGGTGTGCCAAGCTATTACTCACCAGATGTGAGCCCCTGGGGTTATTGAAAAATGGAGGTAAATAAAACTTTCTAAATTGTTATATAGTTAAATAATAAACAATAATATACACATGTTCACGTTTAAAGTTTTATGCGGTTAACAGTTTTCAAAACTAGAAAAGAAGAACCTAACGTTTTAAGTCTATAATGTTTTTTTTTTTTTTCTTCAGAGAAAATTAATATTTTTTGCTTTTTGGATTAAAAGGTGTAAAAACTTTCTTTAAATGTTTATTTTTTTTTTTTAGTAAAAACTAAAAAATCTTACAATAAATATTGTAATCCATTAAGAAAAGAAAATATTGATAAACTCCAAGCAGAACTTAAAGGTTCATAAACTTTTTCCAGAATTTAAAAGGAAATTTACACCTGTTAGGCGTAACGCCACCGTATTTGCAACAAGTAGGAGCGCCACCACTGTTGGCTGGCGCCCTTAATTGTTATAAAAACAACAGAAATATCAGTCTCTTAGTGTCTTCCTTTCTCCAATTCTAAAGAACGTTAAATGCGGGAATTTCACACTGCGCATTAAACATATACAGTATAAACATCATTATTAAAAAAAAAAAAAACATATTATGCATGTTCGATATTATTAGTTACCTCCATTTTTAGGCCTATTTTAAAATTTATTTCAAATTTCGTGCCCTTCACAATGCACGAGATTTGAAGTTACGTATATTGCTTCCCGCACAGTAGGAGTCATTTTGAGAGTTCCCGATTTCGTATTATCGCACTTACTGGTAATTCTTATTGATTTCGAAGGCGCCTTCGGCAATATTTGTCTGGAGAGTGTCCCACGTGCCAGGCAATCGCTCGTTGTTCTAGAATCTTTTCCTTCTCTTTAAGAGTTACTTTGCTGAACGTACTATGTATCTACACAACAGAACCTAACGCAATATGTCATATACAACACACGACACTTTTCTCGCATTTACAGTAGTACTGTATTCCTTCACAGCGAACATATGGCGCAGATGTGGGAAACCACAGGTGGCGCCTAACCCTAATACTGTGTATCTTCATCATTCTATTGTACTATCTTCTTGTGTACAACGTCGTCCTCGATGATTGGCTCTCTTCTACCTCTGACACGGCCGATGTGCAAAGGATTCGCACATCGGCCAAGGACTGCCTTTGCCGACGATCTCTCCATCTTAGTACACGGTAACTCCAGGTCCCAATTGGAACAACGGGCTAACTCTGTACTCGATAAATTGCTGGATTGGACTCCGAAAAATAAATTAAGGGTGTGACCATCTAAAACCAAGATGATGACATTTCATGGAAAATTAGACCATAAGAGACCTCCGGTTGTCAAGTTTAATGGAGTATCTCTGACACTCATAAGCATCTTGGTATCATTTTTGATGAAAAATTGTCATTCTCACCACATATCCAGAATCTTTCCAAAAACGTTAAAACTTTGACGACCATGTTGTTCAAAATCTCTCGGCAGGATTGGAGTTTAAAAAAGAACTCTCAAAATTCTATACTACACACTTTCGATTCCAATCGTCACATATGCAGCCAGCATGCGGTTTCACCAAGAGCGGGCCGTCTCGAATGTAAAGGGGTACACTGCACCGGGGCGCCAACGTTCAAGGGCGCCTGAAAACCTGAAACATACACATATGAAGAAAATTTTAAAGGGGGCGCCAAATTGCGATTGGCACCTGGGCGCCACATACCCGAGGAACGCCCCTGCATTTCACAGAACCAAACTTATTACAGTTCAAACCACACTAGACAGTGTCCAACAGATTTAACTGCATCTTTACAAGCTATCGCAGGCTTATTACCTCTGAATCTGTATCTCACGTACAAAGGTTTTGGTTTTGCTTACTATATTCGCAAAGGATGTCTTCTAACCTTTTCTGATTTGACTTATGATCCCACTTCCGATCCAAAGAATTAAAAAGCGAAATGTTGGACTGAGCTTCATAAAAGATTGCACGTTTCCGCATTAACAAGGGGCCACACGATGTTTGTTACAGCTTGCGAATTCAAATGATGTGCCGGTGAGCTCATTCATGTCCCAAGGATTCCGATAGGTCATATTGGTCGAGGAAGTTGTCTGCTTATTTTAACTGTAGTTGTTGGTGACTCTATTGTCAGGGAAACGGGGAACATGCTTTGTAAAAAAGGATAGGTGGAACAGGACCAGGGTATGTCTGCCAGGGGCAAAGGTTGATGACCTTGTAGAGCGGATATCATCTGTTAAGGGCACAAAAGGTGATGTAGTTGTACATGTTAGCACTAATGATATTAAGAGTAGGAGACCGGCAGAATTACTTAACAAGTACAGGTCACTGTTGAAAAAAAGCCGTGAATTAGGGTTGAACTTGAAAGTGTCTACAATTCTACCCAGACACGATAGGAGGGAGTATATGATGAGAGCCTTGTCGATCAATTCGGCCCTGGAGGGATTGTGCAAAGCTCAAGGGGTAGAATTTTTTTCAGCCTGGACTGTACTTGTTAACAGGAGAGATTGCTTCTACAGGAATGGGATACACTTAAATAGAAAGGGTGCAAGAATATTTGCTGATGCTATCGAGGCAGTGTTAGGTGGGTCGGAAAACTGCTAGCTTGGGGGGAGACAAAGACCAATAGATTGACAGTAGCCACTGGCAGAGGTGAAAGAGATTCTTGCACTGCTTCTATTAGAATGAGCAGAAGCCTGAAAAACAAGATGCATGGTATTTCAGAGACTGCTGGGAGCCATTGCGGTACAAGTAAACACATGGGTTGTGTTAGGGTAGCTAAGAATAGAAACAGGTGCAGGTATACCTGCGTGTACACCAATGCTAGGAGTTAGGTAAATAAATTTGATGAATTTGAGGTATTGCTCAAAACATCAAAGGCAGATATTGTTGGGATATCAGAGACGTGGTGTCACACAGATATAAGGAATGCAGAACTGGAATTTGGGGAGTACAACATCTACAGAAAGGATACACTGGATAAGAAGGGAGGAGGGGTTATGCTATTAGTTAAGAAACACATAAAGTCCAAGGAAGTGAAGCCAGTCGACATCGATGGACAGGGCAGTGTTGAGTCAGTTTGGTGTGACATAAGCATTGGGAGATCAAAATTGAGAGTAGGAGTGTGCTATAGGCCTAATGACTCTGATGAGTATAATAAGGAACTGTACAGGGAAATAGAGTGGGCCAGTAAATCAGAGAGTCTTATAATGGGGGATTTTAATTTCCCAGATATTGACTGGAATTTGTGGGTTGGTCACTCGCACACTAGCGAGGCTTTTGTGGAGTTATTGGATGATTGTTTTCTACATCAGCATGTTCGTGAGGCAACAAGAGGGAGCAATACTCTTGATCTGATTATCAGTAGTGATTCTTCATGCATTAAGAATCTGCAGATAAATGAACCACTAGGTGGCAGTGATCACAGTGTGTTGAAGTGGGATTTACTCAAGGAAGTAACTACCATCAGAGGTAAAGGGAATGGTTTTTGTTTTCGTAAAGGCGACTATGATGGTCTGAGACAGTATTTAAATTCTATACAGTGGGACCAGCTGATGAAGTTACCAACAGCAAACTCAAAATGGGAAGCATTCAAGGAACTAATCTTGGAGGCTACTAGGCTTTACATACCAAATAAGAAATATTGTTCAAGGGCCTAAATGGTTGTCAGATGAACTAATGAGACATGTGGCAGAGAAGAAAAATGCATGGGATACATACAAATTAATGGGTGACATGGAAGCCTATGATAGATATAAGTTGGTCTCTAACCAAGTCACAAAGGAGATTAGGCAGGCAAAGGCAGACTACGAAAATTCCTTGGCAAAGGATGCAAAGAAAAACAGAAAAGAGTTCTTTACATATTTAAACTCAAGAAGGAAAGGGATGAATCAGATTGGTCCACTGGATATTGATGGTTCAACAGTTGAGGATCCTGCTCAGGTGGCTAACAATCTAAACGAGTATTTTGCATCTACATTCACGCATGAGGAGTTATTCAGGAAGGAGAATGATGTAGGTAAAGTAAACATTGGCAGTGAGCTGGATGATTTTGTAATAACTGAGAGGAAAGTGGAGAAAAGATTGTTGAGGATAAACATAAAAAAGGCACCTGGGGTGGATGGGATCTATCCAGTTATATTAAAGGAGGCAGCAAAGGAAGTAAGCAAACCCCTAGCCATAATTATGAGAGCTTCTTTGGAATCAGGAGGGGTACCCATAGACTGGAGATGTGCAAATGTAACCCCAATTCACAAAGGAGGATCAAAGGCTGACACAAGTAATTATAGACCTGTTAGTTTAACTTCTGTTCCAGGTAAATTAATGGAGGCACTGGTTAAAGAAGCACTGCAGGATCATCTAGACAAGAATTCAGTTATAGCTCAGACGCAGCATGGTTTTGTTAAGGGCAGGTCTTGCCTGACCAATTTGATTGGATACTATGATGTAGTCACAAAAGAACTGGATGCAGGGAATAACTTTGATATTATATATTTGGATCTTAGAAAGGCTTTTGATACTGTTGCACATGGAAGACTGCTGCACAAATTGGAGCAGTGTGGCATTAGAGGCAAATTGCTGCTATGGATAAGGGGATGGTTGAGTGGCAGAAGACAGAGAGTGGTAATCAATGGACACTGCTCAACGTGGACTAATGTTATTAGTGGAGTTCCTCAGGGTTCAGTGTTGGGTCCGTTGTTGTTTTCGGTGTTTATGAATGATATTGATGATGGGATTTGAAGTTTAATGTCCAAGTTTGCAGATGATACAAAGGTTGGCAGGGTTGTTAAGGACACTACTGACGCTATGCTGCTGCAACAGGATCTGGAAAGGTTGAACAGATGGGCTGAGAGGTGGCAAATGAAGTTTAACATTGACAAATGTAAAGTACTACATATGGGAAACAGTAATCCCAGACCAACGTATCAACTCTGCGGTACTACACTGACAGTGGTGGAGAATGAAAAGGACCTGGGGGTAATTGTGCAGGCAGATATGAAATTCTCTGAGCAGTGCAGACGAGCTGCAAGAGTAGCTCATGGTGTCTTGTCAATGATATACAGGAATTTTTCTAGCAGGGATAAGGAGGTGATTATTCCCTTGTATAAGGCAATGGTTGGGCCACATCTTGAGTACCGTATACAGGTCTGGAGGCCTCATTTCAAGAAGGATGTAGAGCTGCTGGAACGGGTACAGAGAAGGGCAACAAGATTAATGAATGGAACAAAGGGGTGCTCTTACGAAGAAAGGCTTAAGTTTTGCAAATTACAGAGTCTGGAGACTAGGCACCGGCGAGGTGATCTGATAGAGGTGTATAAGGCTTCGAATGGTTTGAGCATGCTCAATGCCAATGGGATTCTTCATCTTGCTCAGAATATTCACCTCAGAGGGCATAAATTCAAATTGAGGAAGGACGGATGTCGGATAGATGTGCGGAAATTTGCCTTTGGCCAGCGGGTGGTTGGTTGGTGGAACCGACTTCCATCACTTGTTGTTGAAGTTGATAGCCTAAACAAATTTAAAGCTCAACTGGACAGGTATTTCGAACGAACGGAGGGGTGAAATGGGAGTGGTGTGTGTGTGTGTTTTTTTTTTTTTTTTTTGGCTGATGCTGAATAAGCTTGCTTTCTTGCATCATATGCCTCTACTAATGCTAATGCTAATGCTAATAACGTGAACGCTTGGACTGCTCATTGCTGGCGATTTAAATGCTTTCTTTGATGAGATTCGTGGCTTGGGTTACCCTGACAGGAAATTGAGGAAACTGCCGACAGTCGCACTGTCATCAATCTAGCCTTGGCTCACGGGAAATGTAAATACCTATTCCACTGGAAGTGCTCACAAAGGAGTAGATGGGGAGAGAGAGAGAAATGTGTGGTGCCGACATCCGAGCATGGCGAGACCAAACATCGCCTTTTCCCCCCATCTGCTCCACCATACGCAGATGGGGTGACATGGTGGTGAGACTACGCATTCCTTAGTCTGCGCGTGTAGCACAGTGGTATCGTCACCGTCCTCCCCACACCGGGTGGAAAAGGCCTGGGTTCGAATCCCGTCGATGACGCGAGGAACTTTAATGGGCTTCTTTCACTCCGTGGCTGAGTTAGTTGGTCTCAGGCGTAGATAGCAAGGTTTTTCTCCCCAGTAACTGGGGTTTTTTCGTCCAGCAAAACAGGCAAATCAACCATAGAACATTCGCAATTTACAGACACAAATACGGGTTAATGTATTTAATTACGGGAAACCCTAAAATAATATATATTTTTTTGAGCGGGTAGCAGAGTGGCACCGGGTGGAAAAGCCCTGGGTTCGAAAGCAGTCGATGACGCGAGGAACTTTAGTGCGCTTTTTTCACTCCATGGCTGAGTTAGTCGGTCTCAGGCGTAGATAGCAAGGTTTCTCCCCAAGAAACTGAGGTGTTTTCGTCCAGCAAACAGGCAAATCGACCAGAGAACACACGCAATTTTACAGACAAAATAAATATATGGGTAGATGTACTCATTTACAGGGGACCCTAATATCATAATTTTTTTTTTACACATTCCTTACAGTTCGCGGGTTAAAAAACGGCTTTAGAAGGTCAACCACCAGCAATTTACATTGGGCTGACCCAATTAGTAACGCTTTAGGAGGCATTCAGATTGGGCAAGTGAGTCACCGCTGCACTGTCGGCTGTACTGGAGGAAGTCCCAGTATTGAGTATGCAGAAGGCAGTGCCGAGGTCACGCTATGATTATGAGCTCAGTACATCTTACTTTTTACACAGCATGTCTAAAAGCATGATTATTTCACAGTACGCGTTCCTTCTTTTTCAGCTGTTGATACTTTACTCAATCTTAAATAGTCAAACTAAAAGAAAACCTTAATCTGTGAAACAGGCAGAAATTTCCTAATTCACAACATTAATCCTCCCATCAGATAACTCCCCCCCCTGGCACTGCTCCCCTTGGTACTCAGCGCCGATCTCAAATTCTACCATCGTTGAACCCCAAAAATCTTTTTACTTCCAAAGACATCGTTATATCTCTTTTCTTTGAGCTTCGATTTCATCTTTGAAAACAAGTTGAAGGGAATACAGTTTATGTAGTGTGGTTGGGAAGGGACTCACGGGCACTTCGATACTTGATCAGCTGTTCCGGGGCATACAAAGCGGCGTGTGCGGCCTGAAAACACCATCTTCAAACTCTGTCTTTGGAGATGGTGTTTTCAGGAAAAATTCGAAAAGTATGATCATTTTCAGAACTTTTTGGGTTGCACCTCATATATGGTGTTCTGAGTTCTGATCTTAATGAAGTACATTTCTGATTTCCGTCTTCAAATCTCCAGGTCCTTTATTTTTTAACTGTATCTGAATCCTCGTAGATTAACTACTTACTACCCTAAGGATACGACGATTCCTTCCTCTGATTCCTTTTGCTTCAAAGGGTACATCTGCTCTGATATTCCTTGTCAGAGAATTCCTAAATTTTGGAATCTCTTCTTTTTGACCTTCTCCTTAAAATCTCTCTACTCCATTCTGTCAAATTAATCTGT
This sequence comes from Mastigoproctus giganteus, assembly GCF_048544385.1. Classification (NCBI taxonomy): domain Eukaryota; kingdom Metazoa; phylum Arthropoda; class Arachnida; order Uropygi; family Thelyphonidae; genus Mastigoproctus; species Mastigoproctus giganteus. Next base: position 8,044,905 of record NC_143585.1, on the reverse strand, counting down.
TGTTTCTATCGTTCTACCACTTCTACTGACCACTGAAAACTTTTTGCTTTCATTTCTTTGAAGCGCGACTATCTCAAATATAATTTTCCTAATAGTAAGATAATTTTCCTTGGAGATTTTAATGTTCATAACTCCAGCTGGTTTCAGTTTAACAGTCACAGGGACCCACCCGGTCGAGATGCTGAGGCATTCGCGATTGCGAAAATGCCTCACATAACTTGCTCATTTACCTACTGGAATACCGAACAATCGCAACCATTCGTCCCAATCAATAACAAAACTACGAATTCCAGCCACCTGGAAAGATTTGCGAGAGTCGCTCCATCTCTGCTCTTGAACACTCATAAGATAATAGTCGTATAAACACATTGACTCCTCCAATTCCCTCATAACAGCGGCGATATGGGTATATGGGTATCATCACTGATTGCAGTTCTAATTACCCTTGACCCTTTTCTCGCCAACAGTCCTTCAAAGCACACTGTAAATGTTAGTTGTCATGCAGGTGTTTTGGATCTCGACGCCACTTCAGCTTTGTGTTGTTTCGCTTTTCCAAAGGAACGTTCTATAACTTTTTTAAAACAATCAGAACATCACTTTGAATGAGTCTGTAGCATTTGATTCACACTATTATTTGTTTCATGTGTTGTCAGATTTCGAGTGTATTAGAAGTTAATTAGTTGGAAGGGGGCATGGTCAATAGCCGGCCATCATTAAAACGTTAATGTGGCAACAATTGAACACTACTGTACCACCAGAATTTAGAAATAAGATGGATTTTTGGATGATACAAAGACGATTGGTGGCGCTTTCTCTTCTCAGACTTTGAAAGAGTTCTTTACTTCATTTTAGCTTTCAACCTTCCAATAATGGAAGCGGAATCATCTGTTAAATCTGCAGCTGGAGCAATTATTTCGGTATTAGATTTACCTGGAGGATTTTCCTATTAAAATATATTCCAAGCATAGAGAACTGGTTTATTTTATTTTATTTTTGTTTTAATATCAAGTGATATTATGAGATAATAAAAGTAAGTCACAATCAGATTATTACTTTGATAAAATACGCGTTATACTATATTAATTCTCTATTTATTTTTTCTAATTTTATGTATGAAATTAATAAATAAAATAAAATTACTTTATTCAGGCTGTGATGTCTGTAATACATTAAATGACATCTTCCAATTGTCGCGTCTACCAAATGTCCTACTGACTGATTGGCACATTAGCACATAGTTTTTTCTCTGCAACGCCCACATCACTTGTCCATTCCCTCCAATAATCTATCTAGCTCTTCCTCGATTTTATTCAAACAACTCACTTCCACAACAACAGATGGAAGCTTATTCCAACAATTAACCACCCACTGGCTGAAAGCAAACCTCCGCACATCTATCCTGAAAACATCCTTTCTCAATTTGAATTTATGCCCCCTCAGATTACGGAATCTGAGCAACAGGAAGAACCTCAAGAGCATTGAGCATGCTCGATCCATTCAAAGTCTTAAATACCTCAATCAAATCACTTCGCAGGTGTCTAGTCTTCAGAGGCTGAAATTTGCGGAACTGAAGCCTTTCTTGGTAACAGCAACCCTTTGTTTCACTCACCAATCTTGTTGCCTTACTCGTTCCAGCAGCTCTACATCCTTCCTAAAATGAGGCCACCAGACCTATATGCAGTAACCAAAATGCGGCCTAACTATGGCCTTGTACAATGGGATAATCACCTCCTTTTATTCCTGCTAGCAAAGTTTCTGTACAACATTGACAAAACCCAATGAGTTGTCCCGGCAGTCTTCTTTGCACTGCTTGGAGAACTTCATATGTGACTACACAACTATCCCCAGGTCTTCTACATTGTCTACTGTCTTGTGTATGGTACCACACAGTTGGTACGTTACTTTGGGATTACTCTTACCTATGTGTGGAACCTTGCATTTGTCAAAGTTAAACTTCGACTCCAATTTCTCAGCACATCTGCCTAATTTTTTTATCTTAGATCTTGTTGCAGTAGCATACCCATACCTGTGAATTAAGCACCTTGCCAACCTTCATATCATTTTCAAGTTTAGATGTTCAGTCTGATGTCCCTTCATCAATATAATTAATAAATACAGAAAACAACAATGGGTCCAGCACTGATTGCTGAGGGACTCCACTGAGGGTCCATGAAGGGCAACGGCCATTGATAACCAAACAGTCTCCTACCACTCAATTATCCCTTTGTCCCTTGCAGTAACTTGCTTTGATGCCACACAGCTCTAATTCTGTTACACATAAAAGAATGTAGAGCAGTATTGTATGTGTATCAGTATCAAAAGCTTTCCTAAAATCCAAGTATATGATATCAAAATTAAATTTTGTATTCAGTCCCTTTGTTACTGCATTATAGTACCCAATCAGATTGGTCAGAGAAGATCGCCGCCTTAGCAAATATATGCTGTGACTGAAGTATAATTGCGCTCATATCTAGATGCTCCTGAATTATTCCTTTTACCAGTGACTTCATTACATTCTATGAACAGAAGTTAAACTAACAGGTCGGTAGTTACTTGTGTCACCCTTCGATCCCCCTTTGTGAATTGGAGATACATTCGCACATCTCAATTCAGCTGAGTCCTAGGATGCCCTCATAATCATGGCTAAGGGCCTGCTTACTTCCTTTGCCGCCTCCTTTAATGTAACTGGATAAATCTCATCCACCCCAGTTGCCTTTTTTATGTTTAACTTCAACAATTTCTTCTCCGCTTCCCTCTCAGTTACTAAAAAAATCATTTAGCTCCCTCCAATAAGAGTTTGATTGACTTCTGCCTTCCACTTCCCTACAGAATTGCTCATGTGTGAATACAGATGAAAAATATTCAAATACCTGAACACGATCATGAACGATCAGACCATAGACATCAAAAATACCGTGTGATTAAACCCTTTCTCTTTACTGTTGACATAAGTAAAGAAGTTTTTTGCCGTTTTTCTTTGCATTCTTTCCCAGAGACTTCCCGTAATCTGCTTAGGTTGCTCAAGCTCCTTTGCGACTTGATTGCAGACTTGTTTATATCCCATAGGTTTCTGTGTCATCTGATAATTTATAATTTACATCTTTTCTATCCCAAGTCTCATCAGTGCATGTAACATCCATTTACGTCCAAGTCTTGAACAGTACTTCTTAGTATGAAAAGCCCAGTTGCTTCCCATTTTGAATTTGCTGTTGCTAATATTATCAGTTGATATCCCTTTTCCGTATAGAGTTTAAATACTGCCTTAGACCACCGTGGTCGCCTTTACGAAAGCAATAACCCTTCCCTTTACCCCTAATGGTAGTTACCTCCTTGAGTAAATCCCACTTCAGCACACTGTGATCACTGCCACCTAGTGGTTCCTTTATCTGCAGATTCTTGATGCATGAAGAATCACTACTGATAATCAAATCAAGAGTATTACTCCCTCTAGTTGTCTCTCGAACATGCTGCTGCAGAAAACCGTCATCCAATAAATCCACAAAAGCCTTGTTGTTGTGTGCGTGACCAACCCGCAAATTCCAGTCAACACCAGTACATGCAAGTATACGTGCTCCTGTTCTTACCCTTAATCTGCGCATGTAGCACAGTGGTATCGTCACCGTCCTCCCCACACCGCGTGGAAAAGGCCCGGGTTCGAATCCCGTCGATTACGCGAGGAACTTTCGTGGGCTTTTTTCAATTCGTGGTTGAGTTCGCGGTCTCAGGCGTGGAGAGCAAGGTTTTTTCGTTCAGCTAAACATGCAACTTAAAGACAAAATAAATATATGTAATCAGTAATCATTTACGGGAAGACCCCAATGTAATAATTTGATTTTTTTTTTTTTTTTTTTTTGTTCTTACCCTCAGTTACCCGAACACAGCCCATGCATTTAATTGTTCCATGATGACTGACAGCAGTCCTTGAAACCCCCGACACCTTGCTTTCCAGGCTGCTGCCTGTTCAAATAGAACGAGTGCAAGAATTACTTGCACCTCTGCCTGTGGCGATTGCTAATCTTCGTCTGAGTATCCTCCCCCTCCCCAAAGCTTGAAATTTTCTGACCCTCCTAATACGGCCTCGATAGCGTTAGCGAATATTCTTGTACCCTTTCTATTTAAGCGAATCCCACCGTGTAAAAATAGTCGCTCCTGTTAACCAGCACACACCACACTGAGAAAACCTCTACCCTCCCACGAGCCTTGCACAATCTCTCCAGGGCCGAATTAATTTTCGAAGCTGTGAACAAGTACTCTTTTCTGCAGTGCCTCGACAGGATTGCAGGCATTGCTCTGTACAAGAAATTAAAAATTGAAGAAATCTGTTCTGATCAATAGGCTATGCAGACTAAACAATGTACAGCACTTAAGGACCGTTCGCCCTCGTCGGTAGTATAGTGGTTAAAACCACGGTCGTCTTATACCCAGTTGTGGACTCGAATCCGGTCAATGATGCCAAGAATTTTTATGGACTCTTTCACATGGCTGAGTTAATCTGCCTCAGACAAGAGATTTTCTTCCCGAAACTCGATTCTCGCCAGCAAACAGGCAAATCTATCACGCAATTTACAGACATAATATAGTGGTGCCTCGTAGCCTTGATTACTTTGGCGTTTAAAACATAAACTCACCAAGAAAAATTTAGAGACTACGTTTACAATGTATAGAAATAAAAGCCAGTCATTCTAATCATTCTTTCAGTGTGGTGCATCGTTCGCTAGGACGAGCTGGAATCCCCTCCCCAACCCCTTTCAAACGCCTCAAATGAATCATTGCTAGCGAAGAAGTAATCGAAGTGTCACTTTGGTCTTGACAAAAACGTAATCGGAGACTGTCCTCGCTCGAGTGACGCGCAACTATTTCGACCCCGTGCGCAGGTCTCACCTCAGTAACAGTACTTTTAATGACAGCTTCCGAACTTCGGTGAGACTTTGAAAAAACTTGGTCCTTTCTTTAAGACTCTCTCGAAAGCGTCGAAGACACCCGAGAGCTTTCTATCGGCAAGTTCTTTCGTACAAACCATTAATCAAAACCTCTGCACATGCAGAAGAAACGTTGTGGTGCATTGTAAGCAAACTCCCACGCTTTGAAGCGTGGGAGTTTGCTTACAATGGGCAGAATTAAACAAATCTAGAGAAAACTATAGATGTAGTTTTTTTTGTTTTTTTTCTGAAACCTCTTCGGGCGAAACGTTTCATTCTTTTTATTAGTTTGATTCTGATCCTGTATTGGAAAATTTTTGGTTTCGTATTTCAGTATAGCAACCAGAGTGCTCATTTAACGTTGGGAGGGCTACAATCCTTGTGGTAAATTACCATTACTGTATTTCCACAAGATTAAAATTTCTCGCAGTGTTGAAACTTTCACCACACAGAGTTCCGCAGGTGGTTCTGAAGTATTATTGTACTGTGTTTGTAAATTGATGTTTTTCGGATTTAAAACCAGCATTTCCATCGAGGGAACCTTTCGATGATCGGTCCGAGGAGAGGATAGGATGCTTTTTTCTCCCGGAAATTCCAGTTTTAAGTCCAGTTGTTGTAATAGGGTTTTAGGAGCATCGGCAACTAAAGCCACATTGCGCTGTGTACTTTGTCTCTAAATTGCGTATGTCCTCTGGTCGATTTTCCTTTTGCTGAGCCGACCGGGCTAGCCGAGTGGGTAAAGTACCTGCCCGGCAACCCAAAGGTCGCGGGTTCAATTCCCGCCTCGGGCTTGGATCAAAGTACTACAAAAACCTTGGGAGGTGCAATATGGCCACAGACGCCGATGCGCCAACAACTACCAAATCAAAAAAACCAAATCAAACCTTTTGCTGAACGAAAAACCCGAATTCCCCGGGGGGAAGAAACCATGCTACCTTCGCCTGAGGCCGATTAACTGAGCCACGTTGTGAAAAAAGGCCCGTAAAATTTCCTCACGTCATCGACGAGACTCGAACTCGGGTCTTTTCCACCCGACGGGGAGGAAGCCGATCCTACCAACTGTGCTACACACGAGGATTTTAATTAGCAAATCTGCCACAGAAAACGGGCAATTTAAGGACGTATTATGAACGGCACAATACGGCCTAAGTTACTAATGCTCCTGAAACCCTACAGCCAACCATTCTTCATAATTTTTTTCTCTGATGGCACACTAGAAACACCGAGCAAAAAAAAAAAAAAACAAAAGATAATTTTGCTTACTTATTTCTGTTTGATAAAAATATCCAGATTTTCGCCAAATTCCAAACATGCAAAGAAACACCCAAGTCAACTATAACCCCGAGTTAACAATCTTACAGAACATAAGCCACTGAAAACAACCTCCAGAACGTACGAATCCATATTTCAACCATAGGACCGCATTTAGTGCTACAAAGAAAGTGAATGATCTCTCTAAAAATTATTATCTGTTTTATCTGTTATTTGTTTATTAACCTTAGGTTCACCCCTTGAACAGCCAGTGGGCTTGGAGGGTGTACAAATATATATTTTATACACAGCATAAAATTTTATACAAATTTTCTATATTTAAAATAGACATTGTTTAGAAAATGATATTTATTTAATGGCAAGCAACGATTAACTTTAAAATAAAATTGATATTAAATTGACATTGTAATTAAATTATACACAGCTTGACCTACATTTCATTTCATTTCTGTAATTGTCGTTACAACTTGTTTAGCTTTTACAATATATTTTTGCATTAAAATATTTACATTGCTGATAGAAATAAAGCTTATATTTTAGAGTAGTTGTGGTGATTTGGTCCAGATTTCATCGATAATTTGGCTTCTGTATCTTCTGTTTTCTCCAAAGTTATTTGGATCCATGGAGAAGATGCTCAAGTGTTGAATCATGTTACACAGGAATATTCCTTTTAAGGAGTTCAGGGTAGTGAGCTTCATTCTAAGCGGACGTTGCCCGCTCTGGTGGTTTCTATTGCTTGCTTTGGGAAGTGAGATAATATCTTCTATCGATGAGGCATCAATCTGACGGGTTAACAGCTTAAAGAATGTGGAAAGGTTTTTTTTTAAGAACAGTGAGCGTCCAGGGGGTCATGCCTAGATTGACTAGAAGAATAGATTTGGAGATGGTGAACGGGTTCCCTCCCAGACGGTTCAGCCACCGCAGAATCCAGTATTCCAATCACCAAGAATCTGTTACGCAGAGAGGCAGGTGCTGAGGACCAGATTTCAGATGCATATAAAGGTATAGGAGTGAGAAACAGATCAATGTATTGACAAAGCAGATTGATGTTGTGGCAGCCTACGAGCTCCTGGCGGATAGCCCAAAATGCAGCCTAGGTCTTCTTCTTTGTCTTCAGGAAGTGATCTTTGAAATTTAAATCTTCATCCCACGTTAACCCTTGGTCAGTATGCGATGATACTTTTGGAATCGTCTCGCCATTAACTACAACTCGGATGTCATTCCTGAACTTCCTCTTCGTAATTGTCATGTGGGCTGACTTCTCATTGTTTAATTGGAGTCTAGCTAACTGTAAAAAATCTATTAATTGGTAAATTTGATTGATTGGAGGTTTGATTGTTAATTTATTGAAACTGTTTGGGGTTTTTTGAAATAATAAAAAATTTTAACTCACCGGCCAAGGAACAGAAATTTGGATGTGCAGCAAGGAATGGTTTAAATAGAATTGCAAAGAGGGTAGAGTGTAGAGTGTAGTGTGTGTTTAGTATCAAACGGCACCAGGGGTTCCCCCCATCTCCGAGGGCTATACATTGTGGGTGTGAAACAGAACACTGTCAATGCCAGAGGTTTAAAACTATATGGATTTTGTACATGTGTAGTGTCGTGTACCGTTGTTCCTCTGGTCATTTAGCCGCTGGGCCCCTAATGGGACCCAACGTTGTCCACACTCTGCCTCGTGGAGGCAGACCAGGTACACCAGTATTATAGTTATTTACTCTGGCAGGTCCTGCCACCTAATTTCCTGAGATTTCAGTGGCAAGGACCTTAAAAAAAATAATAAATAAAATAATAAATAAATAAATAAATAAATAAAAATAAAATAAATAAATATTAAAATAATAATAATAATAAAAAAAATAATAATAAATAAATAATAATAAAAAAAACACGTTATAGTTATGGGTCAGCCAAAAAGAAGTACTATTTATGCAAATAAATGTTGTTAAGTTTTTGGGTGTAGGGCTCAAGCAATTCAACAATGGTTCAGACACTAGTAATTATAATTAAAAGAGAGAGAGAGAGGGGTGGGGAGACTGAAGGCTGGGGGGAAAAGACAGAAATAAGGGGTCCATAGAGAAGATGACCCTCAAATCAGTGGCGCAGGCCCATGCCCCACCAGAGGGAAGAGAGGGGCGGCGAGGGGAGGAGGAGACCAGAAGTCAC